>NC_064813.1:27808794-28151149 GCF_023721935.1 Panthera uncia
CCGCCCGGGCTTCCGCGCTGGCCGGTCCCCGGCGAGGCGCGGCGCGGGGGCGGTCGGAGCAGCCCGTGCGGCCGTGCGCCCCGGCGTCTTTGTGCGCGAGCCTCGCTCTGCCCCTCTTCGCATGTCTTTGTGTGTCTCCCCCGGCAAAGCCCTCGGGCCCCGGGGGGCGGGGGGTGTGGCACGGGCTCGGCGCGCCGGGCGCCCTCCCGCCCGCGGCTCGGCCGCCCTCCGCCGCTCTCCCTTCCAGGCTCGCGGCTCTCGTCCCTCGCCCGCTCCTTGGAACTCCCTCCCCCTCGCCTCCTCCCCGCTCCCCCCCATCTCCCCCGCCTGTGCTCGCCTCTCCGCACCCCCTCCTAGCCCAACCCTCGCCGCCGTCGCCCCTGCCTCCTCGCCTGGGGCAGTGCCCTGGGGCTCGGCTCACCTGCTGCCTCTTCTCGCAGCCCCTTCCACTATACTGCCCCCTCCCCACATCCCCATTCTCACTCTCCATCTTCTTCCAGAGGGGGGTGAGGGGCGTGGGATTGAGCTCTGGGGCGCGGGTCCCAGGACCCCTGCACGTGGACATCCTCCGCTCCCCTTGCTCACCGCCCCCCCAGGGTTGTGCAGAGAAGTGCCCCCATTGGCGCCCTGAGACCCCTGGAGTGGGGTCGGTAATGGGCTGCTGGCTCCTTTCAACCTACGCCTGGGGAAGTGTTGTCGAGTCACCAGCAACCCCCACCCCACCTCCATGGGGGCAGGACCTGGGCGGCGAGCTCTGATCAACAGAAGGTTCCAAACCAGAAAGGATGGGGAACGCACCGGGAGCTAGGGTGAAGAAGACACCTAGGGATGCAGAGGGAATGGAAGAAAAATCGGTAGGCTCTCAGGGCAAGACCCCTTTGCTGGGGAGAGAGGTTGCAGACGTTCTCGGTAGAGCGCGGAGAGGGAGACCCGGGACATCAGTGTGAACCCCCGCGCTCCCTGACACCTCGGCATCTAGATCCCAGCCGGGTGGGTACCAGACCCCGCCCAGACTCCTAGACTGCTGCGCGGGGGCGGCTGAACGCCTGGCTGCAGGGGTGAGGGAACCGAACCCGCAGAGGAGGGGGAGAAAGCGCGCGGAGTACAGGCTGCAGCTGAAATTGGCTAGTCCCCCCACCACACTCGTGATGTAGCAGAACTTCAGTCCGAGTGTAAACTCTTCCTTCTTACTTTCTCTGCGGGAATCCCCCGCTGACCCCCCATCCCCTCCACCGCTGTGTGTGAGAGTTTATCTTCCAGAAGGGCTGCCTGGCCACAGTGGACCATTTCACCAGCTGCAGGGAGTATTTCCTAGTGAAAGCTGTATACGTGAGAAACTAGTCAAAGCTACAGACCTAAGGAGGTCAGGCAGAGCAGAAACACTCCTGATGGTAAAAAGAACGTTGTAAATCTTTTGCAAACCCGTGGCCATCAATGCTTAAAAATGCCAGGTTATTCTTTAAATTCCAGAATAGATTCAGCACCTCGTTCTCCTGTTAAAGATGTCTTCCTTATTAGGAATTCCTTCCTGCTGGAACTGAAACATGTTTTTCTCGACTTCTGCTCTCAATGTAATCGGATGTCCTTTCTGAAATGTGAATCTGATCCTCTCACTTAAAACCTTTTCAAACTCTCTAGGTTACATATAATTTGCTTCCTGATCTGGCTTCTCTTTTTCATTCCAGACCTTTCTGAGTACAGTCATCTTCCTTCACGTGTCTTCCCCCAGTCCTCTCCCCAACTTTATAGGACTAAGACATTGTATTAGTAGGGTTCTCCAGAGAAACAGAACCAATAGGGCGTGAGGGTGTGTGTGTAAAAGATTTATTGTAAGGAACTGGCTCACACCGTCATGGGGGTGTGAAATCCCCAGGGCAGTTCTGGCAGGCTGGAAACTCAGGCACTAGTGGATGCTCCAGTCTTGAATTTCTTCTTTTCTGGGAAACCTCAGTTTTTGCTCCTAAGACCTTCAGCTGATCGTATGAGGCCTACCCCACATCATCAAGGGTAATCTTTCCTAAAAGTTAACTGATTGTGGAGTGCAACATCTACAAAATACCTTCACAGCAACACCTAGATTAAGTGTTTGACCAAATAACTGGCTGCTGTTGCCTAGCCAAGTGGACACGTAAAACACATCTTGAGACATTATCCTTCCCATCTCCCAGTTCTCTGGAAGTGTCTCCTGAATCCTAGCTACTCAGGTGTCTCACTCTTTGCTTCCCATGCAACTTGGGCTTCTATGTTTGTACTTGTCACATTGTGTTGTGCTACTTCAGACTATACTAGAAGCTCAGTGAGGGCATTAACTGTATCTCTCTGTCCCCCGTAGTAGCCACGATAACCAGTGACTGGTGCTAAACAGGTGTTTGATGAACATCTGAATGAAAGTGTGACTGTGGGACGTCATTCTCCTCAGGCATTTGGAGCCAGGGTGGCCAACACAGATAGGACATGAGATGAATTCACCTCCAGAATCCTTTCTGCCCTATTCCAGGCTTTTTGTTCTCCAGATTACGTGATCCCAAACACTTTGACGCTTGCTTGTTTGTTTAAATTTTCCCCTTTTGCTTAACAACTTGGGGATTCCTTTTTGTTCCATCTGGGTCTTTTGCCAATTTAACCATCCCTTGTCAGGCACCCGTCCTCGGTCAAACTGACTAATGCTCACACAGTGGGAGATTAACTCAGAGTTTACATACTCCTGCATGGTGAGCCTCTTTCCAGGATGCACTGAATGGAGGACTCACCCCCAATCCCAAATACTGAATTGTCCTTTCCTCTCCTTTTCTCTATTGGTGCATCTGTAGCAGTTGCCTTCCATGACCCCCTCACATTATTCTCTCATTAGGCACATATATATGGGGGGGGGGGGCACAAATCTACTTTACAGATACATTAAAATAAGACCAAAAGAAAAAACCCCAAACTGTAACATTAGCAGAAATCACTGCAAGAAGCCAGCCTCAGCCTCACAAATAACCAGTCTCCACACTGACTTGAGCTCTGCTTTCCACTTCAGCCCCTCACGGCCCCCTCAGCCAAATACTCCTACCGCTTGAAGAACCTTCTTGTGCCAAACACACACTCACTGTGTTTGAAGTGAGGGGGAAAAAAGGAAGAAGAGTAGTTTGTATCATCGAAGCTGGAGAAACAGGGAAACGGGGTGGCTTATCCTAATTTTAGGCCTGCATTTCTTACTACATACAAATCCCATCAAGAGTGTGATAGGCTAGGTGGACTTCATTTCCTTCATGCGGCAGGACTATACAACACCCCTTAATTTTACTTCAGTGGACAGGAAAACCTGAAATATGTAATGGAAAGGTTGAGCTCCCCAAAATTTTACACTCCCTTCATTGTGGTGTTTTCAGAACTGTTGTTCTGCTCCAGCTAACAGTGTGAAATCTACAGGATTTCACTTTTATGTCTATTTTGCTTTTTGACCTTGGCCTACTCATGGTCACACACACACACACACACACACACACACACACACACATTGCATACCACTGTCTCTCCCATAATTCCAAACAGACCTGTAATTTTGGAGTCTAAGTGACCTCTGTGGGCATCCTAACTCTTCCATTTGCGAATCATGTGAGTTTGAGAGAGTCCCCTGATCCCTCTGAACATCAGTTCCCTCATCTATGAAAGAGAGACAATACACCGAACTCACAATGGATTGCTGTAAGAATTAAAGTGAGACCACATACAGCGCTTTATCATTGTAAGTTCTCAGAAGAACTTTAGGCTCTCCTGTGTGCTTGACCTAACCCTATGAACCAAGGGGTTCCTGGCCAAGCCAGACCACCAGCAAATTTCAACTCTATCGTAACTCTTGCCATTTATTGAATCTTCTGGATAACCTCACTGCATACGTTTGAGATGAGAAAGAATAAATCCTATCCATCAGATATTGACTGAATGCCTACCGGGTGCCAAACAGGAGCTCTGTGGATATAGCAAGGTTGCTGCCTTCTGTGAGCTTCCGGTCTAGAGAGGGCAGGTGTTAAACAAACATAAAGTTAAAGTTCTGGTCAATGCAATAAACAGAAGGTAGAGAGAACAATGAGAGCATCTGAGGTTGGAGGATCAGGGAAGGCCTGTCTAAAGAAGTGACATTACAGTTGGGGCCTGAAGGTGGGGGAGGGGGGAGAGCAGGGGGAGAGAGGGAGAGGCAAAATGTAAGGGAAGAACTGCCTCAGAAGAAGGAGGAACGTGTAGAAAAACTATGGAAAGGCAGAAGCGTGGCAATTAGAATTGGGGGAGCTCAAAGAGAGAGGATTGGTGGTAGACAGTGAGTAAGCTGGAGAGGCAGGCAGAGACCAGGCCACATGGCACTTGGATTTTAATTAACAGGACTTTGACAAATTTTCAGCAGAGCACTAACCTCATCAAATGGCATTAAAAAAAAAATCACTGTGGTTGCTACATGGAGAACAGACAGAAGGCGAACAAAAATGTAAGCAGGTAGGCAGCAAATTTAGATGTTATTGCTTTAGCCCAGGTGAGAGATTCATGGGGTAGGAGGGAGGGGAGGAGATGAGACGTGGCAGTAGATCAAGAGGGCTCTGGGATCCACTGGAGAGGGGAGCGGATGGTGAGGAAGAAGGTGGACATTTCCCAAGAGGTTGTAGTTCACTACAAACTCGGAGGAGACAACTGTATAGGCCGTACTTCAGCGAAAGGCCCGCCTGATGTGGTCCCTCCGAGGGCACTTACCTCCCCCTCTCACAGCTGCTGTGTTTCCTGTGGGACTCGTCCTGATTGTGGGCACAGTGTGTGTCCAATATAGTCATGATTCCTCCACCTCTTAACTGACTCAGGCATGGGCCTGTGACCCACTCAGCCAACGAGACTTTTGCCATGGTTTCTGAGAGAAGAGACTCTCGCGCTCTATGGCTGATCTTGAACCCAAAACCTTGGAGGTTATTATTCCAATAAGAGAGGAGAAGGCACCAGGGAATGGAGCCAATACAGAGCAAACAAAACCAAGATGACCAGGAGCAGGTGACAACATTTGGTGGATCCTCTATACCAAACCGCACCATAAGCCACACACATTTTCTTTTTATATAAGCCAGTTTGGGTTGAGATTTCTGACACTAAAAATCGAGAGTCTGAATTGAAACACTGCGATGCAAGGAACTGGAGAAAGTGAGAAATAAGTAGCCTATATGGAAGTCTCTAAGTTGACTCTCAATGATTCCTGCCACCTGCTCTTCATGCCCTGTGTTTCACCTTCCCCTTGACTGTGGGCTGCTAATGAATAGAATAGAGTACAAGGGATGGGATGTTCCTTTAAAGATTAGGTTATGAAAAGACCATGCGCTCTCTCTTACTCTCTCTTGGGATCTCTCTCTCTGGTGGAAGCCAGCTGCCATGTGATAAGCCAGTCCCAAGGAGAGACCCTTGTGAGCCTGGAAGTGGAACTCCTGAGGTCTTCCAACTGCCATGTACGGGGAGCTCGAAAGCAGAAGTTTCCCCAGTCAAGCCATGAGATGACTATAGTCCTAGACAGCACCTGAGTACCGCCTCTCGACAGACCCTGAGCCTGAACCACTCAAGAAAGTTCCTCTGAGATTCTTGAGCCCCCAAAGCTGTGAGAACGTGAATGTTCCTTGTTTTCAGCGGCGAAGTTTCGGGGTCACTTCCTATGCAGCAACAGATAATAATCCAACTTCTAAGAGTGAAATCCCAACTAAGCTTATAAAGTGTCAGTCAGGCCTGAAATATGCAAATTACTTTAAGAAGGCAATTCCTCCAAGGCAAAAGCACATTCATCTGAAGTATTCATAACCCTAAAATTAGAATATGTTAATTAGAAGGAAAGTTGGACGTCATCGAAAGGATAGCAAAAGATTGTCTAGAGCAGTGGGTCTCAAACCTGAGCCTCCATCAGAATGTCTCAGAGCGCTTATCAGACACAGATATTGCGAATATCAAGTTGCCACGTGATGCCGAAGCTGCTACTCCATGAAGCACACTTTGAGAGTCCTGGATGTAAAGCAGGATTGGGTTCACTCTGCTCTGATAGCTCCCAGTCACAGAGGCCGTTTCTGCAGTGGTAAGAAATTGGGCTAGACACAAGCCATGGTTTGGCTGACAAATCATGGCAGGCACACATCACCGTTCAGTTTCATTCTCAAAGGGGTGCGGTTCAAACGTTCTTTCCACGTGCAGTACCTCCTACACGTTTGGTGCCATTTGTGGTACAAGAAATGTACTTGTTCACTCATTCAATTGTTCATTTATTTATTTAGTACCATCTGTGTAACAGGAAGGCATTTTTCTAGCATTCGGGGATATAGAGTAGCGAAGAAGACGCACCAAATCTTTGTAATCGTGGAGCTAAAATAAGGAAAGAATGACACCAGTAAAACTGTGTCCATGTCTATTCAGCAAAACATCACTGAGTTGCTGAGAGGGTTTCAGATTAAAGTGCTTCCCTCTGAAAAGTGAAACGAAAAATATCGCTTTTCCCTAAAACTTGGCAAAATTCATCAAAATCAGGACACTCACTTGGTGAAAAGTCACTCTCAAATATGTAACACTCAGCAATATTTTTAATGGATTTTTATATGTGCTTACTTTAAAATAAATACATGTGCACAAACATATGGAGAAAGGTAAGATTTTCTCATGCAAACAAGAGTCTCTTTTATAATGGCAATTCTTAGTTCCATATGATTTCTTTTTAGTTTTGAAAATTCATGTGAGTTGAGACACTCATCTTTTGTATATAAACGTGGATCCTTTAATCATGTAGCCACCAGCATTAATTATTAAAAATAAGCTAATATCTACATATAATTTTGCTCAACTAGGAATAAGGTACTGAATAAAGGCATTGTGAAGCAAAGAAATCCTTGTAAAATGGTCCTCTGTTACAATAGAATATATTCAGTTTACAAAGAGGAAATTCTGCTCCAGATTTCTTTCCCCTTCCAAAACCAAGTATCATAAACTATCAGTAGGAAATGAACATTTAGCTGGTATGTATCTAGATTTTAGCACTCTTCACCTCTGGCATCACAGGTAAATCTTCCACCAACAATGAATTCATTAGGTAAGTTTTTTAAGTCTGCCAATATTGGGCAAACTAATTACATCAAATGTGATGCTTTTTATTAAAATCAGCCATAAATACAGAGAGAACTAGAGCATTTTCAATTTTTCTTGATGGCTTTCATTATCTAATGAATTTCCAGCACATCCAGTACTTTATTTAAAACTTCTATTTGTTGTGAATATTTGCCAGTCCAGCATTTTGCCTTCGCCTGAGACCACAAATTCTGACAGCAATGAAGAACAAATCAATTTTTTTGTGTGTGAAGAACAAATCAATTCGATCTCTCTTCTAAAATGAAGTCAAAGACATAAAGGTAATAAAAAAAGCAAATAGAGAATGTGAGTAATTGGAATCTCCTAAAGGTACTTTTTAATGTGTTCAATGACCAAAGATCTTAATTTCACCATATGCAGATTTCAAGAATCTAGCTTTCCTTTATACCTTTCTGTGTCTGTGATTAAATGAGCACATACAAGGCTTGCTCATGGCCATCTACCAAGTTAATGGCAGAATTGTATCACCCAGGGTGTGTTTACTGTATAAGAAAGCTATAAAACAAACTAGAATGTGGCTTTTGGTAGAATTGAAAAAAATTTTTAAGGTATTTGTGTTGATCTCTCCAAATTCCACAAACAGATTAAGGCAGGCTTGCCACACCACCAGTCCCTGGGACCTTTCACTAATGGCCTCATCTCCACATTTGTGACCCATTCTCTGCACACTGCAGCCAGATAGATCCTTTAAAAATAAAATCTGCTTAAGTTGAAGCCCTGATGAAAAGCATACACTAGCTCCCCATTGCTTTCAGGACAGAGACTAAAATGTGAAGGGCATCTCCGGGTCCTCAACACCTGTGCCCCTGTGCCCTGTCAATAACAACGGTAACAAGAACAACAGGAATCATAACAATAGGTAACATCTATCAAGGCACACGCACCAGCCATTCTTTTAAAACCCTTTCATCTATTATCTCATTTAACCCTCATAATAACCGTACGAGGTAACTACTATTATTACCTTCGGAGAAACTAAAATAACTTCCCCAAAGTAACATAGCCAGTAAGCCAATGTCCATTTCTATATAGGGCCCACCACCAGACACGCAATTTCCTCTCTGTGGGTCAGCCACCAAGCAGATTTCCAGTTTCTGGACTATTCCACCCTCCTCCTTTCCTTTAAGACTTCACGCACATCAGATCTTGCAGCCTAGACTGTGCTCACTCTAGTAAATAACTCACTACTAGAAAATAACTTCCACTTGTCCTTCAGACCTCAGCTAAAACACGCCTTCCTCAGAAAAGGCCTCATAAGCTCCCAACAAGATCAGTCCACCCCCACATGTACACTCTCATCATTTTCCTGGTCACGACTGTTATGAAGCTACTCGTTTAAGTCATTATTTAGTAACTCCCTATATTATTGTCCTAGGGTTGCCATAGCTACGTACCAAAAACTTGGGTGGCTAAAAACATCAGAAATCTTGGTCACAGCTCAGAGGCTGAAAGTCAGAAATCAAGGTGTCAGCAGGCCATGTTCTCTCTGACAGCTTGAGGGGAGCATCCTTCCTTGCTTCTTCTAGCTTCTGGAATTTGCTAACAATCCTTGGTGTTGCTTGGCTTATATATATATATATATATATTCATTACTCCAGTCTTCTGGGCATCTTCTTGTGTGTCCTCACATTGCCTTCCCTCTGTATCTATCTCTGTGTCCCAGTTTCCCCCTTCTTAAAGGACACCTGTCATTGGATTAGGGCCCACCCTACTGACCTCATTTTAACTTGATTACCTCTTAAAAGACCTTATTTCCCAATAAATCACACTCTGAGGGACGGGGGTTAGGAGTTTAATATGTCTTTTTGGGAGAATACAATTCAACCCATAACATCGCCTGTAAGACCAAAACAAGTTCCAAGAGGGAAAGTACCTTGTCATCTTGTTCCTCAGCACAATATCTCACACATAGTAGGCACAAAAATCAACATTTATTAAATGAATGAAAGCTCATTTTAAGAGGTATTATTGAGAGAATTTTGCAATTAATCAGGGCTCAGAATCTCAATGCCTACAACACCAGGCAGTAAATATACATACCAACTGGGTCCAATGAAATGGAGGAGAGACTCTAGTTGGCTCTAGTTGATTACTGCCATGAAAGAACATGGATCCAGTCTATTAGGTGTTCTAATTTTTCAAGAAAAGTCAGATATCTGCATTGTTTTAGAAGACATCTTTCAATTTCAAAATGGAGGCAACTAGATCAATTTTCAAAATCAACAGTGTGAAATTAACAATAAAACATGTCTGTAGGCTGCACACGGTCCTTAGGCCCTCTGATTTAGCCTCTGGGTTAAGGTAGCATCAGATGCCCTGGGAAGTCACATCTATAATAAAATGCGATGATTTTATTTTCCAGGCTACAGTAAGTGTTGAAACATCTTATTTCAATTGCAGTCATACAAGGCTGTCAGGGTAAGGCAAGTGTGGAACTCCCCCTGGGCACAAACTTTAAAGGAGTGTCAAAAAACAACAATCAAGATAAATACTATTTTAATACATTTTTAAAAATGATAATAATATAAAAAATCCATGATGATCAAACTTTCACAATTTTAAATAAGGACCAGATCCAACCCCACATTTGAATCAGTTGGTGTCACTCCTCTTACCCTATTCCTAGCCTCACTGCTCTCTTTCACCAGTACCTTCCCTGCTAGATCACATATGGGAACTCTCTTCTATTGCATAATTTCCCCTTTCCTGGAGCTCCAAGTACTGGGCTATGCTATAGACAAAGCCACCCCTCATCCACCCCAAATTCTGTGCCCCAACATGCAGTGCACTGCTAAGCTGATGAAGTAACTTATGGTTCCTGTGGGTTTTCCAGTTCATCTTCCTCCTTTGAAAGAGTGAACCTTGAGTGCTGTCATTTCTTCTCTAAGACAGTGCTACCTGCTTCTGATGGAATTGGCTTAATTATACTTTTCTCCCAGGCTTCAGCATAATGCCTGCTTCCTTCTGTTGTGCTGCTAGATGCTTCAGATGGGGATCTGGCTCTAGCCCTGCAACAGGAAGAGTTGCTGGGGCCCAGAAGATGCAGGTTAGTCCCTATAGAATGTTCTTAGGTTGGCCCAACTTTCAGCTTGGAAATCACATCTGAAGTGCTTGAAGGCTAGATATTACAGACAGCACTTTTGACCTTCCCAAAGCAGCCACTCAAAATACAGACCTTATCTATCTTCACCACAAACCCTTCCATGACATAATTAATGTCCATGATTAGGTAATAAGTGAGGGCGAATGTTAATTCAGGGTTGTCACAATCTCTACAAGCTTCTCTCAGACCTGAGAGTCACAAGACATGTCAGCATCCCACTAGGACTACAACACAGCCAGTTATGTAAATATATTTGTGACCTGCCAAAGCAGCCATTCAAAACATTTGGAACCATCATAGAAACTTCCACACCTCACAATCCCTGTAACTATACTTTGAATGAGAACAAGATATAATGAGGAAAGTTAAGCTTGGCCCCAAGTTCCTCTGAAATCTCTGCTTCAGACATTAGAAGATAAAAAATGTAATCAGGTAATTAATTTAATTTGAACAGGACAGTTGCCTGATCCTATATCTGACTATTCTCTGCAGAGAAATCTCTCCCTATTGTTTACCTGTGATAAATTTGATCACAATTGCCCATGTGTCCTGATATACACTTATAGAAAATTTTGCACTTGTGTGTTTGTCTTTATGTCTGGCTTCCCCTAATTGACTAAAAGCTCTCTGAGGGCAGGCATCTTACCTGAATTCTTTTTGATATATTAGTGGGCAGCTTTTTGTTGAATTGTGTGACCAGAAGACCACCCCTATCCCAACACACACAAAATCCCCAGGTTTTACGACCTTCAAACAAGGATTTCATGGTAACTGTGACATTTATGATCAAAAAGCATTTAATTCACATCAAGGTATCTTAGGTACATTGAAAGCCACTATATTTCTTCCATGTCTTTCATTATCTCCTGTAATTCTATTATGGCACAGATTCATATGCAAGTCAGCATAGCCCAGTGGCCAAGATTAACAGCTGCCTAGATTCAAGTTCAGGCCCAGCCATGTATGAGCTGTGCCTTTTGTTTTTGTTTTTTTGTTTGTTTTTTGTTTTATCTGTGAAATGGGGATGAAAAGATATCAACTTCTTCTTTCTAATGAGATCTTAATGAGCTAATCCTTGAAATGTGTTCAGAATAGTGCCTGGAATATAGTAAGAACTCAATAAACATTAGTCACTATTAATACTGTTGTTTCCACTGATGGCACTGAACCATGGAGAGAGTAAAGAATATGGACTTGAAATAAGAAGTGAAACAAAGGAAGAGGTCAATTATTTTCTGGGGCTCAGCCCAGCAAACACCTGGAGGCTGGCTTAAAAAAATTTTTTTAACGTTTATTTATTATTGAGAGAGAGAGAGAGAGAGAGCGGGGGAGGGGCAGAGAGAGAGGGAGACACAGAATCTGAAGCAGGCTCCAGGCTCATGAGCTGTCAGCACAGAGCCTGAGACGCAGAGCTCAAACTCACAAACTGTGAGATCATGACCTGAGCCAAAGTCAGATGTTTCACTGACTGAGCCACCCAGGCACCTCTGGAGGCTAGCTTTTAGGAACCAAATGGGCAAGTGGGATTCAGGAAGGAATCAGGTAATCCAGGCTGCAAAAGACAGAGTCAGATTCTAGCCCTTCTGTTCTAGAAAGAAAAGAACACTGCAACTCGGGTAGCTCCTTCCTGGGGCAGGGAGCTTTTCCCATCTACCTGATAGGAGTGAAGCCCTTACTAGGATGCAGAGAACAAAGGACAGGGAAGTGGCATCCAGTCAGAGAGAAAAGGAGACTTTAGGTGGGTTCAAGAGGCTACTCTGGGAGCCCAGAAACAGATCTAAAGGTCTATTGTCACCATTATAGATATAGTGGTGCCACTTTCTTTACCATGCACATACCGAGATCTCCCTTTGGCCCTGGTCCCAACATTTTGGACTCTTGCTATCTGAAACTGTCCCTTTAATCGTGCTGACTACTTTGTATCTCCTTAGCAACCATGATTACTTTAAACTCTTCTGGGTTTGCCTGACTTTTTTCCCCTTTCATTATTATCAATGTTGTTTTCTGGACACAGATAAAACTCTTCTTTTCCACAAACAGGTTTTTGGTTAAAGTAAAACTTTTATATCCCCAAGCTGTTGGTTGCTAAGGGGACCAGTGTATGCAAATAACCTATAAGCACAACAAGGGCCCCAGGAAGAAGTTTGCTATTGGGCCTAAAGGTGTAATGTGTGTTTACTTCTACTGTGACTCAGATATTGTACCTGTTCCCCCTTTGCTCATTTACTAGGGATTTCTCTTACTCCTCTCACGTTATGCTAGCATCTTAACATACACACACACACACACATAATAATGTGTCACATGATGCTCAGTTTAATTAAAACCAAGATGTTGAATATTTACTGTTCTAGTTTTAAACAACTGTCGATAAAAATCTATTGGCCATCAAGTCCAGCTGTGAACAGAATAAAGTGTCTTTTTTTTCATTTTCATATCCACTCCAACAGTGGAATGCTAAGTTTTGTGGTAGTTTTTCTTTGGAAGAAAGTTGGGTGGAAAAAAACTTTAGTGTTTTCCATTAATATTTTCTCAAGAAGGGGAGCCAGTGTTGCGTTGTTCAGATTCCAAAATGCCTTGCCAACCTTCTTGGTAATTAACTGTAGTGTGTCCTTTGCCTAACGTGATGGATGCCATTTGCACCATTTTTATATGGGGCATTATGTTCTTCACATACTATATCTGCATATTTGGGGGCAGCGTAGATTTTAAAACCCCGGGGGGGGGCGTCTTCCCTGCTGCCCTCAGCCCTGAACTCTGACTTGGGGGTTAAGTCCCCTCCTTACTGTAATTCTATAACATATAATTTGTGTTCAGTAAAAATCAAACCAATGTTATTGTTTATAAAGGACTGTACTAAAAGTCCAGAGACTGGGTGATAAAAATATGAAAACTGGAAAGCCCTCTTTGTGAAGACTTGATTATCTAGCTGGGAAGACAACATTTCCCCAAAGAAATAGAAACAATGAATTATAAAGGCACACTTGGAAGGGACCATCTGTTAGGTATACAATAAGTATCTATTTAAATAAATTATAATGGGATATTGGCCAGTCATATTTTGAGGACTTCTTTTTGAGGACTTCTTTGTTAGCAATTTGTTTAAACTATTAAATGTGAAAGTAAGTTATTTTTTAATTCAATTCATGATGACTTTTTGTTGTGAATCAGGTCTAGATCTCCTCAACATTTTCCAGTGAAGTCATCACAGAGTTGATCCTTCTACTAGAAACCATTATACATAACATGATTGTGATCAGCACATTTGATTGTATTTGTACATCTCTCTTCCCCTCTTGGTGTTGTGTCCCTTACGGTAGGGACCGTGTCACCCTCATGATTGTGTCCCTAATGCCTACTACATAGTAAATTCTAACAAAAGCTTGTTGAAATGAACTCAAGTATTTCAGCAACCTCAGAGATTTTTTTTATATATATTTTATAAATTTTTAATTGTTAAATACTCCAAAAGAACAGAAAATAGCATAAACCTGGATTTTATTTGTTTGTTTGTTTGTTTATTTTTAAGTAGGCTTCATGCCCAGCATGGGGCCCGATGAGGGGCCCAAACTCACAACCCTGAGATCAAGACCTGGGCTGAGATCGAGTATCAGATGTTGAACCAATGGAGTCACCCAGGTGCCCCAACATAAACCTGAATTTTAAAAGTACTAACATTTTACCATATTTGCTTCAGATATATATTTTTTTCCTTTTTTGAGGAAAAACAGATTACAACAAGAGCCCCAGCTGACCCCAGACCACCCTGTTCCTCTCTTCTTTTTCCCTCCCCCCAGATTGCTGCTCTTCTGGAGTTGGTGTTCATTTATCCTTCTTGTGACGGTAAGTATCTTTCCCATGTATGTATGCACCCATAAAATATAAAGTATTTAAAAATTTTTTTAAACATTTATTTATTTTTGAGACAGAGAGAGACAGAGCATGAACGGGGGAGGGGCAGAGAGAGAGGGAGACACAGAACCGGAAGCAGGCTTCAGGCTCTGAGCCGTCAACCCAGAGCCCGACGCGGGGCTCAAACTCACAGACCGCGAGATCGTGACCTGAGCTGAAGTCCGACGCCCAACTGACTGAGCCACCCAGGCGCCCCTAAAGTATTTTAAATTTTACACAGTGGTATCTTATTATATGAATGCTTTTCAACTGCCTTTTTTTTTTCTCACTCAGAATTTATGTTATCAAGATTAATCCATGTTGAGATATACAGGTTTTTGTTTTAGAATGATCCATTTTCCCTGATCAAATTTAGAGTAAAAACCTCTATCATTTAAAATCTAATACTTGGCCTTAACTTATGGAATAATGAGGGGCGCCTGGGTGGCTCAGTCGGTTGAGCGTCCGACTTCGGCTCAGGTCATGATCTCATGGTCTGTGAGTTCCAGCCCCGCGTCGGGCTCTGTGCCAACAGCTCAGAGCCTGGAGCCTGTTTTGGATTCTGTGTCTCCCTCTGTCTTTGACCCTCCCCCGTTCATGCTCTGTCTCTCTCTGTCTCGAAATAAATAAATAAATAAATGTTAAAAAAATTAAAAAAAAAACCATGAAATAATGAAAGAAGGTCCTGTAGACATCAGACAAAGAGAAAGGGGCAAAGAGTCTCTTCCATGCCTTTCTACCCTGTCTGACTACCTTGGCCAGCCCTCTCTACTGACTACTATACCAAAGCAAAAACTCCTGAGTTAAGAGCTTAACTTAGAGTTAAAATATCCACATCAGAAACAGTTCAGCAGTCACCAGATCCACACTCCGTTTAGAGCACTGGCTGAACAGTGCTCTGAAATTCTGAAATTTCAGAAGAGACATCTTTCTTTCCCTTCCTCCCAATTTTTCTTCCAAAGACATGTGACTTGTTAATGGCTAGACCCCCTTAGTACATGGGTAGCTAAAGCAAGTTATCCAAATTTTCCCATCAAATATGAATGTATATAGTATTTGTGAAAACAAAGCAGTTGCTTAGAAAAAGGCTTGCTTGCAAGTTAATTACATGCACAATTTCCTAACAGCATTTGCCTAGACAAAGTCCCTTTTATCACTTGGCTCCTGGGTAACTAATTCTCATTTAATGTGACACTGAAAGATTAAGAAGTCATAATTTACTTCTAGTCAGTAGCCATATGACCGCTGCTAAGGAAAGACTGTTTCTGAGGTCTGAAATGTTCTAATACACGGATTTTATGTATCTCAATTCATGCCTTTGATGCTAAAGTCCATTTCTTGCCTTTTATTCTTTTTTCTTCCCTGAAAATCTGGCTAAAACTAAGTATCAATGAGAAGTCTTTTGAAAAAATTTAAAGAGCATGTAGGTTTCTTTGCAACTTCTGGCTCAAAGTTTTGTTTGCATCATGTTTTATAAACATCTGCTTAAAGTATTTAGGTGCATCTCTATGTGTAAGAAAGCAGATCTTTGATAATATAATGTCTAATTCCTCCAATTAAAACTACTTTAAATAAGCGACATGTTGCAATTCCTGCACATTTGTAATCTCTTATCACTTTTCATTTCCAGAGTTTCCCCAAATCAAATAATGACCTAATCTGATAAAACACAACTGAAATGGAAACACTGCTTCACACTCCTGTACAACCCACAAACACAAGAACTAACGAAGGCATATGGGGGGGTGGGGGTGGGAAGCCTTAGCAGGGAGAGACCTTTTCTATTTGAAACTGCGTAGGAATTTAAGTAGAAGTATAAAACAATTACCAGAGAAAGAATTCAGCTTGAACACTTGAATATTAAACAACTCAGCCCTTAATGAAGCTTGGCCTTGATGTTTAAGAAAGACAAAGAGTAGCCTCTGTTGCCTGTCTCCTGGAAAACCAGACTCAGCTGTAGTTTCATCCTCTTCTTCCCTGACCCAGGTTCCAGCTGTACCTATGACACACCATTGCTTTTCCAGTTACCTGCATCCTTTTATGGAGAAGCTCAGTGTCAGAGCGGTGAGCTCGCGAGAAAATACTGAGCAAGTCCAAGCCTGCTGGAATCACCCAGGGAAACAAACACTGTTCTAGACATTGGATTCTGCAGCTCATCATCACCAAGGCAATGTAGCCAAATGTCCTATGTCTAGCATTGGGGCAGTTTCTAAATTTTCTAGACTCTATGCCATCCAGTTATTTATTTTATTTGGATCCCTATTACACACACACACACACACACACACACACGCAACTGAGCCAATTATCCATGGCATGAAAGCTTTTAAAAAGGCAAAACTGACACAGTTTTGTCTCAATTATCAGGATATTTAAGATATTTCAGGTAAAGGTGGTATTTTAGTTTGAATGATTCATGTGGAATCTCAGTTCTCTAATTCTCTTCACGTGAGCACATATAAACTTACCTAGCTTACTTAGATTACAACAAAAATGCTAATAATCAGATAGATAACAATCTATTTTTTCTCTGTCCTCCCCTACATCATGTTCCTTTTTGTACTTTAGAGCTCTACTCAAGTGGATTCATCCATAAGACCTTCTTAGATACATTCTGTGAGCTACTTGCCACTCTGTTCACCTTTAAGCTCTCACCTTTTCAGATCTAACCAGCTGTTAATTTTGTTTCCCTTTGAAAATATTGTGGAGGGAGGATTTTTCTAGTGGCTCTGTTTCTTTGTGTTCTTTCTGGATTTCCATTTGGCATCCTATCCCCCAGTTCCTAATGCATCCCAGGACCCTCTGTTATGGTACTCCATTAGGGGAATGAAGTTTAGTCTATCGTGCATTATGTGTTTCCTTCATTCTTCTCCCAATCAGAAGTAACCTGTTCTGCATGCCATTTCTTCAGAGGATCCTGAATAAGGCTGACTAGCTAATATGGTATAATGATTGACGCTGGATACTTCTTTTAGGTAGCATGGATGTATATAGAGGAAGCTTTCCTCAATAATGGCAAAAGTTTCAGCCATCATAACAACTTAATAAAATAGTTTAATTATCTTCAAAGATGATTTTTGGGGTCTTAGAAGTCTGAAAATATATGGCGACAATCATAGTCCAAATACCTAGTAACTGTTCATGAAGAAAAGTATCACTAATTTCAACAAATTGGGGAAAAATACAGATCAAATTAAAGAAAAGTCCATCTTATTTTTAAGGTAGTTTAAAGAAATACTCCATTCCCTTTCTTGGCTTCCATAATGCTGACAGCAGGCTTAAATTACCTCTTTACGCCAAATATTAGGTAATTTAGGGAGAAGCTGACAGGCCAAGAAGAAAGGTTTTTTTGCTCACTGTCTGCCTGAATCCTACAGTGAGTCTGTCACTCAGAAACCTACCACTCCACAAAATCTCTCCACCATACCGCACATTACTATTAGTTCTCATAAATATAAATGGACCACCAGGGATCATCAAATACAAGAGGAAATTCTTTAACACACAAAAAAAGATCAAAACAATAGAAAAACAAAAATCTCAGAGAAAAAGACAATCCAGAAACCAAAAGAAAGAAAATTTCAGAGAAACCGTAACTATTACTCTGAGAGCTAAGAGAAGTAACTAGATGAGATGATGGACATACCAATTAGCTTGATTGTGGTAATCATTTCACAATGTATACATTTACAAAATCATCACATTAGATACCTCAAATATACACAATTTTTGTCAATTATATTTCAATAAAGCCAGAATAAAGAAGTAAATCTTTTAAGTGAAAATTTGATAAAATTAATTAATAACAAAAAAGAGAAGATATTGCTTGCATCCACAAAATAAAAACAGGAAGGCATAAAAAATAAAAATTTAGAGAACAAAAAATATATTCTTGGAAATAAAAATTTTGGTAACAGAACTTTAAAAACTGCAAAAAAGTTTAAGCAGATACCATTAAGGATATTGCCCCCAAAATATAACAGAAAACACGAAGAATAGAAAATGGGAAAGAAAATATAAGATAGAGGATTAGTTCAAGAACTATCATGTTAAAATTATAGTAGTTCCACAAAAAGGAAAATAGATAAAATTTTACCAGAGAAAATTATGAAATATATGATACAAGAAAAATTTCCAGAACCGAAGACCAACGGTCACCAAACTGAAACAGCTCGCAATAAATGAAAAGGCTAGAACCTGCCAGGGCATTGGAGGTAAAAATAAAACCTCAAGAGAGAAAAAATAAATCACACACAACAAATCATGATTCAGAGTGATATTGGTCTTTTTTGAACTTATGAATATTGATACCAGAATTTAAAGACACTTTAGCAATAACTTCAAATTTCTGAGTGAAAAATTTCGAAATGAAAATTCTATACCTAGCCAAACTAATCATATGCCAGTATAATATACAGTTATTTTCAGACATGAAAATTCTCAAAATTTTTGCTTCCTAGGCTGAGATGACATTCAAAACGTAAAAATCAGTGTGGCATGACACTTCCACTTAGGTCAGAAGCCCTACATCAGAATGCATGTCCATCATTAACACGTGGAGCATAATGTAGACTCTGCCCAGTTTCTATGAACTTTTCCTTAGCAGCTATGGGATGATATGCTCCAACAAAGCTAAGAAATAGTTTAAGAGGGGTGCCTGAGTGGCTCAGTTGGTTAAGCGTCCGACTTCGGCTCAAGTCACCATCTCACGGTTTGTGGGTTTCTGCCCCAAGTCAGACTCTGTGCTGACAGCTCAGAGCCTGGAGCCTGTTTGAGATTCTGTGTCTCCCTCTCTCTCTGCCCCTCCCCTGCTCTCACTCTGTGTTTTTTTTTCTCTCTCTCTCAAAAAGAAGTAAACATTAACAATTCTGAAAAAATAAGAAATAGATTAAGAAATTGGAAGACGTGGAGCACAGGGTATAGAAGTGAGGCAAAAGCAATTCGAGGAAACATGGTAAAGGGAAGCCCCAGGGCTTCAGACATTAGATAGGCTTACAGAGAAAATAATCTGAGCTGGAGCCAAACAAGTAAAAAAATGAACTTGACTGATTTCCTCGTGGATGGTGCACTGAGAAAAGGTTTATACTTCTGTCAGAGACTTGAACAATACAGTGATAGGTACATGGGGAAATAAGTAAATAAAAACTAAAACTAAGAATTACTAATTCTGGAGAAAAGACGAGTAGCACTAGAAAAGAAATACACTCATATATTTCTATATGGGTCACTGTGAGTAACACTTTTTAATCATAATGAGGTAAGCACTGAATATTGACTTAGCCAATAATTGTGGTATAACATCTTTGTAGCTTGTACCTCTCCCTAAGCCAGTATATGCACTTAGTCAACAAATCCCACAAACTCTAAGTCATAAACAGTTTTAAAAGTCACTCATTCTTGTCTATCCCACTACCGAGGCTGTCCCGTCTTAACTGGAGACAGGTAACTCCAACTGGGGGATTTGCCCAGGGTCCTGATAGGGTCGAGTCCAGGGGCAGAAACTAGAGCACTAAAAGCTCATTAAACTAAAATGAAATCAAAATAAAGCTGGGGAGAGTAATTAGGGTAGAGGAGAGAAATTACCCAAAGAATTATGTTATTGAAGACAGTAATGACAGCAAACAGACATATGGCAAATTGGTCAAAAACAGACTCCCAATTGAGTTTCTGTCACTTATTTGCTTTGACTGCTTTGTTCCTTTCTCTTCTTGAAAATGGAGATAATAATAGTACTTTCCTCACAGGGCTGTATGTAGGAATTATATAATTTGTGACATGTAAAGGCTTAGATTTGTGCCTGGCATATGGTAAGAGCTCAATAGATATCAGTTATTATTGTTGGCACCATTAGTGTCCAAAGAGGCAGGAAAAATAGCTTTCAAGTGCTCATGAAATGTTGAATAGAAAATCCAAAATGCAAACACGCATGGAGATGTGGATGGAAACTGGTTAAGCAAGATGGACATGTTACCTCAGCATTTTTACCCGGATTACTGCAGTAGCCTCTGAGTTGGTGTCCTTGCATTGGCCTTGTTTCTAATCTTTTCTCCTTATTGTGGTCAGAGTACAATTCTGCTGAAAGCTTTCCAGCAGCTTCCCACGGCCCTCAGGGTAAAATCCAAGCTACTGGCAAGAAACAGAAGGCTCTTCAGTTGCATATTTCTTCAGTTTCATGTTCTACCTTGCTGCCATGTGTTGTCACCCTAGTTTCCAGCCGACTGCTATGCTCCCCCAAAGAAGCCAAGCTCTCCAATGCTTGGACCCATTTGCATAAAATCTCACTCCTTGATCCAAATCCATCTGGCTAACTTCCACTCATCTTTCAGGACTCCTTCTAAGATTTAGCATGACTTTCTCTTTTCTTCTCTCACAGAACCTTGCTGGACTGCTCCTTCTAGCACCGAGTTCAACTTTTTGTTTTGTTTTTTTTTGTGTGTGTGTGTTTTTTTTTTTTTTTGGAGGTTTTTGATTACTAATTCAGTCTCTTTACTAGTACCCAGTCTGTTCAGATTCTCTATTTCTTCATGATTCAGTCTTGTTAGGTTGTATGTTTCTGGGAATTTATCCATTTCTTCCAGGTTGTCCAATTTGTTGGCATACCTTTCATAGTTCTTAATCTCACTGTGTTGTATTCATTGGTTTTTTGATGTGTTCATCCTTCTTTTAAATCAGGGCCTAAATCTTTTCCTTCCTGTATCCCCAAATTTTTGACCAATGCCCAGCTCATAGTAAATGCTGTAATAAGTATTTGAAGACCAAATGAAAAGTTTGGGATTAGTAAAACTTGCTTTAAACATACCAAAAGATTTTAAAAGCAGGGCTTTGGTTAAAACGAGCCTTCTGTGGTCTTATTTGTACAATTGTCTAATCAATTATTACCTGATAGTGCTGAATTAAACTTCAGCCCATCCCATGTCCAATTTTGAATACTAGCTTAAAGATTTTATTGTGTATTTCCAGCTTAGGGTTGTTGCAGATTCTGTGTTTGTCCTACCTTCTTCCTTAGAATTGCCCTTTTTGAAGCTTGACGCCATTTTCATTTTCCCTCTGTGTTCCACCTACACGTCAATATCCAATGTTGTAGAATGGCTAAGGTATTAGCCACACGATTCAACAAACTTGGCTCGTGAGGTGATCACGTGTTTTATTTATATCTCGAGAGGTTTAAAATAATTTGAAGTGGAACTTAAAAAGAAAAAAAAGAAAAGATGGTAGCTATTCAAACCAATACTCACTGCCTTTGTTTATTGCCCGGGACACACCTCTTCTCTTTAATTTAAAGTCCACACTCTTATCTGTTTCTTTGGTTTCCAGCATAATGTTTTGATTCCATGAGAGTAATTTCTGGCCTTTTGAACAGGCTTACACAATTAACTCCATCAGACAGCTGTGTAGTATTTAATGAAAGCCATGCATTGGCCAGAGTGCATGGTAAGAAAGGGAGAATGTTACAATGAAAATTATAATATTGTGTTGAAGATTGTTAGCATCTATTATTACACTGTAAAATTACTTCAAAGTGTCTTGTAATTTATCAATAAATTTTAGAGCTGAAAGTCCATGTTTAATGAAGTCTTCTAAAACTTCAAGGTTATTTCTTTTTGAAAATAAAGCAAATACAAATACTCTCTTCTTTATCCATCCTACCTCTCAGCTATTTCCTAAATAATCTGTTCCCAAGGAAATAGCCTGAGCCCCAGTGTCTCAGGTTTAACCTCAGTAGGTAAAACTAATTATAAGGACAACCACTTTTTTTTGTTAGAGAAAAATATTACTTATGGAACATTTTTAAAGAAATTCACTTCCCTTTAAGTCCATTCAGTTATCCAACTAACTCCTAAAATAGTTTTAGAGAAGGCCCCAAGAGTTAGTGCTAGTGAATTGATTAACTTTTAATCCACAAGACTACTTGCATATCTGACAGACTATCACAAGTTTTTTTTTTTTTAAAGCTGTGTGAATAATTTTTGAATCACAAAAATCCCATACCAACAAAACAGTGAAAAAACTCATTCTTTGGAGTCTCAACTTTTGAGCATAGAAGCATGTGATGTCTTATTCTTGAAAAAAAAATTTTTGTTAACAAGGACATTGAAGCTTAATTTGAAATATCAACTGTATAAAGTATGGAAACACATTTATAATCAATTTTGAAATTTAAAGTATGTTAAATCTCATTCCTTTTACATGGAAGCTTAAAGCAGATGCTTCACAATATTTTGGGAATAAGCAAAGACCATATTGTTTGGAGGTGACAATAGGTGATAACAGATGAATCCATTAGCCCTAAACTTTTGAGTCTCATATAAGCCAGCTAACATGTTACCATGTTTGAACTGGGTAATACACACAAAATTTTATGTATAAACAGAATATTTCCAAGAGAAAAAAATGTTCTAAGTTAATTGTCCATCATTAGAACTATGGTTAAATAAATCGTAATACATATGAGTTGTTGAATATTACATCTACCTTAAAAATTATTTTTAAAGGTGTTTCAGTGGCATGGGAAAATGTTCTCAATATGATTAAATGAATATTTAAAGTGCTTGGAAATTGAGCATAGTACATAGCAGGATATACAAATTACCTACCATAATGCCAAATTTTACAAAGAGGTAAAAAGCAATCAGAATATGCAGCGTGCTAGAAAATTTTGTACTAGATGTATTTGTATTAATATGACTGTGGGATCCAAATTTTTCTAATATTCATTTGGAAATTAATATAGATACATATATATAGTCTTCTAGCTGTGTAATCATATATTCTTCAACTGAATAGTTAGCTTAAATAGCTAAATCTCTTCCTAAATTCTTTTATACTTTTTTATCCACACGAATGGTGATAAATTACAAAAATCAGATTTTGTGCTAATATCATTGGTCATATTTTCTAGCGAAGGTAATTGTGTTCCCTGAAGACCCAAAGCATTAGGAGGAGGAAGGAAGCAGCTTCAGTTGAACATTGTAGAAGGGGTTACGAAAGTAATTCACACTATACTCTGGTGTGTAGAGAAAATGTAGATTCATAATTTCATCTAAAACTACTCTGATTTTCCTCAAATCTACCCCCTACCACATGGCAAGGGAAAAAGAAAAAGAGAGAGAGAAGGAAGGAAAAGAAAAGAATGGAAAGCAAAGGGAAAGAGACGTCGAGAGAAAGAAAGAAGGAGGGAAGGAGGGAGTTAGAAATTGAATCTAAGTCAGTTTAAAAGTCCACCTGAGCCATTAATTTATACCAGGCATCTAGGTGTTACCCGGTCTTTTGAGAATATCTGCTCTTTCCTTCAGATTCTTCTCTTCTGTTTTCTCCTTTTTAAAAAAATGTTTTATTTATTTTTGAAAGACCGCAAGTGGGGGAGGGGCAGAGAGAGGGGGACAGAGGATCTGAAGTGGGCTCTGTACTGACAGCAGAGAGCCCGATGTGGGGTTCGAACTCAGGAACGCACAAGATCATGACCTGAGCCAAAGTTGGATGTTCAACCGACTGAGCCACCCAGGTGCCCCTGTTTGCTCCTTTTAGTGTCGGTGCCTAGGGCACAGGAAAATGTTCACATCATCTCTTGGCATTGGAAGAAAGGAGGCCACCAAGGTCATGCTACTCCTTTATTGTAGGTTAGCTGGTTCTCCTGAAGTATCACCGGGCTGGTCTTTCCCAGAGTGTTCTCCTCGTATCAACTCTTTCAACCTCTCTGGTCAATACACCTAGGGTATTTTTTCCTCTGTTCCACTGGGGCTCGGGCTCCACCTGTCACTCCACCTTGCTGCCTAGCACCGCAGACCCTCTGAAACTTAGCCAAGTCTAGGGACCTCCGGGTAGGCCTGCCTGCTCTCCTGGAAGGCAGGCCTTCTCTGCATGCCACAGGGACGCGGAAACCAGGCTGCATAGAGCAATCTAGGCACCCTGTATGTGTCTAGACCGCAGTGTCCCAGGGCATGCTGACCAGACTTGTCAATCGTGCTCGAGGCCCCAAGCCCACCTTTCTGTTGCCTCATCACCCCCCTGTGTGATGATCTCACTACAAAAGGGGAGTAAAACCAGAGAATGTCTGCCATGTGTGTTCCCTAGGCTTCTGTAGCATACACTTCCGTAGCCCTGGGATTTAGACCAGAGGGAGAGAAACGGATGCATGTCTGACGTTCTACCCCCCACATCTTTCTCTCTCTCTTTCTCTTCTCTAGGGCTAGATTGGATGGACTTTTCTTTTACTTCCCCTTTTGTCTAGCACAGATTGCCCATACCCAAAATTCTGTGATCTAGTTTGGCCAGGCCTGGCCTTTTGAACAGTTACATGAGAGCTACAGATATTTAGAAAATCCTTTTTCTTTCAACAGTGTCTGTCTTTTAAAGCCACTGGCACACTGTGAGATTTTGTTTTAAAATCATAACAGAAGTGGTATTTTTTTTCTTTAATGTAACATCCTTATCCCCACTTCAGCACAAGGCAGGTAGATGCTCTCAGCTGTTTGTATATCGAAAAATGTTTAAAAATAAAATCATATTATTTTTTTTTTCAAATAGGCTTTCATGTCATTTTTATCACTGCTGCCTTAGCAAAGTTTCCTCATTACCAAACTAGGAGAGGGGTGGGAAAGCCTTCTGAATTAATGGCTAGAATGGAATGCTGATTACCTACAAAGAATTTTAAATACTGGAAAAGGTATTTGTATTCATAGGTTGAATCATTAATTTAACAGATCATTTATTGAATTCTTATTATAAACTGGGCACAACTCTTGGGACTGGGGAAAGATTTGTGAACAAGACAGGTAAGGCTTCTGCTCTCTTACACATGAAATTCCAGGGACGCAGAGACGTACAAATGTACATACATACATACACCCACACCCACACGCCAGAAAGAAGTGAAAACGTACCTGTGTGAAGAAATAAAATAAGGTAATGTGATCCAGGAGATTGAGAAACTTTTACATAGAGTGGCAATCTGGAGCTGCTTGGAGACTGAGTTTTGAGCTAAAATCAGAATGACATGAAGGAGTCTGGCATATGAAGATAAGAAAGAAAAGAAATAACCATTCGAAAGGCCCTAGAGGGGAACAAACAAAACTTGGCAAGCTCAAGAATCAGAGAGGAAAACATCTTCAGTGTGGCTTGAGGGTAAATGGCAAGGAGAAAAGTAGAATGAAATTGGGAAGATCGGTAAGGGCGATTATGTAGGGCTTTGTAAACAAGGAGAAAGGGTTTGGATTTTATACATAGTGCAAGGGGAAGCCTTTGGGTAGTTTTAATGGGGAGAATGATTTTATCTTAGGAGAAACACTGAAGGAGGCAAAAGCAGAAGCAAAGGTTATTACAGAAATCTTGGTGATTGCCAACGGTGGCTTGAGCTAATGAGGTAGTATTATAAAGAAAGTAGATTTTAATGCATGTTTTGGGGGGTAAAATTAACAGGGCTTATGGATGAGTGAAAGAAAGAGGAATCAAAAATGATTCCTTTGCTTTTTCTTTTCAGGTACATTGAGTCAGCGTGAGCGTATATCCATTCCCAATCATACACAACCAGTGGTCCTGGATTCTGTCTTCAATTAAGTTTCAGGCTTGGCACTGAAAGGCACAGTATAAGGTACAATTCTGTCCCTCCTAAAAGGGAAAAAAGGGGGCAGATACCACAACTGTGAGTAAGTACCTCTGCCGGCCAGTGGATGAGTAAGTACATGAGAAGTATTTATCTGGTGGAGGCTCACGATTGTGGGTAAGAGGCAGAGATTGTATTCCTTGCAAAGGGTCGGGGACAAAGCTTCAGTTAGGCGCTTCTGGCATTTGAACACATCAATTTCTTTCATGTTCATTTCTTCCCTTTTTACTTCTCGTATTCTACTTTTCCATTCCCTAGGCTTCTTCTCCATCTCTTTGTTTTTCTTCTTAAACTTTGTTAATTTCACCCATCATCATCACCATCATCATCACCGTGATTTATTTATTTATTTATTTATTATTTATTTATTTTTAATTATTATTTATTATTTATTATTTATTATTTATTATTTATTTATTATTTATTTATTATTTTTATTTATTTATTATTAATTATTTATTATTAGATAAATAAATGTACACATTTATGGTCTGAATTAATTCTTGCAACCTCCCTGGGGGGAGATATGATTAGGCCCCTTGAAAGGTGCCCTTGGGCTTGGTGAGATGAAGCAGCTTGTCCATGGTTACCAGGCCAGGAAGTAGCAGTGCCAACTGTGAAAACAGGTTTGTCTGACTTTTGAACTTAGCCTGTGCTGTGTTCTATGACTTCTCTCTCCTTCCTTCAGCTCACTGTCCTTTCTCTCTCTTCCTCCCTCTCTCCCCTTCCTTTTGTCATTCCCTGGCCTGTTTCCCTTTCTTCCTTCTCTCCTTTTTCCTTCCTCTGCTTCAGTCCAATTGCCCTGCTCCTTTGCTCCTATTATAAATCTGAAATTTGGTATTTTTACAAATAGAAAATACAAGTCCTAGACTATCAGGGCTGAAAGAACTTCAGTGGCAGAGCTAAGACTTCTCAAGCAGGTGCTGGAGCTTCTACTCCACAAAGTCATTGCTTCTTATGTATAAATACTGGCTGAGGCAAGGGCCATCTGTTTTCATTGTCACCTGTGTGGCTCCACCTTCGGCTCTCCCACCTAGAGCCATTCGTGGAGACCACTTTCTGTCCCGGTCTCCCCTCTAGTCCCTCTGCACTGTGGGACCTTTGTCACATGCCCAACTAGGATTATAAGCACTTAAAAGATTATTTTTCTTCTCCCCATATCACCCACCATGTATAATTCAAAATTAAAATAACACTGAGTCAAAAAGTAGGAACCAAAACATTAAAAAAAAATCACGACTATTCTGTAATATTTCTATGCTTAACTATGCAAAGTTCAACTTCATTCCAAAGAAATATTTGTATCTCTGGTTTGTTCTTGCCCCGAGAAGTCTTCATCTGACTATTGGGTAATCCAACTACATAATGCAGGTAGCTGGAGAATGGCTGAAGGCAGGTTAGAAATGAGCAGCAGAACATAAATCTAAAAAGGGGTGATACAGTCCTTGCTTCGGTAGCACATATACTAAAAAGGGGTGATATAAATAATAAATTTATGTATCATTCGCTCTAAGCTAGGCACGTGAGAAACCATTCCCAATTTGTTCTTACAACAAACATTGTTGATAATTGCTAATATTATTCCTATTCTACTGATGAGTCTCCAGGGTAGTTAAAGACATTTCCAGGAGTTTGATCCCATTCTGTTGTCTCTGCACCCTGACTGAGCTTTTAAGGCACATGATGTCTTACAAACATAGTGTGGATACTGCCTTTTAAAATAAATGTTCTGTACTTTAAGACATTTAGGTAATTACAGTATTCTTGTCTTAACCTGTTTCTCTTTCTCTAAACAAACCTTCAGAGAGTCATTATGTCAGACCTTCATCTTTAGTTAGCACTTTTGATAAATACTAGCAATAGATATCGTTGCCATGAAATAAGCTATACTAGATGTCCTTACGCTCCTAGCTGTCCATGTTTTTTAGTATTTTTATAAGCCATTCCTTCCAATAAGTGACACATTTTAATAAATTAAACATGGTGTCCTTTATCTTTGAGGACCTTAGGCTTTAATGTGGGCTTTGGGATTTGCAACCTGTATAGTTTTGCAACTATGGCATAGAAAAGAGAAATTGCCACCAGACGGGAATCCTTCAAGGACAGTGCATCATATGATCATTGAATGTAGATTTCCATGTGAATTGGTTGTAGCCATTTCTCAGGTATATCAGATCAATGGCAGGTGACAAGGGTTCTTACTATAGGCCCAATGAACATTCCTTCAAGATACAGAAATTCAATCAGAAGGTAAAGGGCTTAAACTGCAATGAATGGAGGAAGGGAAGGAAGTTTGGAAGGAAGTAAGACTAGAAAGATTGTCTGTCTTTATTCAAGTGGGGAAAAGTGAAGCCCCAAAGAAGACAGGAAACAACAAAGGACATTCTGGGAGCCTATTTTACTCCCTCATAATACAAAGTTCTTCAAATGGTGACTGGAGGAGAATGTCCCTTTCCTCTGCCAAACTCCCCAAACTCCTGAGAATATACCTGTAACTATAAAGGCACCTGCTCGGGCATGCCTTATGGGGTCTTGTTGAAAACCAATAAACAGTGCAAAATTCATTTGTTAGCCTTTGTTAATAGCTTGAGGAACTGATCGGTGTCTTATACTCTCTGAAATGGAAAGGCGTTCTGAGCATGTAGCAAGGATTTCTAATCGCAGACAGTGACTGGGAAATATAAAACACTTGTCTGAAAGTGGTATAAAAACACCCAGACACTGATAAATCTCAAGTGTTGCTCAGCTGTTTGCTCGGGAAAAATGGTCATATACTTTAAGAGACTAAGTGCCATTGACATTTCTTAATGTAATATCGACTAATTATTCAAGGTCAAACTTTCAGAGTTCTGTTGTATTTTAGATTTAATGATATATTATGATAGTCATGGAATATGACTATCCAGTGCAATCGTCATGGAATTTTAATTATATGTTCATTTTTCAAATCATAGGCATGCCTCATTTTATTGTCCTTTGCTTTATTGTGCTTCCCAGATCTTGTGTTGTTTTACAAATTGAAGGTCTGTGAGAATGTTGCATTGAGCGAGTCTTCAGAACCATTTTTCCAATAGCATTTGCTCACTTCATGTCTCTGTGTCACATCCTGGTAATTCTTGTAATACTTCAAGCTTTTAATTATTATTATTTTGTTACGGTGATCTGTGATTAGTGATCTTTGATGTTACTATTGTGATTGTTTTGGAGATGCCAATAAAGATTGTGTGTGTCCTAACTATTCTACCAACTGGCTGTTCGTCTGTCTCTCTCCCTCTCCTCAGATCTCCCTTTTTCCCGAGACACAGAAATATTGAAATTAGACCTGTTACTAATCGTACAATGGCCTCTCCGTGTTCAAGTGAGAGGAAGAGTCACACGTCTCTCACTTTAAACGCTGAAGATGATTAAACTCAGTGAGGAAGGCACATCAAACACCCAGAGAGGCTGAAAGCAAGGCCTCTTGCACCAAACAGTCCAATTGTGAATACAAAGGAGAAGTTCTTGAAGGAAATTGAAAGCATTACTCCGGTGAACACGCAAATGACAAGAAAGTGAACCAGCCCTATTGCCAATATGGGCAAAGGTTGAATGGTCTGGATAAAAGATCAAACCAGCCACAATATCCCCTTAAGCCAAAACCCAATCCAGAGCAAGGCCCTAACTCTTCAATTCTATGAAGGCTGAGCGGTGAGGAAGCTGTAGGAGAAAAGTTTGAAGTTTGCAGAAATTGGTTCATGAGGTTTAAGGAAAGAAGCTGTCTCGTAACATCAAAGTGAAAGGTGAAGTGGCAGGTGTTGACAGAGAAGATGTAGCAAGTGATCCAGAACATCTAGCTGGAAGGTAATTCATGAGGTAGGTACATTAAGTAACAGAGTTTCAATGTAGACCAAACAACTGCCCTTTCCCCATTGTATGTTTTTGGCTCCTCTGTAGCAAATTAATGGACCATAGTAGGTGGGTTTATTTCTGGGCTTTCTATCTGTTCCATTGACCTATGTGTCTGTGTTTATGCCAATAGCAAACAATTTTGGTTATTCGACTTTTATAATGTAGATTGAAATCAGGGAGCATGGTGCCTTCAACTTTGTTCTTCTTTCTCAAGTTTGCTTGGCTGTTTGGGGCCTGTTGTGGTTCCATACAAATTTTAGGATTGTTCTAGTTCTGTGAAAAATGCCCTTGGAATTTTGATAGGGATTGCATTGAATCTGTAGATTGCTTTGGGTAGTATGGACATTTTAGCAATAGTACTTCTCCCAGTCTATGAGCATGGAGTATCTTTTCATTTATTTGTGCCTTCTCCAACTTCTTTCGTCAATGTCTTATAGTTTTTAATGTACAGGTCTTCCACTTGATTAAGTTTATTCCTAGGTATTTTATTCTTTCTGATATAATTGTAAATGGGACTGTTTTCATAAATTCTCCTTACACTAGTTTGTTATTAGTATACAGAAGTGTAAGAGATTTCTATATACTGATTTTGAAACCTGCAACTTTACTGAATTCATTCATTAGTTTTAACAGTTTTTTGGTGGTCTTTAGAGTTTCCTATACATTACATGTCATTAGCAAATTGCGACAACTTTACTTCTTCCTTTCTGATTTGGATGCCTTTTATTTCTTTTTCTTGCCTCTTTGTTCTGCTAGGACTTCCAATATTATGTTGGATAATACTGGCAACAGTGAGAATCCTTTTCTTGTTTCTCATCTTACAGGAAAAGCTTTTTGGCTTCTCACCATTGATTATGATATTAGCTGTGGGTTTGCCTTATATGACTTCTATTATGTTGAAGTATGTTCCTTCTATACCCACTTCGTTGAGAGTTTTATCATAAATGAATGTGGAATTTTGTCAAATGTTTTTTTCTGCATCTATTGAGATGATCATATGATTTTTATCCTTCATTTTTTTAATGTGGTGCATCATGTTGATTGATTTGTGGATGTTGAACTTTCTTGCATCAGTAGAATAAATCCCACTTGATCATGGTGTATTGTTCTTTTTAAAAAAATTAACTTATTTTTTAAATTTACATCCAAGTTAGTTAGCATAACTCTGTGCAACAATGATTTCAGGAGTAGATTCCTTAATGCCCCTTACCTATTTAGCCCATCCCCCCTCCCACAATCCCTCCAGCAACCCTCTGTTCTCCATATTTAAGAGTCTTTTATGTTTTTGTCCCCCTCCCTGTTTTTATATTGTTTTTGCTTCCCTTCCCTTGTGTTCATCTGTTTTGTCTCTCAAAGTCCTCTATGAGTGAAATCATATGATATTTGTCTTTCTCTGACTGACTAATTTCACTTAGCATCATACCCTCCGGTTCCATCCAGGTAGTTGCAAATGGCAAGATTTCATTCTTTTTGGTTGCCAAGTAATATTCTGTTGTATATATATACACCACAACTTCTTTATCCATTCACCCATTGATGGACATTTGGGCTTTTTCCATACTTTGGTTTTTGTTGATAGTGCTGCTATAAATATGGGGGTGCATGTTTCCTTTCGAAACAGCACACCTGTATCCCTTGGATAAATACCTAGTAGTGCAATTGCTGAGTCGTAGGGTATTTCTATTTTCAATTTTTTGAGGAACCTCCATACTGTTTTCCAGAGTGGCTGCACCAGTTTGCATTCCCACCAGCAGTGCAAAAGAGATCCTTTCTCCGCATCCTCACCAACATCTGTTGTTTTCTGAGTTGTTAATGTTAGCCATCCTGACAGGTGTGAGGTGGTATCTCATTGTGGTTTTGATTTGTATTTCCTGGATGACGAGTGATGTTGAGCATTTTTTCATGTGTCAGTTGGCTATCTGGATGTCTTCTTTGGAGAAGTGTCTATTCATGTCTTTTGCCCATTTCTTCACTGGAGTATTTGTTTTTGGGTGTTGAATTTGATAAGTTCTTTATAAGTTTTGCATACTAACCCTTTATCTGATACATCATTTGCAAATATCTTCTCCCATTCTGTCAGTTGCCTTTTAGTTTTGCTGATTGTTTCCTTCGCTGTGCAGAAGCTTTTCATTTTGATGAGGTCCCAATAGTTCATTTTTGCTTTTGTTTCCCTCGCATCTGGAGACTTGTTGAGTAAAAAGTTGCCACAGCCAAGGTCAAAGAGGTTTTTGCCTGTTTTTTCCTTGAGGATTTTGATGGCTTCCTGTCTTATATTGAGGTCTTTCATCCATTTTGAGTTTCTTTTCGTGTGTGGTGTAAGAAAGTGGTCCAGGTTCATTCTTCTGCATGTCGCTGTCCAGTTTTCCCAGCACCATTTGCTGAAAAGACTGTCTTTATTCCATTGGATATTCTTTCCTGCTTTGTCAAAGATTAGTTGGCCATATGTTTGTGGGTCCATTTTTGGGTTCTCTATTCTGTTCCATTGATCTGAGGGTCTGTTCTTGTGCTAGTACCATATTGTCATGATGATTACAGCTTTGTGATATGGCTCGAAGTCCATGGTGTATCATCCTTTTAATGTAATGTTGATAATATTTTGTTGAGGATTTTTGCATCTATGTTCATCACAGATATTGGCTTATAATTTTCTTTTCTTGTGGTATCCTTTTCTGGTTTTGGTATCAGGGTAATTTTGGCCTTATGAAATGAGTTGGAAAGAGTTTTCTCCTCTTCTATTTTTTAGAAGATTTTCATAAGGATTGGTATTAACTTTCCTTTGAATGTTTGGTCAAATTAGTGATTCAAAAATATGGTTTCATAAACATGCATGGTATTTGGTAAAGACAAGTAAAAACAAACCTAGTGGAAAGAACATTCTAGACATATTGATAAATGGGTTAAAGTACAAATTCACTAGGGCACCTGAGTGGCTCAGTCAGTTAAGCATCTGATTTTTGATTTCAGATTGGGTCATGATCCTGGGGTCCTGGGATCGAGCCCCACTTCCAGCTCTGTACTGACAGTGTGGAGCCTGCTTGGAATTCTCTCTATAAATAAATAAATAAATAAATAAACCGTTAAAAAAAAGTACACACGCATTGAGAATAGTCTTTCTAAACAAGCCTTGATTCATTTGCATGGATAAGGCCAAAAGCCCTCTTTCATAAGTCAAAAAATATCCCCAGTCAGGTAATAGTTTTCTTGTCTCCACAGATTTCTTGTGGTTTGCTTTATCACTTGCTATTTATAGAAAGACACACCAGTGACCTCGACACAGACTTGCTGACTTTCCCTCGTGCACACTGACTCATAGTTCCTTCCTGTTCTCAGCAAATCTCAACACTGGAGGTGAGCAATGCAACCTATAGGAGAATCAACCACTTCAAACATGCATTTGATAGATGTCTAGGAAGCTAAGTTACACTGAACAGAATACAGTACCATTTATACTCATGTGATGAATTGTGTGTCTGGATTACATGGTGGAGGGATGGTGCTGAAAATAAAGTATCTTTTCAACCTCTTAAAAGTTTTTCAAACCGGCCTGGGGGCTTCAGTGGTCACAGCTAACGTTTAAAAGGAACCTTTCTGATTTGGAGGAGAAAGACTCAGAACTCCTTTTCAGTCTCTTATTATCCAATTCCTTTCCACCAAGGAATTGACAACTCCGAATAAAGGGAAATCTCAACAACCATAGATTTCTTTAATCATGGAATTAATAATAACAGAAATAGCAAAGCTCAAAAAATATAGTTGCAGCTCAAAGATTACAGTTACGTTTTTGTGGTGCTTATGCTATCATTTATTTAAGATGGGGGGCCATTTTGGTTTACTAAGACAGCTTTGAAAAGTTTTGATTAAAAAAAAAAGTCACAATACATGAAAGCAAAACACAATAGCCAGGGCTGTACTTGGTTCACAAATATCCATCTAAGTCTTTCTTTCTACCTTTTTAAGCTAGAAACACAGTGCAGAAAAGAGAAAGTATTCATTTATTTTTCCATTTTCCATTTCCTAGAATTTCCTGGTTAAAACTGTGATTTGAGTTCAAGCCTGGAAACTAACTTTTTTAGGTGAATTTCCTGTTAAAAAGAAAAACAGCAACATACATTTAACATCTTCCACAAGCTGTTATAATTTGCCTTGTCCATTTTATCTCTCCCCACCTACTTGTTTGTTTATCTATGCATTCAATGCTCATGCAACATATTTTCCAATGTCTAACCTCATGTCCTCATACATACTAGGACTTCAAACATTTGTCAGTCAATCAATTGATTTCTGATGCCTCCCTATCCATCACGCAAAATATTTAGGAAAGATACCAGTCGCTACTATCCCAGGAGAATTTCCAGGAGCTAGGTAGCATCCTCCCACCTGAGAGGAATTTAGTTTTCCACGTCTCTCCATTGATTTGTTCATCTTACTTCCGTTTTAGAGATGAGAGCTTCAAGCTCATCATTAAATGACTGAACCCAGACATACAAACACCAAAAAATCTTGCAAGTGAAGACATGGGAAGCTTGTGTCCCTCTGGGTTTTGGGGCAGCAAGTAACCTATTACTTGTCTCCTGCATCTAGGCAGCTGACTTTAACATAACTACCATTTACAGAAAAGAAATAGAAATCTAGCACCATGGCAAAAACTTAGAGAACCACCTATAATTATCCTCATCTATAGTATGCTACTTAATCTTATGTGATAGTCATGATGGAAAATTGTTCTTCCCTCCTTCCTTCTCATCACAAAATGAACACTATTCATTGCTGATGCCCAAAATCTAGGGCACTACCCATTATCATGGATTCCTCTCCTATAACATCGAATCCAGGGAATCTCAGCCTTGACACCATTGACATTTTGGGCTGGACAGTTTTTATTGTGGGGGACTGCCCTGTTCGCTGAAGGATGATTAGCAGTATTGCTGGCCTCTGTATACTAATAACAATTCCCAGTCATGGCAACCAAAACTGTCCCCAGACTTGGGGCACCTTGGGTGGCTCAGTCAGTTAAGCTTCTGACTCTTGATCTCAGCTCAGGTCTTGATTTCAGGGTCATGAATTCAATGCTGGGCATGGAGCCCACTTAAAAAAAAAAAAGAAGTTTCCAGACATTTTCAAATATCCCCTTGAAGGATGAAAAACATTCCCAATTAAAAACCACTAAATCTAATAGTAAGCTGTGAAAGCTGAAATTCCAAAATTTATCCTGAATCTAAATGTCTCCCACAAAATCCATATCTGGCCCAGGTCCCAACTCTTAGCACTCACTTGGGCCACTGCAATGACTATTCAGTGCATCCCCTTCAGTCCATTTTCTGCTCTACAGTCAGTGTGATCTTTGTAAAACCTCAGTTGGATTGTGTCATTTCTCTTTTTAAAACCTTCCAATCGCTTCTCATTATACTGGGAACTCTTCTCCGTATCATCTCCTAACACTCTCCTCTCATTCACGGTTCTCTGGTTTCACTGGCTTTATATCATTTTTCGAACGTTGCCAGGTTTCCTCACATCAGGACATTTACACATACTCTCCTTGGAATGTTGATTCTTTGGTCATATTTAAGGGTTTGTTCCAATATCATTTTTTAGCGAGTTCTTCTCAGACCATCTTAGGAAGATAATCCTGCTCTTCCCCAAATACTGTATGCCATTACCTTGAATTAATCTCCATTGTAGTTACCTCTGTCATCGCTATTTGAAATTATACCACTGTTCATTTTTTGCTTGTCTTAGCTACCATAATGTAGGCTCCATCACTAAAGCCTATCCATCTTATGTATGGTTATGTCACCCATGGCCTAGAACAGTCACCTGGAATGGAATTGGCACTTAATAAATATTTATTGAATGAATACATAACTGAATTCCATAAATAATAATAAATGTTTTCTGTCTGAAGGAGAACATACTCTTTATTTTAAAATAATGTGTGATATTTACATTATTAAATTTATTCAAAGCAATCCAAAGGTTTCCTATCTCACCCAGAGTGAAAGCAAAAGCCCTTCTAATTACCTATAGGACACCCACATGATCTGGACCCGCTACTGTCCTCCCCACATGATTTCCTAACACTTGCATCTTGACACTTGAGCCACATGCTGACCTTCCTCCTGTTCTCAAACATGCCAAGTATGTGCCATTTTAGAATGTCTGCACCCACTGCTTCCCCAGCCTGAATGCTGTGGCCAGATGTCCCTGGACTCACTATCTCACCTCCTTCTGGTTTTTGGTCATGTGTTCTCTTGTTAGAATGGCTGGATCTGACTACTGTATGTAAAATAGTAAGAAAGAAAGCCATCTTGCTTACCCTCAGCCTGGAGCTGTCCTAACTCTAGCAAAAGCATTTTCTTTTGAATATGAACAATTTTATAGAACACCAACATTAGACAAGGCTACTCTGTGATGTCATAGATCAAGATATAAACAAGACTACTCAGTAATTATGTGTGAGCAGAAAAAGAGAGAGAGAGAGACAGAGAGAGAATAAATGCTGTCAAACACCCCCCTTATTCTTGTTAATTATGAACGCTGTTCTACATTTGTTCAGCCTTAGCCCCACTTTGTTCCCTCTATCTTACATATGAAATTAAGATTATTAAGGCAGTCATAGAATTGCTTTGACTTTCTGACAGTATTCATTCAAAAGCAAAATCACATTTCCTTGAAACTTCTCTGAAATCACCTAACACATGCTCAAATACAGTAAGAAGCCCCTCTTGATTAGCAACCTTTTATTGAGACATTCCACAGTCCTCCATGGTGTGGTCTTCCTCATTGCCAAGAGTTAATAAACCCAACTTTGTTCAACTACAGGTGTGTTTGTGGTGGATTTTGCCTGGAGGGCATCAACAATAGTAACCCCCGACCTCAAAGAGCACTCTGTAAGACTTTAAGTAAAATGACCATATTTTGCTAGGAGAATCCAAGTTTATAAAGCCTTCTGTTTAATGTGTGCCCTTAGGTCACTACCCTCTTTTATTCTCAAAACTGTTCCAATTTGAAGGTAAATTACGTAGTCACCAGACCTTTAATCTGCAATTTTTCAAATAGCATTTATCATCATCTGGAACATTATATTATTTTCCATGTCCTTTCTCTCTTCCTATCCCCCGATTAAAATGTAAATGCCATAGTGCAAGAACTTAACCTATTTTTTTTTTTTTTTTATTATCCTATCCCCATCACCTAGAACAGCTCTTGGCACACTGAAGCTCCCGGTTCATACCTGTTGAATGAATTAACTAATGAAAAGTTATAATACTACAAGAGATCTTTGAACTATGAACAACTTTTTTTTTTAAATTTTTTTAATGTTTATTTATTTTTGAGACAGAGAGAGACAGAGCATGAACAAGGGAGGGTCAGAGAGAGAGGGAGACACAGAATCTGAAGCAGGCTCCAGGCTCTATCAGCACAGAGCCCGACACGGGGCTTGAACTCATGGACTGTGAGATCATGACCTGAGCCGAAGTCGGTCACTCAACCGACTGAGCCACCCAGGCGCCCCTGAACAACTTTTAAAAAGTCATCCCAACACACAAAACTCAGCCACATTTCTAAATGCTCATATGTAGAAACTGAAATTAAAATGTCATACCATTTGTGTTTACTCCAAAGATAACGAAAGCTTAGATTTACACTTCACATACATGTACAGGGTCTGTATGTGGAAAATTACAAAATGCTGGTGAAAGGAATCAAAGAAAAGTCAACAGCTGGAAGTTGAAGACTTCGTGAATTGGAAAACTCAGTGCAGTAAAGCTGTCAATTCTCCCCAGATTGAGCTATAGGCTTAATTAAAATTTCTATCAAGAGCTCCGCTAGGGTTTTATAGACATAAACAAGGTTATTCTAAAATTTATGTGGAGAGGTACAGGCTTGGGTATAGCAAAAACAATCTTGACATATAGGAATAAAGTAGAAGGAATCACTTTGATCTTAAGTCCTACTGTGAAGTTGTAGTAACAAAAACAGAATAGATCCATTAAATAGAATAGAGAATCAAGAAATACACTCACATAAATATGCCCAGCTGATTTTGTACAAAGGTCTAAAAGCAATTTAATGGAAGAAATACAGTTTTTCCATCAAATGGCACTAGACCAATTGGACTTCCAAGGGGGGAAAAAAGAATTTAAATCCAAACCTCACACTTTATTAAAAAATTAACTCACAATTAAACATGGATTTTCATGTAAAATATAAAACTGTACAATTTTTAGAAAAAAAAAAGAAAATCTTGGGGCTTTTGGGTCATGCAAACAGTTCTTAGACTTGACATCACAAAGCACAGTCCCTAAATGGAAATATTAGTAACTCAGACTCCATAAAAATCGAAAATGTTTGTTCTGTTAAAAAGCCTATTTTTAAAAAAGAAATTAAGTTTATTTATTTATTTTTGAGAGAGAGAGAGAGAGAGACAGCATGAGTGGGGGAGGGGCACAGAGAGAGGAAGACAGATGATCCCTAGCAGGCTCTATGCCAGCACAGAGCCCAACGTGGGGCTTGATCTCATGAACAATGAGATCATGACCTGAGCTGAAATCAAGAGTCAGATGCTCAACCAACTGAACCACTCAACTGCCCCTGAAAGAACCTATTAAGGGATGAAAAGACAAGTTACACAATGGGAGAAAATATTTGTAAACCACATATCCAACAATGGACTGTTATCTAGCTATATAAAGTTTTCAAAATCACACTTAAGAAAATCCAATTTGAAAACGGTCAAAATACATGAAGAGACATTTCTCTGAAGAGGATGTACAGATGGCAAATAAGTACATGAAAATATGATTAACCTTGTTACCCACTAGGAAAAGGCAAATTTAAAACATAGTAATACAATGAGATATCACTATATACCTATCAGAGGAGCTAAAATAAAACTTAGTAACAACATCAAATGCTGGCAAGAGAGCAGAGAAACTGGATCATTCATATACTGCTGATGGGAACGTAAAATGTTACACTTGCTTTGGAAAACAGTTTGGCAGTTTCTTATGAAATCAAACACGATTATCACATGACTCAGCAATTATGCTCTTCAGCAGCAGAGAAATAGTAACTATGTGCACACAAAAATCTATACATAACGTTCATAGCAATCCTACCCGTAATAGCCAATCAGGGAAACCACCCAGTTGCTTTCAATGGGTGCGTGGTTAAGTAAACTGTGACACCTCATGTATGAGAATACTACCCAGCAATGAAAGGTATTGATACACACAAAACTCGGATGCATCTCCGGGCTTAGAGGAATTCTTCCGGGCTGACACAGCTTGACCAAGGCATGGGGTTTCATGGACCGGCATGGTGGATTTCAGTCTCCCCTAACCCCTTGGTTGAGTACTCGGTGGCAAGTCACAATCCTAGCAAAGAAGGGAATACAATTTACTCCAGGTAATCTGTCTAAACCACTAGTGGCCCCTTTGAGTGAATAAAATTTGAATCCAAACTCATGCAAGCCTTTTTAAAAACGAAGAAGAGGGACTTTTTGTTCAATGTGTTGTTACTGGTTTGTGTTACTGCAAAGCATGATTCTCTGCAGCACCTAAGATCAGTGTTAGGAATCTATTCAGGAGATCACAAAGGCTATAGAAATTTCATGCGAAACTTCCCTTTGAATCACTAAGCGTGTCAAACAATAACAAAACCTCTTATTCCTGGAGATTCTCATGAAGGCTGTAGTGTGAATGCTACCCACACTTTACTTGGAAAGGAAACACAAGAGACTTTTCAGAATAGTCCTTCAATTCTAGGTTAAGTGCTAACCCGATGACATAGAGTCGATACCAAATTCACGATTTACAAAAAAAAAAAAATCCCAATCATCCCTTTTTGTTACTAGTAGTGGTGTGTCTGTTGAAGGATAATTGTGCTCAGCTATGTGTTCATTCTTGGTATGGATGAGTAAGTAGTATTTTCTTTTTATTTATCTATTTTTTTAATTCAACTTAGTTAAAGTACAGGTTTCAGGAGTAGAATGACAGCATCATGACAGGAGCATTTTAGGAGTAGTTAAAATAAATGGTTTCAGGAGTAGAATTTAGTGATTCATCACTTACATATGATACCCAGTGCTCATCCCAGCAAATGCTCTCCTTAATGCCCATCCCCCATTTAGCCCATCCCCCCACCCACCTCCCCTCCAGCAACCCTCAGTTTGTTCTCTGTATTTAAGAGTCTCTTGTGGAGACTCAGTTGGTGTGGCTCAGTTGGTTAATCATCTGACTCTTGGTTTTGACTCAGGTCACGATCTCGTGACCTGTGAGTTTGAGCCCTGTGTCGGGCTCCACAGTAACAACTCGGAGCCTGCTTGGGATTCTCTCTTTCCCTCTCTCTCTCTGCCCCTCCCCTGCTCATTGTGCGTGCTCACTCTCTCTCAAAAATAAATAAATAAAAATGAAAAAGGGGCACCTAGGTGGCTCAGTCAGTGAAGCATCCAGCTTTGGCTCAGGTCATGCTCTCATGGTTGGTGGGTTCAAGCCCTGTGTTGGGCTCTGTGTTGATAGCTCAGAGCCTGGAGTTTGCTTTGGATTCTGTGTGTGTGTCTCTCTCTCTGCCCCTCCCCTGTTTGATCTCTCTCTCTCTCTCTCTCTCTCTCTCAAAAAATAAACGTTAAACAAATTTTTTTAAGTGAAAAAAATTTTAAGTCTCTTATGGCTTGCCTCCCTCTGTTTTTATCTTATTTTTCCTTCCCTTTCCCTATGTTCATCTGTTTTGTTTCTTCAGTTCCACATATGATTGAAATCATATAATATTTGTCTTTCTCTGACTTATTTCACTTAGCATAACATGCTATACTTCCATCCATGTTATTGCAAATGGCAAGATTTCATTCTTTAATGCTCCATTGTATATATACATACATATATACAATGTATGTATATATGTATGTATATATGTATATGTATGTATGTATATATGTGTATATATATATGTATGTATATATACAACATCTTCTTTATCCATTTATCAGTCGATGGACACTCAGGCTCTTTCTATAATTTGGTTATTGTAGATAGTGCTGCTATAAACATTGGGGGTGAAGAGTAAGTAATACTGTCACAACCTGGGGAGGTAACTATAAAAGCATAGCAGTATATTTGAAGGTTTGTCAAAAATTTTTCAAATGAATAAGTTGAGTTGGAAAATATATCACTGGAATGTTCACTGACATCACGCCAAAAATTCTAGGTTTGTGATCAATATTCTTGGTAAAATTGAATGAAGAAAACTTCATATTGTGGAGAATCCTCTGCATTTTCATTTCCAAACACTGGCCTCTAAACCAGTGTCTGAAACATCCACTTATTTGCCTTCCTTGATACAGATATGACCACTGTTCACAAAATTCTTGTCAATAGAGATAAAAAATATATCTGTATTGAGATATTTAACTCTGTAGAGAGATTGTTAAAGGCTTGATCAGATCTGTGACACAAAAGCTGTAGTTTCTGCACTGTTGAAGCAAGGAAGAAAGTTTTAAGTAAGCCAAACTGTAAAAAAATAATTTTTGAAAGAGCTTGGCAAATTTTCTAGATATATTTGAAACTTTTAATGCATAAATAGAGAGCACAGACACCATATCATTGCTTAATAGAATTGATTGTGTCTATTGTGAAGTTATGATTAAGATCAAGGACTCAGGAATCAAAGAGCCCTAGGTTGAAATCGGGGTTTTGTCATTTGCTAGATGTGTGAGTTTGGGCAAGTTACTTTATCTCTCAAATTCTTGGTTCCTATACTTTGCTAAACCTCATTTCTAAAATAAAGATATTCACCCTAACTACTTCATTCAGTTGTTTTGAGAATGAAGTCAGAAAATCCAAAGAAGCCAATGTTCTCTGTCTTTCAAACTTAATCCAAAATGCTTAGCATAATGGCCCCATGAAGTGTTCAATAAAGTATTATTTTTATTACCATAGTGCAAACCCACGATTACTATAGGAATTGGTATTAATATATCTTCCCATATTCTGTGAAAAAAAAACTTTTCAAGGAAAACATTAAATTATATTTAATTTGCTGTGAATCAAACCCAGGCAATATTTTCCTGTCATGATGCTGAAATTTCTTAGTTCAAATTTTATACGGAGCCATATTCTTAATAATTTCCAATCTTTTCTAGGCTCTATCTAAAAAATTTTGAAATCAAGTTTGACTTGATCATCTTAGACAATTGCTAGAAAAATCACTATAAAGATAGATATCAGTTTCTCTTTTGCCACAAAACACTGAAATTGACCTATGCCCTGCTCAAATTTCATACTTCCTTGTATAGAAAAGCTTGTGATGAGGAAGTAAGGTCAAAGCTCTAATTTATATCACATAGGAAGGTCAAAAAATATATATTTTTTGATATAAAATTTATTTTACCATTACCTTAATTTTTAAGACATGTTATTTATATAATCTTAAATTTCATATAATAGAAAAGGAGATAAAATTTTGTTTATGTAATTGAGTATAGGTTTTAAAAACCTGAGAAAACTGACCTGAGCCTATGAAAATGGTAATAATTCAACAAAATCTATATCTGTTTATTCGAAGGTCAGCTTTCTTCTAACTATGCTCTATATTGCCTATGATCTTTCAAAGTTGGAAATTAGTATTCTGTATCAAAAAATGCAGTCTCCCAAAATTCCATCTTCTTGTATAAGAAGATAAAATTTGACCTTATTCAGATATAGTTCACCTGTAAACTATTAAATTGATAGAGCATTGGAAATTAAAATGCATGAATATGTATATATTTAATCCCTTAAAGATTTTTCTTAGATACATATACATACATACATACATACATACATGTAAAATTGTGTGTATACGTGTGTATGTGTGTAAGTATATATGTGTGTGTGTGTGTGTGTGTGTGTGTGCATAATGCCAAGGGACATCTCTATAAAATGTATAGCTGTTGTATTTCTCAAACAATATTTTCCAAATCAAAACCATTTGTTAGCAGAGATTTCTATTCACCCCAGGGGACAATTCCATTAGGCTCTTTTTCCTGGCTATGACCTAGAATTTACAGTCTGAGTATAGCTTAAGATCTAACTCTTTGTGAATCACTCTTGTATTGTAACTAATTCTTGCTATACTAGATTTTCCATGATTATTTGAACTATTAGTATGTGTAATCAATCACACAGAAAGCTGTAGAATTCCACTTGTTCCATTCTGGCTGTTTTTACAACATAATGGATGTGTGTGTTTTGCCAATAGTGAGTCCCTCAACAGGGCAATTACTACAAATTGACTGTACCAATATTAGCAACAAGGGACATATTCATAGAACACACATCAACACTCTTACAGAAGTCATACATTTGTTAGCATGGCAAAGTGAGGAAAAACTGAATGGACAATTTTATATTTATTTGTAAGTGAGTGCCCAGGAAAATCTATTGGGAACGCATGGACCACCTTGGATAACTACTCAAGGGCATTTTTTATTTTAAAAAATTATTCAAGGCCAAGCTATACATAGATGGAAGAATAGGACTTACAGATAATAATTCAAGGACAGATTTTCAGATGCTATCTATCAAATTAAGCCAAGGTTATATGCATATTTTGAGTTATTTCATATGCGATTTAGGAAAAAAAACCAAGATGTGCATAATCCTTAAACATTTTTATCTCAAGTATTACTCACAAGGTCATCCTTTGATGAACAGCAACAAGCAAGATTACAGTTCTCTTTGAATTTTAGTTGGCAAAGGAAAATTGTCACATTCAGAAAAGAGATTATATCCCTCCAGCAGCTTATACAGGGACATAATTAATGGTACAATGTCATAGACAAATTACTCTACCCAGCCAGTATTGGGTTTCATATGAGGCCACTGAGGTTTATTTTGTTGGTAGGAGTAGTTACTACCTCATAGTTTAGCTAATATCAAATTTATCTTTAATGCTTCATCTTTTAAGAAGTTCTTGCTAATTCACTAACAAAACACACACACACACACACACACACACACACACACACACTAACTCCCAGGTATCTGTTTATAGGACACCACTGTGGCCAATCAGAATCCCCATTTATGGCCCAATTGTAGTATCTCCCCATCAAAATTGATCCTTTTGTCATCCTTTTTCAGGATGCTACTGTATGGGTATGATGGTGGTAAATGATTATCAATTAAGTAAGTTGACCAGTAGGTTACTTTGTCAAGCAAACCATAACTTTTAGTATTCAACCTAATGAAATAGATATTATTACGCTCACTTTTTTCTTAAGTTTATTTATTTATTTTGAGAGTGACAGAGACAGCACAAATGGGGGAAAGGCAGAAAGAGAGGGAGAGAGAGAGAGAGAGAGAGAGAGAGAGAATCCCAAGTGGGTTCTGCACTGCCAGCACAGAGCCCGACATGGGGCTCGAACCCATGAACCATGAGTTCATGATCTGAGCCGAAACCAAGAGTTGGTCACTTAACTGACTGAGCCACCCAGGCGTCCCTTATTATGCTCACTTTAAAACTGAGAAAATTGAGAATCAGGAAACTGGCATTCAATCCAGTTCTCCCAGGTACAAAATCCCATCCACTTTCAATTATACCATCCTTTCTAAAGTGTGTTTTAGGATATTAACAGGTGTTTTGTTCAAATCTGAGAAATGCTGGGTTTTATAAAAATCTACAGTTTCTTCACTATAGGAATTCCCAGAGCTCATGAGGTTTACAAATCACTAAGAGAAGGATAATGTTTATGCTAATTCCAAACCTTATTAATATGTAGTCAACCTTTCTCCCACTCAGACTATATTTTCCTAAATGCATTTTGGGGAAAACAGTACTGAAACTGTATTTTTCTGTATTTATTGATTTATTGTTATCAAAGAGCCTGCACAATTTGCAAACATATGTTCTTCAACTCAACAAAAATTTTTATTCCTTATTTATTATCTTTGTCTTATCCTCCTATTCTCTACATATTTTGGGAATCCTGTACATCTAACTTTTCTTTATCTTTATTGTCATGTTGATATTTTTTTTGACATCACCTATAGGTTTCTTGAATTTATCATCTACCTTGTTAACTCCACTTTGGGGGACTAGCTAACTTGCTGTTTACTACCCAATTATTTATTTTATTTTATTTTTTATTGCGGTAATATATATATAACCTAACATTTGCCATTTTAACCATTTTTAAGCACGCAGTTCTGTGGCATTAAGTATATACACATTGTTATACAACTAAACCGCCATCCATCTCCAGAACCTTTTCATCTCCCCAAAATGAAAGTCTGTACCCATTAAACACTCACTCTCCATTCTCTTCCCCTCCCCTGGAAACCACACTTCCACCTTATGTCTCTGTGAATTTGACTACTTTTGGTACCTCATATTACTAGAATCAGAGTGCTTGCCCCTTTGTGGCTGGTTATTTCACTTAGTGTAATGCTTTCAGGGTTCATCCATGTTGTAGCACGTGTCAACATTTTCTTTCCTTTTCAAGGTTCCATTGTATGTACATGCCCCATTTTGTTTACCATGCATTCATTAATGCAAATTCGTGTTGCCCTCCATTTGGCTGGATATCCGCTGGATATCCAATGCGGATAATGCCATTATGAATGTGGGTGTACAAGTTCGAGTCCCTGCTTTCAATTCTTTGGGGTACATACCCAGAAGTGGAATTGCTGAATCATGTGGTAATTCTATGCGCAACTTTTTTCAGGAACTGACATGCTATTTTTCATAGCAGCTGCAACATTTACATTCCTACCAGTAGCACACAAGGATACCAATTTTTCCACATCTTCCCGGACACTTGTTATATTCTTTTTGCTTATTTGTTTCTTTATAATAGTCACCTTAGTGGGTGTGAAGTGACATGTGTTTTTAGGATACATTCAAGTACTGATTGTGTTAGCCCCCTGAAGGCATGCACTCATTTACCTAAGATCATAGGTACCTAGCAGAGTATGAAATACATACTGGATGCTTAGTAAACATTTATTGTATAGTTAGAGATAAGATTAGATTCAGGGAGAAAGCCTAGAATGGAAAGATAAGTTTGGATTTTGTCCGTTGGTTAAGTGGGAGCCACTGTGAATTTAGGAAAAGTAAATGAGGTGAAAAAGGGCAGTTGTTTTGGGGGAAATTTTCTGGAGGTGAGTTCATAGACTTTCGAAATGGCAAGACCATTCATGAATTCATGACAGAATAAAGTCAACCCAAGAGGGTTTGTAAAATAAGAGCCAGAATCTGACAAAAGAGAAGGAGAAATAAAAGATGACTCCAAGTTTAGCATCTTGGGTCACTGTTGAGCAACAGGGCCACTGACAAAAAAGTTTCAACGGAATGTAAAGACAATGCGTTTATACTTTCTAACGTTCTGCTATTATTCTTGGGCAAATCAGCTCAGGACTCTCTTGGTCCATCCATTCTAGTTCTGCTGATGCCGTTTCTCAAGGTTATACAATAAAACATGGATTGTGAGTAATTCATTCCGTGAGTGTTCTGCAAGATGAGCAAACATTTCCAATAAATTTTGACTTGATAAACGAACAATGTCTTGCAATACAAGTAGGACATGACGCCGAATGTCACATGATCACAATCCAGCCAATGGTTCTTGAAATTCACTTTGATGGACAAGTGCTTTGGATTACAAGCTTGTCTGCAGAACGAATGATGCTCACAAACCGAGGTTTTACTGTATTTTGAACAAGAATGTGCTCTTCTTCACGTCCACAGACCATCAGCCCTTTTGTCTCCATCACTGACCCATCTTACAAAAGAAACCTCTAGCTTTTCTAGGAGCTTTCCCAAGCTTCTTTTCTTGTCCTTTGTTCCCTAAACCAGCACCTGCAATAAAACATGCCCACAAATGCAATGAAATGATTTCTTCAGTCATTGTCCCTTCCCTTGTCCTTATGTCCTCTCTATGACTTTATTCATAAATACTGTTTGGGAAACTGCGAAATCCTATGGGGAAAAAAGACCACTTTATCAGTATGCTTCTGAAAAGTCCCAAACCTGATACTCCAGACAAAACTACGTTTAACAGGCTGTGCCCCTTCCTGATTAAATTACGTATCTCAGAATAGAGTTGTAAACTCCTTGATTCATCTGAAAATCAGCAGTGGCGGGAATGATGTTTTAATTCTCTGCCTCTCCCCAGGCATATCTAAACTAATCAGCACACAGTTTTGAAAACAAATAACTGAGTTTAAAACCCAACATTTCAGCAAAGTAATAATATTAAAGTTTGACTATATATGATTTTCTCGAGTGTCTACATTAATGGTGGAGGTACCACAGAAAACTCCCAAATTCCATTTTAGGGGAAAAAAAAAAAAGTTGTCCTTCCCCATCACTTTGGAATCAGAGTTGCTCGCAAGAAATAAAATTTATATCTGAGTTTCACCTCATTTTGTATTCTCTGAGTTCTTCTCACCAGCCAACTCCCAGTTAGCACATAATAGAATCCAGTAAGCACTTTATATGGGCTATCATATTCAAGTCTACTATCATATTCAACTTTTGGAAGTGGCTTTTATTAGTGGCTTTTATCCTCAGTTTGCAGATAAGAAAAATGAGGTTTCATGAGAAAAATTACTCAATCAAAGTAAATCCCTAGGAAGTGACTGAGCTACTTACTTAAGCTCCCCAAATACAACAAAACAGAAAAATGGAGTGAAGCATAATCTTCTCACCGAGCGTTTGGTTCCTGAAACATTGACCACTGATGCTGAACTTCTAATGGTTTTTCTTAGTCCAGCTAGAAATAAGATGGTAGATGAGGAGGGGGGAGTGAAACATACAATATAAACATTCAAAAGGAAGGCAAGCCCTAGGTCAAAGCTCCCAGCCTTGCACAGGCCTGTTTTGCTTGGCTGGCTCTGAGTCAGGGAGGGATTTCTGAGCGGTCCACGCGGAGCACAGTCCCTTCTTGTCTGCAGAGACAGATGCTGTGCAATCAGCAGTTTCGTGTCAAATATTTTATTTGATCCTTCAACAGCCGTTAGAGGCTGACGTGTCTGGTGGATATTATTCTCACCTGGTGTAGTGCCGGCAGGCACTGAAAACCGATAGCTGGCTGAATCCCAATTAAACGTGAACAAACTGGTTTGCCTAAGACCTCACGGCTAGCAGGTAGCCACACTGTATCTAAACTCCCAAACAGCCTCCTGCTACATCATTCCACTTCACGCCAGGTGACAGTGACTTCCTCGCTTCGTAAGCAGAGACTTCCGCTAAGTGCGTCAGTCTTTCTATCTGTGTTAAGTCCCGGGATCCCCATTAGTCATGAAGCTGTGGAAATAGAGACTCTGAAGGGTTAACCACCTTTCCCAATATCACATAGTCACATATCACATCTCGTATAATCGTAAAGAATGATGTCTTTAAAGCGAAACAGGTCTAGGCTCAGATTCTGATCTTGTTCTTGGACTAGGATTGGGCAAGCTATGTAACCTCTCTAACCATCTGCTTTGTCAAATGTAAAATGGAAGTAATAATCGTACTTTCTGTATAGGTTTGTTTATTTATTTGTTTGTTTTTATTTATTTATTTTGAGAGAGAGAGAGAGCTCAAGAGAGCAGGAGAAAGGCAAAGAGAGAGGGAGAGAGAATTCCAAGCACACTCCACACCATCAGCATACAGCCTGATGCGGGGCTTGAACTCATGAACTGGGAGATCATGGCCTGAGCTGAAATCAAGAGTCAGACGCTTAACTGACTGAGCCACCCTGGCACCCCTGGATAGGTTTATTTTTAAGAATTAAAAGTAGTTGCAGATATTATGTAGCACTGGTTACTGGCCGTGAACAGGGTTTAAGGTGGATAAAGTACTATTTTCTTAACAGAGAAGAGCAAAAGACAGAGACAAGTTAAGTAACTTGCCCAACATCCCATGACAGTAAGTGGGGAGTTCAGATTCAACCCCAGACTATCTGGTTCAAAAGCCTGTGGTCCCTGCATTGCTGTGATATATTGTAAAGTATACAGCACAGGAGCTAGAACAGATTAAACACTCAACTCGGAGCTCCTTCTGCTACACATTGCTTATCCTTCCCCATTTCTAAAAATGCCCGAAGAATGATATTCCATAATGTTCTGCAAAGTGGCACAGTCAGGTTGCTTAGTTCCTAGTTTCTATTACAATGCATTGCAGAAAATCATAGGAGGCTCAGAGTAGGTGAGTTCACCAGAGGATAAATAAAAAATTATTAGAAAGCAAATTATATGTGACGGCAATAATCCAAGTACTGAACTATCCATAGTGCCTAAAAGGAGAAAAATATGTATAGAAAGAGAAGTTGTAGAGAAAAACTCCAAAATACTCCATTAAATAAAATTGTGTTTGGTTTCTGACAATCATTTAAAAAAATATCTTGAAGTTGTAAGTTTTCCCTACTCTTCTCAACTCCAGGTTAAATTTTATGATTTTCCTTTCCATTAAATTGAGTCCCTCTATCACGTTACAAAATAACTTACCTTAAAGTCACTTCTCTTCAATATCCAATACATTATCTGACAATTTTTTTTATTTCTGGTTTAGAAGGTGATAGAATAAACAGTCATGGGTGGTTTTATTGGAAAACTGGGGGGAAAAATCTCCCAAATGGAGACTTCAAGGAAAATACTATATAACTCAGTGGCTTCTGTGGCGAATGGCTGATTGAACTACCCTTTATCTTTCAAGTTTAATTTTGTTTTTTTTTAAGTGAGAAGTTTTATAAACAGGGAAAAGAACTGTCCCTGCCTTGCTGGGGACAGTAAGTTATGAGTTAGCTTGTTAAAGCAGGAGTATATTCAGGTGACAGTAATTTTTGTGCGTGACTCAATGCCATTGAAAATGATTGAAGACCAATCAAGGCACAGAATGATATTCTCTTTAGCTTTGTTGTATGGGCAAAACTCACGCAAATGGCTCCAAATTTGATTTACATGTCTTAAAACAAAATGACCAATTCCTATCTAATTTATATCTTGTTTTTCTTCAGGTACAAACAGCAGGCACCTTTTCATTTCTTTAACATTATCTGTCCAACCTCATTTCCACCCTAAATGAAATCTTAATTCTCTTCTTTTGATAGCATAATTGTTTCCATGGCAACAACAAAAGACATGAGAGTATTCTCAGCTGCAGGTGAAAATAATCATAACATATTGATAAACCATCTTAAGATACCATTTTCATGTAAATGACCTCATAACAGGAGAGAGGGAAGAGAAATAAAGGCAAACAAAGCGGCATCCAGAAAGCAGACGTGCTTGGAATAAAATATTTTTTGGTGGCTTCAGTGATGTTAAAGAAGGGTCATATTGAGAAAGAACGTCAGATAACCATACCTCTTGATTAGATATTGTAAATAAATAATATTGCTTTAAAATTTACTGAGAAACAAAGAGAGCTCTGGATTCCGGGATTACCATCGATTGTTTCACTGTCTCTGCCATTTGCACATTCACTGGGGACTAAATGAGATATATGAAGATAAAAATAAGAAGGGACTCTGGAGCTTGTCAACAGTACTAGAAATGCTAAGTGAATCTTTAGATAGACCTTTCTAGACAATGCTCACAAACTTAAATTTAAAGTATAAAGTTTGGGCTCTGAGATGGAAGGGGTTTTCGCCTCGACCCTGCCATCACTTTCCACTTTGAAGCAATCATTTATCTCTGGACATAAAAACAACTGTTGGTACCAGAAAGCAATATGTGCCTGGTGGGCAAGAATTAATGGGGTTGTGAATCTGCTCCCCCGGGGCCTGATTTAAGCTCAGAGGACAACATTGCCTTAGGGCAGGGAGTTGAATGAGGTAGATCCTGAAGAAGGTTTGCCTTTAAGAGGTTCTTGGAACTCTGAAAGGAGAGGGTGGATCTGTGATGTCCCTCGTGAGATGCAAGTTTCTCTAATCTCTAAGATTTGAAGAAGAGATAAACAGGTGGATTACATTTTTTCTATCCCCATGTTGATAACACGTGGAGACTGGGCAGCTAAGACTGTCTTGGGCCGCTTCTCATGTTTTAGAAGAGGATTAACAATCTACCTATTGCCACATCGCTGAACACACACAGCTACCCTCTACCACCTTGGGTAGAAAAAGACAGAAAATACAGATGACTAATATTTGAAATGAAAGCAATCATTATAGATTCTACAAACTTTAAAAAAAACTCTAAGGGCATCTTTTAAAAAAAATCAGAATGCCAATAAATTTAACAACGTAGATGAAATGGACAAATACTATGAATGACACGAGTTCTCAAACCTGACTTAGGAGAAAAAAATAGTAACGTCTAGATATTAAATACTAACTGTTGAATAATTGAACTAGCAATTTAAAACCTTCCCAGAAAGAAAACTCTAGGCTTGGGTAACTTCCCTGGTGAATTCTATCAAACATTTAAAGAAGAAATAATATAATATCACACAATTCTTTGAAAAAGTGATGGAGAGGGGAATACTTATTTACAAAGTCACTATAACTCATATCAAAACCTGACAATGACATTACAGGGGTGCTTGGGTGGTGCAGTCGGTAAAGCATCCAAATCTTGATCTCAGCTCAGGTCATGATCTCACGGTTTGTGAGTTCGAGTCCCACGTAGGGCTCTGCACTAATGGTGTGGGGACTGCTTGGGATTCTGTCTCCCCTTCTTTCTGCCCCTCCCCTGCTTGTGTGCACTCTCTCTCTCTCTCAAAAATAAATTAATTAATTAAAAAAAAAAGTCCTGGCAATGACATTACAGGAAAGGAAACCTACAAACCAATATCCCTCATGAACTTAGACTGGAAATCCCTAACAAAATTAGTGAACTAAACCCAGCAATACGTAAATAGTCAATCTGTCACAAGCAATTGGAGTTCACTTTAGGAACATGATATTGGCTTAACATTTGAAAATTAATCAGCAGAATTCACCACATCAAAATAATAACAGATAAAATAAAAGTCATGTGATCATCCCAGTAGAAATAGGAAAATCAGATAACAAAATTCTATAGCCATTTTCATAATAAAAAGAAAAAGCTCTTGGCAACTTGGGAGTAAAAGCTACCTTTCTCAAAAAAAAAAAAAAAAAAAAAAAAAAAAAGGTACCTTTCTCAACCCGATAAAAACTGGTTATGAAACAAACAAACAGCCTACAGCTTATAGCATATTTAATGCCGAAGCAGCAGCAAATGCTCTGACCTCTGGAGTCTATCAAGGCAATGAGGCAAAAAGAAGAATAAAAGGAGTAAGGAATTGAAGGAAGGAGTGAGACATCCTCTATTCACAGATGACATCATTACCAGCTTAGTAAATCTTAAGGCAACTACAAAGCAAATATTAGAACAAATAAGTGAATTAACAAGGTTACAGAATATAAGGTCAAGACACAAAAACAGTTGTACTCTTACATATTAGCAACAAATAATTAGAAAAATGAAATTAAGGAAACAACACCATATATCATAACATCCCCAAATCCCTGGCATACTAAAGGATAAATTTAATGAAAGATTTGCAAGTTCTGTGCACTAAATACTCCTAAATATTGTTGACAGAAATTAAAGACAAGCAAATTGAGATTTATAGCATATTCAAGGATCAGAAGATTTAATTTTGCTGACATGCAAATTCTCCCCCAAATGATGTATAGATTCAGGATGAACCAATTCAGAATCTAAGCAGGCATTTTGAAGCAACTGGCAAGCTGAAGCTAAAAATTTGAAAATACAGAACAGTTAAAAAATGTTGGAAAAGAATCAAGTTGGAGGACTTAAATGTTTCAAGACTTTTTATAAAAGCTATTGTTATTAAGATAGTGTGATATTGATGTAGATACAGCAAAATAGATCAATGGAACAGAGTAAAAGTCCAGATACAGATCCATACATATGTAGAGAACTGGTTTTCAACAAAGGTATCAAAGCATTTCAATGGGGGATAGGAATGTCTTTTCAACAAATATTGTTGAAACAACTGGATATCCATATGGAAAATAAATGAACTCCGAGGCTCATCTCACCATGCAAAAAAATTAATTTAAGGTGGATCACAGACCTAAAAGTACAAGCTAAAATTATAAAACTTCTGGAAAAAAATCACAGGAGAGTCTCCACAAACTTGAAGTAGGCAAAGATTCCCACACAGTTCGCAGAAAGCACTGCCCATAAAATATTAATACATTGGAATTCATGAAAATTAAAATTTGGTTATCAAAAGATACTGTTTAGAAAAGTAAGAGACAAGCAGAGGAGCAGGAAAAAAATATATTTGTTTTTGTGTGCATCTGAGAAGGACTAACGTCCAGACTATATAAAGAGCTTCTATAAATCAAAAAGCCAACAATAGCAAATGTTAAGGATGTAGGAGCTCTCCTTCACTGCTTCTGAGAATGTAAAATGTACAGCCATTTTAAAAAGTAGTTTGACATTTTCTTGTAAAGTGAAACATACACTTACCCCAGAAGCCAGCAATTTTACTCGTAAGTATTTCTCCAAATGAATTGAAAACACATTCCTACAAAAACCTATACACCGATGTTTATAGCGGCTTCATCCATTATCATAAGAAACTGGAAATCACCAAGATGTCATTTAACAGGTGAATGAATAAACAAACTATGGCACATCTCTATAATGGATGCCTCCTTGGGTGATTCATACAATGACATGAATGAGTCTTAAATGCATTTTGCGAGGTAAAAGAAGCCAGATGAAAAGTCTAAATATATAAGATTTCAATCACATGACGTTAAGAAAAAGGGAAGACTATAGGAATGGAAGATGGATAGTGGTTTCTAGGAGCTGAGAAATTGAGAAAAAATTGACAACAAAGGAGTTACATAAAGGAATTGTAGGGTGATCAAGTTTTCTGTATGGTACAGGAGTAATTCTTGACTCTATGCATCTACGCATCACCCCACTGAACTATACAACACAGAAAGTTGCCTTATTATATACAATTTTATTTTTATTTTGGGGAGAAGAGAGAGAGAGAGAGGGAGAAAGAGAACAAGTGGGGGAGGGGCAGAGGGAGATAGAATTCTAAGCAGGTTCCGTACCCCTTGCAAAGCCTGACTCAGGGGTTCGAATTCAGGGTTGTGAGATTATGACCTTAGCCTAAATCAAGAGTTGGGCTCTTGACCTACTGAGCCACCCAGGTGCCCCCAGTATGTGAAGTTTTAAAAACTCAACCACATGTTGAAAGAAGACAGGATGGAATGTAGACTATGACAAAGGAGTTTAACTATATTAAAAACGTATGACATAACATCACTAAAGGGGGTATAGAAAAAAGTTGTTGACCTAAGTAACTTTGGCAAACAGTTGCTTTTACCAGACACTTTAGGTACAAAGACAAAATGATTTGTCTGAAAATATTAACTCAAGTTGGTAAATTTGTTTCTCATAAGGGTACAGGTCAACAGTTATGAAACGAAATGTATACTAGAAGTTGGACAAATAAGTAAAAAAATTGTAATCACAGGAATCCGGTTTCTAACTGTTAGAGAAAGGAGTTACAGATAAGCAGGGGATTGGGGCCAACTAGAATGAGCTCCGTGATGCTGGATTATAATTATTAATATCAGTATGAGTTCATATCTATTTTAAACTATATATATGTATATAAAGCATATTTTATATAAAATATATAATATATATACACATATACATGTAAAATATTATCTCATGTCATATCTAAAAGGTAGATCAAAGTGTTAAATATAACAATAATTTTAATATTTTATTAGGACTTCTGGAGAATACTTAGAAGCTAATAAAAAAGTATTGTGCGGCAGAAGATACAATAAATACAGTAAACAAATTTAGAAAGTAGGTTTGCAATGCAGATGACAGATAAGGGTTTAAAAGCTATGATTATATGAAGAGAGTTTTAAAAATTGACAATAAACGGGCAACAGTGTAAGAAAAATGAGCAACAGATATAAATAGGCAATTCACAGATGAGCAAATCTAAATGGCCAGAAGATATATGTAATGAAAAAAATTTCACTAATAAGGAAATAGAAAGTGAGCTAACAAGACAACGTCACTTTAAACTTATCAGACTGACAAAAAATTCAAGCAGCGGTAACATCGTCAGTGGGGTTATGTGGAAAAAGTATTTCCTACGTTGCTAGTGGAAATGTAAATGGGTACAGCTCCATTAGAAAGCAACCTGGGAACATTTGTTAAAATTAAAGATGCATAAACCTTTTGACCCTGCAATCTCTCTCCTGGATATATATCCCATGGAAATATAAACACCAAAAATTAAAGATACGTGAGCCCAGATGTTTATTACAGCACTCTTTGGAGTAGCAAAAATGTGTACACGAAGAGATAGATTATGGTAACCGGTAGAACATAATATTATTGTTCATATCTGCTAACCGAGAGGGATTTCTGAAACTTACTATGTGAGAAAAGATGCCCCAAAAACCCTTGTATGTAATATGATTTCACTTTTGTAGAGTAAACAATAACAAAAGCATGCACACATGTGTATATGTATATACATGTGTATATTAGAGGTATACATATATACATTTGAGATCAGATTTGACAATCGTTAGGAGCTTTACAGAAGACTGCGTGTAAGACTACACTAGTTAAGGGTCGGTTTACACTTGCTAATGTTTATACTAATTCAAGTGTTTGGAGTAGGAGAGGCAAATATGGAAGGAAGGAGAGAGTAGGGACCAAAAGAAGAACCAAAAGAGCAAATATTATAATGAAATGAAAGCCTTATGATAACCTGATTTACATAAAATTATGTTTGTGTGTATATGCATATTTTCTGATCTATGTAGGCAGTGTATTGCGTGTGCTTGTACAAGTACTTTATATGTACTAATTTAACCTTCATAGCAACCCCATGAGGTTCAAATTCTTATTATCCTCATTTAACAAAGGAGGAAACTAAGAGGTTAGAAAACGTTCCCAAAGTTATAGGAATATGTAGCTCCTGGCTTGGACTTAAAACCAGGCACTGTGACCCTGAAGCCTTGGCTCTTGACCACTAGATGTATTGGCTTGAGTGTCCAGGACGTATCGCTAAGCTAAACACACAATTGCAATGTAATGTGTATAATATGATTTGATTTGGGGAAAACAATAAACTCCTATAGATACCTGGTTGTTTGAGCAAGAAGAAAGTTGTAGGTCTAATCTGTACGCTGTTTATTAGCTCTGGTAGGTAGGGATGGATAAAAAGACAATGGAGGGACAATTAACTTTGTTTTTATATTATCACTGAAACATACGACAAGCAGTCAGATAGTCTCCTAGTGAAAAAAAAAATAAAGAATAGCTGGGGTATTTTCTTTTTCTCATTTAGGGCTCTTCGATTTTTAAGTAACATTTATTTGTTCAGTGGGAGTTTTCAGACAGGAAAAGCTTTAATGAAGGAGGAGGTATTTAGCACACAGGTAAGATTTTGAGAGGTCAGAGGAATATTATGGAAAAAGCTTAGGGCAGAAAAACCACAAGTCATCTTCAAAACAGATTGCTTAGGAACCTCAGCTAGCACAAGCATTTTTGTATGAAGGCAGTGTTAATAAACCTGGAAGACTGCATACGTTTATATAGCCTTGAATGCCAGGATCAGGAACAAATTATTCTCTGTGCCCGTGGACTGGGCATCTGCAACCATGGACCTCTTAACGTTATGAACAGACGCTGTGAGAAGCTGACGCGGATGCTGTGTGGACACCAGATACAGCCCCAACCTTGGCTCCAGCCAGGGAGTCCTCTACCAAATACTGGTCCCATCGGGGATTGTTTTAGTCCCTGCGACTTGTCACCTCTGATCCACAGAGCGCACAGGGTGTCCAGACCGGGCTGTGCCTGGAGGAAGCACCTGCCCCATCATGTCCCTACACCTTCCTCGGGTACCTCACGTCACTGCTACTTTGCCAGAAAGAAGATAAACGTCTCCATCCACAAAGGAGCCACAGTTGCCTTTCTCCTGCTCGCTTCTTGGCAACAACTTTACTTCGCCCCCAGGTGGATTTTCCTGGCACTGGCTAGGGAAATTCCTGGAGCTGGGTATGCAGACTTGATGCTTCTCTTCTGTGTCTTACTGACAAGAACTCAAGGGCTGTAGTGTGTAGAGGGTGGGTGACAGCACAACAGGACATAGTGTAAAATTTAAGGGGACCTCTCTGGGTTCCGGCGTAACTGCTACAGTGACCAACTGTGGTGGCTTCGAGCAACCTCTCTCATCTACGTTTTATCAACAGAAAAAGTGTCTTGCAGACGAAAAATTGTTTTTAGAGATTTGAAATTGTTTTGTGCCACTCTAGGGGTCAATACAAATCTAGGATTTGGGTGTTTACTAAGGGACATTTGCTGATTGCTGGACTTTAGCTGTAATATATATACTTAGATGCCCCATCTGTTTATGACATGCCCAGGCTCACTAACTAGGGCACTCAACTATTGTCCACAATTGCTGTGGAGTCATTTAAAGTAAAATACTGTCGTGTCTTTCCACTCTCAAAATGCTTCAGTGTAACTCAGTTCAAACTATAAAATAATATTGAAGTGACATTCTTACGGCCAGGGGGCAGATATTAAAAGGTGATTCATTAAAGGGTCACTGAACTGACACGTTCAGTTATGCACAGCTGGGTAATATCGCAGGAATTCTCTTTGTCAAATAAGGGTGCCCAGAAAGATGTCTTTGTAATACAGGGCTGGCTGGAGCCCAAAGAGTCCATGTATTTCTAAGAGTAAATTTCTTTCCTAATTTAACTGAACAGGAAAAAAAAAAATGCAACAACAAAAAACAAACCAAGCCTTAGAGAAAGCTCCTGAAATGCAAGATTGGTAACGTGAAAGGGATTTACACAGCTGTGTCACAGTCACGAGAGCTCCATTAAAACGGACTGCTCACATTTTAGGGTCACTTCCTTCAGTTTAAAAATCTGTAGGCTGTAGAAAGCCATGTGTCAACAACCATACTGTTCATACTTGGATATTATATAACTGAGCTCTTTTCCTTCATTCTTAGTAATTCTTTTATACTCATGTGACTTTACCCCATTGATAAAGCCATTTCTAGACTTACAGCCTCTGGGAAGGAAAGAAGAACAAAGAAGTCAATCACTGACTTCTGGGTGGCAAAAGCCAAAGTCCTTATATAAACATAAAGTTGGAAAACTCGTGACGTATGAAATGCAAGGTTTGTTCTGTTTTGTTTTGTTTTTCTGTCAGAGAACAGAAAGATTATTGGGGCTGGAACAAGAGAAAAAAATCAAAGAGAGGACGAGAGATTAAATAGTCCTAAGTCCTTGGGAAGGGCCTGGCACATCCCCTTGATCTTACTTCTGCCAAGTCAGGCCGTGGGGGATGCACATCCGCAGACAGGTTTGGGGACACAAGAAGAGCCTGTGACCTGAAACCTGCTCTGGCAGACCTCAGTCAGGTTGTAGGTGTCTTTAAAGTGCACTACACCCTACTCACCATGGTAGCATTTGAGTGGCAATGGCCGCAAAAGGCGTCAGCCTGAAAGGGACTGAGACAACATCTGATTCCCTGCCGCCCCAGAGTGGTGCAAGGGAGCAGACACATTTTTCACGTCTCCTAAGAGGGGTTCAAAAATCGCCAAACACACTTGGAAAGGCCTGATGTTTAGGACAAGGAAGACACAGCCTGTGAGGACCCAGTAACCACTTGTGGCACAGCAAATGCTACCAACGCAGATGTCAAAATATCCATGTCAAGTACTTGGATCTCTGAAAGCACCCGAGCCTAGAAGCAAACCTGGGATTGGGAAAGATCCTGAGTGGACGGAAGAGACTCTGAGGAAGAAGCCCCAAGTTCACCCAGGATGAAATTTCTACCAAGTAAAATGGAGAACTTGAAACAAAAGTGAAATTCCCTTTGCAGGAAAATTAAATGATATTTCTTAAACATTCAGGTTGAGAATAGGCTGAGAATCATACTCACTTCGTATAACTCTCTGGAGCATAAGTGTTTCACTGTCCAAACACAGATGGCAGTTACTGCAAAGTTACAAAATATGTTCTTGATAGCCAATATCTAGCTATCATCTACCAATGAAAATATACATTCTGTGATTTTAAAAATAAATTTGGGTCACTTAAAACTAACAAAATGATTCAGGCTCGTCATCACTATTGAAGTGTGTTTGTTTATACTAGAAAGTTAGAGTTAGGCGGGCCAGAAGAATTCTAAAAGGAAATTAAAAGGTATACTCTATGAATGACAGTTTAATTGGAGATTCTTTTTTTTTTTTTTTTCTAAGTAAGCCCTATGCCCAATGTGGGTCTCGAACAATCTCAAGATCACACTCTACCAACTGAGCTAGCCAGGCGCCTGTAATTGGAGATTCATTAATTCCAATAGTTTGTTTGAGTGTATGCAGTGGGATCAAACAATAAAGTATAAAGCACTTTTTTTTTTTTTTTAGAATTCACACATCCAAATGAGTTCCAGACTGAAATAATCACATTGGAAAATCATTGCGATCTAAAGGTATTAATGCTGAAAATAGTTTTGGAATCCCTCTTTTGAAGTTGGCTTCTGAGATGATATATGAGCCCCCACAAGAAAATAAGTGTCACTAGGTTTTCACCAATTTACAAGCCACCTAAGAAAAGCAGCCTGAGAATCCTTGTAAGTCACACTTTATCTCTGATTATTAATAATTTTTCTAAGTTTGATACACTTATTCAATAAATCGGGTCTCAAGCGTTATTAACATTTCTTAGCAGAAAACCGTCCTTAGAGAATGCCCCCACTGAACATATCCCAAACATCACACTTCCAAAGGGCATCTAATAAAGTACCAATGATGGAAATGGTAGAAAATGATAGAAAATGCACACTCATTCAACAAGGGAGAAAAAGACAGTTAATACCATGAAATTTAACCAATAGATCTACGATAACTCATGTTGAATAAAATTCTCCTGGATTTTTTTCTTAATAAAGTATGGTAAGAAATTGTGGTCTCTTTTTTAAAACAAAGCAATAATGTCGTATCAAAGAAGAAAAGCATAAAAGAGGCAAACCAGCTGCTGTGTTCTCCATGCAGAATATTCAAGCGTACTGAGAAACAGAGACTACAAGAGACGACCTGCAACGTCTCTAAGAGAAATTTCTTTGACAATCTTCCCTCCCTGTTCCTCAAAAGGACGGTAGGACTGTATGCGGCATGTCTAAATGCTGCCTATTGTCAACTTCTAATCCCAACCATATAGGCAAATTGAAGTGTTCCAAAAGACAATTGGAAATATAATTTTATGACCCGAGCAGAGTGAGTTTTTAGTATTTGACAAATATGAATTCATCAGCACCGACCAATCAGGACAGATGCACCAACATATGAGCACTAGCCATTAACAACTGGGCATCTCAACTCAGTATCAGCCCTGCACGTGGGTGTTTCTCAAGGGGAGAAATAGCTCCTTTTTTACATAGAAATGGGGCTTTTTTTTTTTTTTTTTTGGTTTCTATAAGATCACAGTAAGAAACACAGTCTTGCAACCCATCTTTTGGACTTTGTTTAAAAAAAAAAAGTAAAAACAAACTGAAAGTAAGCAATTTTAATGTTTATTTATTTTTGAGACAGATAGCATGAGCAGGAGAGCAGGGGCCCCTAACTCTCCCTCTCTCTCTGATTTTGTTCTGACCTCCTCCAATTCACGGGCCCTGTAGCAGTCAAAGTGATCTTTTAAAACTGCAACTGAGCTGACAGCACAGATCCTGGAGCCTGCTTTGGATTCTCTCTCTCTCTCTCTCTCTCTCTCTCTCTCTGTCCCTTCCCGGCTCACACTCTGTCTCTACCTCAAAAATAAATAAACATTTGGGGCGCCTGGGTGGCTTGGTCGGTTAAGCGTCCGACTTCGGCTCAGGTCACGATCTCACGGTCCGTGAGTTCGAGCCCCGCATCAGGCTCTGTGCTGACAGCTCAGAACCTGGAGCCTGTTTCAGACTCTGTGTCTCCCTCTCTCTCTGCCCCTCCCCTGTTCATGCTCTGTCTCTCTGTCTCAAAAATAAATAAACGTTAAAAAAAAAAATTAAAAAAAATAAAAAAATAAATAAATAAACATTTAAAAAATTAAAAAAGAAAAGCTGCAACTTTGATCATGTCCCTCCCCTGCATAAAACTTTTCAAGAACTTTCTACCTCGTTTCTAATGCAAGATCAAGCCCTCAGCATGACTATATGTTCCTGAGTGATCGGCCCTGAATATTTTTCCAATCTCATTTTGAACCTCTCTCCCTTTCACTCATGGGCTTCCAGCCACACAGGACTGAGTTCTTCTCATCCTCTGGCTGGGTGCATACATGTTTCTACCTTCACCAGTTATTTCCTACTTAGCCCTCAATTTCAGCTTACCTGCCACTTTTAAATAGGCCTTCCCTGAATCTCCAGTTAATTGTTTCTTCCCATTATGATCTCCTGGATTTAAACATTTGATGGATTTCAGTTCATTGCAATTAGTATCCTGCTCCAATCATCCCATTTTTTTTTTAGCTAATAGTAGCCTTTTAAGATTGGTTCTATATCATGAACCAAAGACATAGCCCTATTAGTCCTGAGAGCTTCTTCACTGTATAAAATGTTTCACGTTTATCTTTTACATTTCTTTTTTTTTTTAATTTGTATTTAAAAAAATAAAGAGAGAGAGACAGAGTGTGAGTGGAGGCAGGAGCAGACAGAGAGAGGAAGACACAGAATCCAAAGCAGGCTCCAGACTCTGAGCTGTCAGCACAGAGCCCGACGCGGGGCTCAAACTCACAGACCGTGTGATCATGACCTGAGCTGAAGTCAGATGCTTAACCTACTGAGCCACCCAGGCACCCCTTGTTTTTATTTTTAAAGGTATAAACGCATTGACTGTTCTCTTAAAAGTCCTTCTTTTGGCTCCAAATACCATTTTCCCCTAGATCACCACCTATGGTGTGGCTCATTCTCACCTTCCTTTTTGTCTCTTCTTTCTCCATCTACCCCTTACAAATTGATCCTGCCAGTAATAAATGCTCAGCCCCTTCTCAACACATTACCTTACCACAACTTTCTCAGCTTTATCTATGGATTTAGCTAACAATTCTGAATTTTTATCTTCAACTCAAGAGTCGTATGTCCAATGACCTAATAGACATCTTTCACCTCCTTTGTTGAGTTCTACTATGTACAGTATTGTTCTAGGTACAGCAGTGAGTTAAAGGGGAAAAAATTCTGCACCCAGGGAGCATTCAGGTTAGTTATGAAGGTTATATTCTAATGAGAAGTTTACATTATGATATTATTGAGACACTCTACATGAGTGTGTATTACATTGTTTTATTATTTTCCCCACAACTATACAACAATGTGTGCACACAATAATTTCTTTCACCACATCCGTGATAATGGACATTTACATTACCATGTTTTGCTATAAAGAAACATTGCAGTAAATACCCTTAGACATATGACATTATCCATCTACCCATGTGTAGAATGAACTAGGAGCAGAATTGCTAGGTCTGGGATTATGTACATCAGTAATATTCATAAACATTAAAAAGTGTTTTCCATAAAGGTTATATCAATTTTGACAGTCACCAGTAATTTATAAAAGCATCTGTTTTCTTACACCTTTGATAACATACATATCAAAATATTTCCCATATGATTTCCCAAATGTTTTCCCTTTCTCTTTGTGCATGTGAAATTGAGCTTCATTTTATATTTAATAGTGGTTTGTGTTGGGGCACATGGGTGGCTCAGTTGGTTAAGTGTCCGAACCTTGGTTTCGGCTCAGGTCACGATCTCACAAGTTTGTGAGTTCAAGCCCCACATCGGGCTCTGTTCGGACAACCCGGAGCGTGGAGCCTGCTTCTTTTTTTAAAAAAAAAATTTTTTTTTAATGTTTATTTATTTTTGAGACAGAGAGAGACAGAGCATGAACAGGGGAGGGGCAGAGAAAGAGGGAGACACAGAATCCGAAACAGGCTCCAGGCTCTGAGCAGTCAGCACAGAGCCCGACGCAGGGCTTGAACTCACGGACTGCGAGATCATGACCTGAGCTGAAGTCAGACACTTAACCGACTGAGCCACCCAGGCGCCCCGGAGCCTGCTTCTTAATCTGTGTCTCTCTGTCTCTTTGCACCAATTGTGCTCTGTCTCTCTTTCTCTATCACTCACAAAAATAAACATTAAAAAAAAAAAGAGTCACTTGTATTTACTTTATACTTTCTTTCCTGTGTGTGTGTTAGGCTTTTCTCTACTTGGTTGTTAGGCATATTCATGTTGGTTTGTAGGCCTTCTCTACAAATATCTCATACACATATACAATCTCTTTGTCCATGATATAACATATATCTATATACTAGCAATGAAAATTAGAAACAAATTTTTTGAAGTATCATTTACAATAGCTCCAAAAAACGAAATGCCCAAGTATGAATCTAACAAAATTGTGCACAGTCTATATGACACAAACTATAATACGGAGGATAGAAACGAAGCCAAGCTAAATAGATTATATGGCTCAAATAGTAGGAAGATACCAACTTTACCCAAATTTATCTGTAGGTTTAACACTTAGCCCAATTGAAATCCCAGCAGGGTTTTTGTAGATATTGCCAAGCTGATTATTTATTTATTCGTTTGTTTGTTTACTTATTTACTTATGATTTTATTTTATTCTTGAGCGACAGATCATATGTGGACAGGGGAGGGTCAAAGGGAGAGGGAGAGAATCTTAAGCAGGCTCCACACCCAGCTCAGGGCCCAACATGGAGCCCAACGCCAGGTTTGATCCCACAACTGTGAGATCGTGACCTGAGCCGAAATCAAGAATTGGATGCTTAACTCTGATGCTTAACACCTGGGCGCTCCAAGCTGATTTTAAGTTGTATATTGAAAAGCAAAGTCTGTAGAAAAACCCTGAGAAAGGACAGATTTAGAGGAACTCACACATGATTTCGTAATGTACTGTGAAGTATGGTATTAGTGAAAGTATGCATACATAAACTAATGGGACAAAATAGAGAGTCCAGAAATAAGCTTACAAAAATATAGTGTACTGACTTAAAAAAAAAAAAAAATGTTGGGGCGCCTGGGTGGCTCAGTCAGTTAAGCGGCCGACTTCGGCTCAGGTCAAGATCTCGCGGTCCGTGAGTTCGAGCCCCGCATCGGGCTCTGTGCTGACAGCTCAGAGCCTGGAGCCTGTTTCAGATTCTGTGTCTCCCTCTCTCTGACCCTCCCCCGTTCATGCCCTGTCTCTCCCTGTCTCAAAAATAAATAAAACGTTAAAAAAAATTTTTTTTAAATAAAAAATATGTTTATTTACTTTTGAGAGAAAGGGGGGGGCTTGAGCGGGGGAGGGGCACAGAGAGGGAGACCCAGAATCTGAAGCAGCCTCCAGGCTCTGAGCTGTCAGCACAGAGCCTGACAAGGGGCTCGAACTCAAACTCACAGACTGCAAGATAATGACCTAAGCCTAAGTCAGATGCTTAACCGACTGAACCACCCAGGCGCCCCTGAGCAGTTTTTAAAATCTACTTTATTATTATTATTTTTTTTTAAGTTTATTTCTTTATTTTGAGAGAGAGAGAGAGAGAGTGAGAGCACATGAGTGGAGGACAGGCAGAAAGAGAGGGAGAGAGAGAATCCCAAGCAGTTTTCCTGCTGTCAGCACAGAGCCTGACGCAGGGCTCAACCTCACAAACCAAGAGATCATGACCTGAGCTGAAATCAAGAGTCAGAAGCATGGCCACTGAGCCAACCAGGTGCTCCTACTGAACTGACTTTTAACACACAAGTACAAATACAATTCTATGAATAAAAGATAGTCTTTTCCATGAATAGCGCTGAAACAATTAGACATTTGCGTGCAAAATACACATACATGCCTCCATCCATACCCCTTACTTTATAAAAAATATTAACTGAAAGTGGACCCAGGGCCTAAATGTAAAACATAAAATTACCATCTTATGAAAAAAGAAAACACAAGAGAAAATATTCATGAATTACTTTAGAAAAAGAATCATTAGATACAACACTAAGGACTTGACCCATAAGAGAAAAAAAAAATGAATCAGTTGACCTTGTCATAACTAAAACCTTTTTCTCTATAAGAAATGGTTAAGAAAATGAAAGGCAGAGTGTGGAAAATATCTTCAAATCATAAATCGAACAAAGAATTTATACCCATATATTAAAAAGAAGTCTCAAACCCCAAAATAAGAAAACAAATGTCCAGTAAAAAATGGACAAAAGATTTGAATGCTTGTCACCAAGCAGGACATTCAGATCACAAGCATATGAAAAGATGCTCAATGTCCTAAAACACAAGGAGATGCCATTACACATTTATTAGAATGGCTAACAAATGAACACAAACAAACAAGCTGACAATACCAAGTGCTGACAAGGAGGCAGAGTAACTACGAATCTCATGTGTTGCTAGAAGGAATGCAAAATGGCAAAGTCACTCTGGAAAACAGTTTAGGAGTTTCTTCTAGTTAAATGTACATTTACCATATGCTCTGCAACCCCACACCTATTCATTTACCCTAGAGAAATGGAAACTTACATGCACACAAAACCTGTGTTTCAAACATATTACATGTAGAGCAACATTGCTCATAATCACCCAAAACTGGAAACCGCCTGAGTGTTCTTCATGGTTGAATAAATCAACAAACTGCTACAATAAAATACTGCTCAGCAATAAAGAGAAAAAAAAATATTGCTAAACACTACAACACAGATGCATCACAAATGTATTCTGCTAAGTGAAAGACACCAGACTCAAAAGGTTGCAAGCTATATGATTTCACTTATATCACATTCTGGAAAAGGCAAAACTATAGAGACAACAAATAAGTGGTCCCAGGACCTAGACGTGGAGAGAGCCAAAGCATAAGAGACTGTTAAAAACTGAGAACAAACTGAGGGTTGATGGGGGGTGGGAGGGAGGGGAGGGTGGGGGATGGGTATTGAGGAGGGCACCTTTTGGGATGAGCACTGGGTGTTGTATGGAAACCAATTTGACAATAAACTTCATATATTAAAAAAAATAATAAATAAATAAATAAATAAAAAAGAATATTTTGGGGGTGAAAGAGCTGTTCTTTATCTTGATTCTGGTGGTGGTTACATGACTATACATTTGTCAAAACTCACAGAACTACACACACAAAAATTAGTGAATTTTACTTTACATGGATTTTTAAATAATTTCAAAAATATATACAACCCGCAAATCTGTGTTCAGAGAGCAGGCTGTCTCATCCTGAAGGAGTGAGAATCCTTTCTCAAAAATAAAACAAATCTTAAAAACAGGAAGGGAAAGAAGCAAGAACTTTTTCAGGACTACACTACTCAGAACTCGAAATTGTCAAGGTGTGAAAAGAAACTGGTGGCTTTTGCACACGACCGTCTGTTTGATTCATCTTGACCTCTCACCTCAGGTTTCAGGGAGGAGAGACGCAATAAAAAAACTTCCATGCTGTTCTGCCATCTTGGCCCCTCCTCACCTTGGGTTTCCAAAGGAGGAAAACAGCACGATGGAAACAAAAACCTTTGGCATCATACCATGTAATGACCCGTAATCACACCTCTATTAGGTCGGCTGCACTTCATCTAACTTAGAGGACGTCTCTCTCACAGGAGGAAGGAATAATCAGGATAATAGTGTCTGAGCAACGCTCACCCAGAACAAGGGCTTCTCTAAGCTCCGTTCTATTCAGTTCAAATGCGTCAAAGCTCTCTACTCTACAATTTCTTCTTTAAGCCTACATTTTCATGAAATAGCACCAACCAAAAGTACTGTGCAGAACTTGTGGCAATGTTAACCTTTTAAGTGAAAAGAAATTAGGAACCAGGCTGGAAGAGTATTGCAACAGATGAAGCTACGAATGTGAAAAAAAACCCAACACGTTGCATTTCAGAAACACTTAGTGGTTAACTTGTGTGAGATAGTCGGACCCCGCTGCTATATAGTTTTCTGTTTTCCTCTTGTACCTATAAATGGTGGTTCCTGTTGGCTAAAGTCTTCAGTTATACCCGGGAAGACATCTGCTTACTAGGCTCAAATCAACAGATATAACTATGCCCAGAGTCTTGAAATCTATACCTATAAGATGTAGTTTACCAGCCTTTGAGGAACCATGGAGCAGAGTTTTACCTGACGTCACTTCGTTAATTGGTTTTACCAATTATAATGGTATATAATGATATATACCAATATCTTTAAATAATCAAATGTCTTAGGGCTTCTCTAATGTTGCATCAATTCTTGATTGAGGCCTCAGAATTCTACATAATAAATCCAGACGATTCTACCCTGAAAAAGCGTTCATGCACATGATATCAAAAAACCCTCTAATTCTTAAGAGAACTTCCAATAATATATACAATACAATTGTCCACATCCATATCAAATCAGCCAAGGAAGGTTGCCAAGAGCTCAGCTGTGGCCTTGACTCCTTTGTAAAATAGAAAGTTTAAATGGGTAAATATAAATACCTTCACTCTCTTGAAATACCTAAGGTATATTAGTAGCGGGCAAGACAGAGAAATCTAGACATTCAGGCTTTTCTGCACACCTGAATGAGGTTGAACCTAGTTGCACTGTATCTGTTTTGTGTGTGTTCCTGGTTGGTTGGTGTCTGCGGAAGGCACAATACAAGGTAAGTGTTAATTATTGCTCAAGTTTAAGGCTCCTATTACAGCATGAAAGAAGCAGGTGAGTCACATATTTCTGGATAAAAATCAGATTGTCATAAAACCATTAGACAAATTATGCTAGACTCAGAGTCTCATTTCTGCATCTTCAACATTCTCCATAGACTATTTTGCTTAATTCTGCTTTTTATTCATATTATACAGCAGATGAAGTAAATGTAGCATCCCTTTCTATTTCAAGGGTGAGAACAAATAAAATATGTGGAAATGTCTTGAAAGGACAATGACACTATATAGATACAAGATAATATTTTCCTTGATAGCCACTGCTGATACTCTCCCAGATACATAGTAAGTTTCCATATAGTAAATCTGACAGCTAGATTGTTATTTCATATCTGTGATGTGTAAAACATTGCTTAAGCCAGTTTAAGCAGTAGTATAAGAATGATGGTCCTGGGAAGTGCTGTGCGCATGTAACAAATGAACACAATAAATTAAATTATCAAAATACACCGTCCACATAAAAATTTGGCTTTTGCAGGAACTATAGAAATGTGATAGAAAATATCTTGAAGATGAAAAAATTTTCAGTCCTTAAACTCTCAGAAAACCATTTCTGCTGAGAATGATTTTGCTGATTATAGTGGGTTTCCTAAGATGATTAGACACAGATGGAAGAGGAAATGAATAGTGATAGCCAATCCAGTGTTTCCACTGTATTAATCACTGAGACAGTAGAATGGTCAAGTTGATTTTTACCACCTCATACATCTAAAACATCTAAAAAAAATTAATAATTTTCAATTCATAGATTCTGATTGCCTTACTCATTCTTTCACCGCACTAGTAGTAGCTCTGTTTAATAATTTTTCTTGGGGCACCTGGGTGGCTTAGTCGGTTGAGCGTCCGACTTCAGCTCAGGTCAGGATCTCACGGTCCGCGAGTTCGAGCCCCGCGTCGGGCTCTGGGCTGATGGCTCAGAGCCTGGAGCCTGCTTCCCATTCTGTGTCTCCCTCTCTCTCTGCCCCTCCCCCGTTCATGCTCTGTCTCTCTCTGTCTCAAAAATAAATAAACGTTAAAAAAAATAATTTTTCTTATATTAGGACCCCATGAAGTGAAGAACAGATATTTCTATTGAGTCACATCTTTGGGTAGCATTTAGCACAACTGAGGAATTCATATTATTTTCAACAGCTAGAATTACTAGAACTACATAGTCAGAAAGGTCCCCAAAGTTCATACAGCTTAGCCATTTTTTTGTACGCTTGCTATAGGCCAAGCCGTGAGCACAGATTATCTCATTTAATCTTTATAGTAGTAATTCTAAGAGGGAAGAATTAACTCCATATTATATATAAGGAATCAGAAACTTAGAGTTTAAGTAAATTTCTCAAGGTCACACAGTTTATAAGTAGTGGATCTGGAACTCTAATAAACATTTGTCTGACTCAAAATACTTGCATCCCCCCTCCATTTTGAATCTCCTTGTCTATATCATATCACCAGTAACAGGGAGGTCATTTCTCTTGATACAGCAAATCTTGAACAGTTCTGGCTGTAAATCTTTCTGATGTCAAATAACTAACTAGAAAAAAATTAATGTGCCATAAAAATTCAAGTTATCATTTGTCATCCGTAACTATATTCTGAGCTTGCTGGAGGGTGGAGGGGCTCTAAACCTACATTTTCCTTTTGAAGGTAATCCTCAAAATCTTAATCATTCTACCATACATTATGGACTTGGCTTTCGTTAAATAACCAAACCCCTTAGGACTTCTCTAATGTTGCATCATTTCTTGATTGAGGTCCCAGAATTCTACATGATCAATCCAGATGATTTTACCCTGAAAAAAGTGTAAGAGAACTTCCAAATGATTCCTGTAGGATATCTTATTATAATTAGAATTATATTCTGATAGATCTGCATGTACAAATTACATGTAAGATACACCTTTAAGTGGGAGACAGAACTGAACTGTTAATGGGATAATTTAAGCTTATCCCAATGTTACATATGATTATCCCAAGAATTTACCTTGATGATAATTCTTGCTAAGTTACGGTTCCTGTCAGTTCCTACCCAAATGATCCCACCACCACTTCTAATAAGATGTGGTAAAATCACCCGTACAGCATTCCTGTTACATGTACTAGCAGAAGGACATGTGTTCAGTTTCACAAGTATCTATGGCAGGTGACCTAGAACAGAATTTGAGTACCAGAACAGCGTTTTCTGGCCTCACAGGAGATAGAGATAGCACCTCTAATAAATCTGCCTTACCTCTCCGGCTCTCTCCCACTCAGTGCCTTTCTCTGTATTTTTGCTTCTCTCCTGTCACTCTAGGAACACTCGGTTTGACTCCAAGAGTCTCTTCATCCACTTGCTTCTCAGTTTATTTTCATGATCCTTACACCTAAAAAAATGATCTCCCCCATTTGGGGGCTTGGCCAGTGGTTTAGCTTACCCACCAATCTTCAGCAGAGGGGGCTCCAAAATAGCTAATTACAAGTTCCCATGCTACAAAGTAACACCTGGAAATTACGTACTGATTGGAAATTAGCTGATATTTTGTATAGTGAGTTGCTCCAAAAACTTTCTATGTCTTCAAATAAACAATGAGTTGAACAAACTCATTGTATTCAAAAGAGAAACAACCAAGAATAGCAATCAATTAGAAATTTGATTTTTAAAGAAATTCCTTAGTGAAAATGGTAATGCAATGTAACCTCATTATTATGCAGTTCCTTGTTAAACAGAATTCAATCATATTCGTGGATAAGTTAATAAATTGGAATCCTGATATGAAATGATTACTATACAATCAAGACATTTGTCCTATTACCCAACACCAGCATATATTGCACGTTCAAAAACTGTTAAGTATGTGCTCTGCCGGGCACTGAAGAACGACTTAGCTGTATTTATGTTTACACAGGGTTAGGGTGTCGATGAACTTGATTCACATTTCCAAGACCACAACACTGTTCCCATGGAGTGAGAAATCTTATATAGAGACATCTAAACGATATTCACACAAAACTTCGAACTGAATAAATATGGAAATGTAAGAAGAAAAAAGTGTCTTAGTTCCCAAGTTTGAGTGTAAACTATCATAGTTTTTCTTCCCCATTTCCCTAGTAAACCTCTTCCCTAGTAAACAAATAAGATTCACTGAGAAAATAACTAATATTCCAAGTAAATTGTATATAACATGTGTCAATCTATATCTGGAAATATTGATTACAGGATTAGCCATAACATGAAACCTAAGCAAAGACAGTTTAAATGACCAGAGTCCAAACGTAATGGAATGTGTAGGTACTTATGTTCATCAACTTTGCATTGCCAGAGTTAATACATCACACAATAAAAGCCTGATATAACATGCCTATTATGTAAAACATGTCCACATGAGCATGCAGTTTATTTCAGTGTTGCAAGGTCATGGAAAAAATTCCAGTAACTAACCCTCTGTTGGAACCACCCAATGAGTTTAATTATAGACTTGTCTATGAAGACTCCCTACATCAAACACTTGCTTGGAAATCTACTCCACATACTCTAGAAAATTTAAAAACAAACGAGATACTTGATTATTGCTGAGATACTCACAGTAGAAGTTCCTTTTTGCTTGCGGGTTCATCATTTGGGGATGTTCTCATCAGGAGTCATCATGCTTTTGATCTTTAATGCCGTTCTTCCACCAAGGTTTCTCATCCGTAATTTCCAAAACAGAGTCACTTGTACTAACAAGCCATCGTCCCATACTGTTTCCTTTCTTGTGTGAATGTTACCCTGTAGATCAATTTCCTGTCCAAAAACACTCCAAAATGAACAAACGCTGCAAGTGAAACGTGCTACTCAAATACTCTGTTTTCGCAGTTTGGTTCAGGAAGAAACTCCCTGATTGAAATGAGGAACTATATCCCAGTTGTTCCAGGGAGCTTAGAAGACAGACGTTTCTGCCCTATGAAGGAGCATATTAAAATTGCCAGCGTCGTGTATTCTCACTAGTCTGTGGCTTGAGGACTATTGCACACGAAGCATCCATGTACTATGTGCAGCCTACAGACCCTCCCAATTGCCACGGTAACAATATCCCAACTATATTTTAAAATCAGGCTTAGTATGCTTTGAAGTACATAATGTTTTCCATTCCTGAAAGGACAAAGAGATCTACATTGTCAAAGTTTATTTTTAAGCTCATGTGCTTGCTAAGTGCAGTGGCAAACAGGCTTTCCGTGCCTGTGGTACCATTGCTGGAACTTATTAATGCAAACAGATGAATCGTTGGCTTGCTTCCACGTAGGCTTTTCTTTCTTCCTTTCTTTTTAACCTTATCTAAATTGCATTGATTATAATTTTTTAAAATTGAGAATGCTATCAGTTTTCTGAGCTTGCTGGCTTTAATTTTATCAGTTACAGAAGCAATGTGAGAAAGGCAATTAAGACGAAGTTTTCAAATAGCTTTTGCTGAGATAAGAAAGTTAGTAATTGGAGGTAGATTCTGCTTCTGGAAGAAGTTTGAGGGACATTTGGAGACAGCAAAAATGACAAGAGCTTTTTTTTTTTTTTAAAATAAAGGAGCCAAAGATAAATAATGAAAGGGTAAGAGAGAGAAGAGGGGAGGTAAGGAGAGGGAGAGGGAGAGAGAGAGAGAGAGAGAGAGAGAGATGCCTTAACTATAAGCAACAATTCTTCATGTATTTTCTTATTGTTGGGAAAGCAAATTGCTCTGGTTTGTATAACCCCCTACCAGTCTGCTCAACCCACCAAAATTAGCCCACATGTCATCTAATACCAGACTAAGACTTGTGGAAACACATTATTGCTCTATTAAAGCCATAACAAAATACAGCTGAGCAGTGAACATTAGGTGGTAGGGTGACCCTGAGGTAATGCAATCCGTATCATGGAATTTCCAGCCCAAATTTTCAACATCTGGTTTTGATATGATAACAAATGTGATAATGTACATTAAATACCAGTATTCGAGTAACATAATCCTTGCATCTAAAACAATGAATGATTTTCAAATCGTTTGAGAGAGAGATATTAGATAGGCAGACACTTAGATTTGTGCATAGCCCCCAGATGCCCCTCCTGGGCACAAACACACACACACATGCATGAATAGCATGTACACTTTCAGTTGACTTTCCAGAAATAAAAGTGGGTTTCTGCCCCTCCTGGCCGCTCTTTTCCGGAACCCCATTGCACAGTTGCTTTAATTTGCTGGAGACTTGGCTGAGAATGGAAGGGAAATGTGAAAAATAACAATGCTAACCGAACCAGGCAGAGATATGAACTCTGACCTTTGCTTCATTAGTGCCGTCTCATGCTATAATCTGATGAAGTACCCAGCCACTGGCAACTTGAAAAATAAACGAAATCAGATTATCCTTATCCTGTTTTAACTTCACAGGAAAGACTTCCTATGTTTCAAATCCAAATATTACCCTGTTATTAGATGTCCAATAATTCAGTGCCCTAAATGTTGCCAGAGTCCAGAAGTTAAGATCCCCTTAAATCAGCACCTTAGAATTAGACCCATTGGTGGAAAAGTACTAATGCATGAGCACCTGCCGATCTTTTACGTTTGCATGTGAGAAGGTTGACACAGTGACCTGGAGGTCAGAGAAGGTGTGTGGAAGCCGCAGTGATCAAAGTGAAGTTGGGAATGATGAATGGTTGATGAGCATGGGGTTAGGAGATAAGGAAGAGGCCAATGTTGATTGAAGGCTTTTGTATTTTGGAAAAGAAAGCTTGTATAGTGGCGTATTGTGCAACCCATTTCCGTTTATCAAACACCTACTCTGCCCCCAGGCACCGTGCTAAGAACACAAGTTTGTATGTTAAATGCATTAATAGAAATTTGTACAGAGAGGTAGCAAAGATGAGGGAGTTGTTAACTATGTTTGGCAAGATAAAGGTTGATGTCTGAGCTGCGTTTGGGAGATGATTGGAATTTGCTAAGCAGACAACAGGTGGTAGGACGTTCCAGACAGTGGAATCAGCATGTGCAATAGTAAAATAGCAAAATTATTGTCAAAAACACAAATGATGTGCATTACCAGATTTTAACATTCCAGTGAAATCTCAGAATGGACAAGATGATTTTGGTCCAGGTTTGTCCCCCCTTACGTGAGCACGTGAGCTATCTCAAGGGAGAAACTACGTCTTGTGCACTGTGGTATCACCTACATTCCTGTCACATAATGAACTGACTGATGAACAAATTGCTTTACCACTCCACGCCAGCAAAGACTTTATGGTACGAGTACATCTTGCCCCACTGGTATTCTGTACTCTGTCTCTTCTCCCAGTAAGAAGTCTCATTCAAAGTATGTTTGAACACGAGGAACATTGAGAATTTATTCAGTCCCTTGTTTCTTCCTGATGTTCAAAGCTTCATGAGTCAGGTGAATGGTATTTGAAGGAGTTGGCAGAAAATAAAAACCCCAAGTGCTCTTTCTTGGTTCGAGCCAAACCCAAACCTTTTCAAAGGCGTGAAAACATGCAGCCACATTGGTTTGGTTTTCCTTTCCTGGGCCGTTCTTCTTCCTGGTGCTGGCCAGCACCACACAGAAGTCTTGCGACATGAGCCATTTCCACGGAATTTAAAATTCTGCCAAAAACAAGAGGGATTGGAAATTTCGTGAGAATGGTTATTCTTAGGAGATTTCCATCCCAGATTCCTAACTTGTGTGGCTCAGATAAGCATCTAAAATACACTGCCAAACCTTCTGCGGTCCCCAATGCACTTATTTCTACTCACATTTCTGCATAGAGACCTCAAAGTTACAGTGACTGCAATGGTTTGTTGGGAAATTTCTTCTGTATGTCAGCCCAAGGTCCCCTACCTATGTAGAAATGGGTTTGGAATGCCATTTACAACACAAACATTGGGTTTGAATGTCTCCAGAACGTGTTCAATTTTTAGATGAGACATGTTTACATTTTCCCGAATCAAAACAGCCGATCCCAAAACAACCCTTCAACTATTTTCTATTTTTTTTTTGTTTCTGAGCAACTTCAAAATATAGTAAGAATATTTTTTTCTTAGCATATTATTAAGTGTGTAACTACTCAAGCTCTTCCCATAGGCTCATTTTTAAAAACATTTTATTTATTTTTGAGAGAGAAAGCATGAGCAGGGGAGGGGCAGGGGTCCAGAGGATCTGAAGTGGACTCCATGCTGTTGGACACTCAAACTGAACCACCCAGGCACCTCATAGGCTCATTCTTCACGAGAAGACTACATTGTAAATTCAGCACAAATCTCACCGACTGGGACACTGTATCACAGCCATTGCTGTGTACCACACCTACTCCAAAACTCGGTGGCTTAAAACACTAGGCATTTATTAGTAACTATTGTATAGTTGAGCATGACAATGTTGGTCTCATCTGGGCTCATTGGTGCATCAGCTGCAAGTCAAGTCAGGTAAGTGGCTCTGTGATCTTGGCTGGGTTCTTTAATGTATTTTAGGGCCAGTTGACTGCAGGCTGATATGGAATAGCTTCAGCTTCAGCTGGGACAAGTGAGATCTCCTCATGTCCTCACTTGTACATATATTTTGTGTCCCCCTATGAGGCTAGCCTAGGTATGTTCTCAGGCCAACTTAAGTATGTTTTCAAGGCAATCGGAGGCAAGAAAGGAAGTGGAAATGTACAAGTGCATTTTTAAAGGCTCTGTTTAGGTCACCTTGTTAAGGTCTCATTGGCCAAAGCAAGATACAAGGCAAGCCTGGACTTGGTGTTGGGGGACATCCACTGCCAGAGGATGTGGGTACAGGGACGCATTGAAAATTGGGGCCATCTGTGCAATCCATCTATCACAGGCACACTGAAAGTAACAAGTCAGTCATACTTAGTCACTTGGATGGATATCAGGGTGCCTCAACCTGTAGGAGTTGTAGTAGAGTTCACTTTCAGTACCAAGGAAGAGGAAGGAAACCAAAACAATTAGAGTAGGTGTAAAGTGTCCCAAGAAAGAAAAGGCAACACATCAAAATGGCACCTGTGTCAGAGGAAGAGTTGGAGGTACGGCCAGAGACAGCGATGAGGAGCACAGAAAAGCCAAATAAAACCACCGAGCATGGTGAAACCAAAGTCAGCAAACACTAATAACAAGTTAAAAGCTGAACACTTGGGTGACATCTCTCTGGAGTAATTTTCTTGAAGACAGCTATTTGAGTAGGAGAGGAGTTACAAATGCAGTTGCCTACAGAAGACAAGAATGATTAGCATGGACATAGTGGGAGTGAGGAAACGGGAGAGTACCCAGCATCGAGGGTACACTTACATCAAGGTGAGGACCCTTCCAGCCAGTAGACACTTTTCGGCCAACACTTTTAGCCTTGCAACACTGAACACCTAGTTTGGCCATATATTAAAATGTTATGCAAATGTCCTGATTTTTAAAACCTTTTGAAAAATATCTTCAGGCATGATTTACCCCCACAGGCCACTAGTTTGCAATTCTAGATGTAGAGGTTTTATTTCCATGGGGCAATCTTTATCTATCTTAAAGAGCCTCTCCAAATTCATGTATTCAGGGCCTACATTAACAAATTAGAACAAATGACTTGCAATTAGAGTATAAATAACTAACACATAAATGACTGAATCATTCTAGAGTACCAAACACACAGTTAAAGGGCTCCCAAAGATATTTTTATCTCCTGAAAGCTTGTGTTTCAAGAGTTTGTATTCATCCATATTCTGTATGGAAGTCTAATGGGTACTTCCAGAATCTCACTCCAAAGTTAATTGCCCCTTATTTTTATTTTTATTTACTAAAAAAAATTTTTTTAAGGTTTATTTATTTTTGAGAGAGAGCGAGAGAGAACGAGAGGCAGAGGGGCAGAGAGAGAAGGAGACACAGAATCGGAAGCAGGCTCCAGGCTCTGAGCTGTCAGCACAGAGCCCGACCCGGGGCTCGAACTCACAGAGTGCAAGATCATGACCTGAGCTGAAGTCGGACGCTTAACTGACTGGGCCACCCAGGTGCCCCATTTGCCCCTTATTTTTAAAATCAACTTATCCAGGGGCACCTGGGTGGCTCAGTCAGTTAAGCCTCTGACTTCAGCTCAGGTCATGATTTCGCACCTCATGAGTTTAAGCCCCGGGTCGGGCTCTGTGCTGACGGCTCGGAGCCTGGAGCCTGCTTCTGCTTCTGTGTCTCCCTCTCTCTCTGCCCCTAATGCACTTGCATTCTGTCTCTGTCTCTCTCAAAAATAAATAAACATTAAAAAAAACTTTAAATCAACTTATCCATGACACTTCCTTACATAATAACTTTCTGTTGTAAGTATACTGGTCTAATAATTTTATTTTGATCCCCCACATTGTTGATTTCTGGAATGCACTTTTTCGTATACAGATCTCTTTCTGTGGCATCCGGAAAATAGATTTACAATTGAGCACTTACAATACTCAGTTTTATTTACTTGGAAGATGATTATCCACACTGCAGTTTTCTGGAATTCAAGTTTATTGGTTCAGCCTCTCCACTTGCATTGTTGGCTTCTTACCTCTTTTTGTTTACTTCTATAGTCAGCCTGGAGTGAAGATACTTGAAATCCAAAGACCTAACTATTTCTTTTGCTTGGGAAGACATCTCTTCCTAGGCATCTGATTCTTGGACACTTCTGGAGGACTATCTTGTCTATTTCCAGATAAACATGATTTGACTGCAAGTGGAACACGATTTGACGGCAAGATTTGCCAAGGGCGGAAGAGGGGAGTAGAGATAAAAGTGGTTTTCTTTAGCTTCCTGAGCCAAGTCTCCTAAATACATCTTCATTACTCTCTTTTCAGACTTACTTGGATTTTAGCAAATACAAACACCCATTCCAAAGCTCACCATATTTCTAAAGTCTATTCCATTTAAGCTTACATATATCTTTTTTTCCCCTCCTTCAATGCTTCAATGCAGAAATCTGAGAATGCATTATACTGTATATTATGTTGATACTATTACTGTGTCTGGATACAGAATTTGTGTTGCGTTATATACATCTTATGCTCCTATCTATATTCTCTTGGCCCTACCTGTTTCCCAGACCCTCAGCAACTTCCTCCATCTCAGCTGCTGATGAATCTAGGAGTCTGAAGCATGATTTCATATCTGAGGCCAAACAAGCAACACGTCCGGAGTCCCTGGTTCCTCCCACTATTTCCAGGCTGAGAATCCAGAAGTACGTATCTCGTGGAGAGGGATCTGGCTTCCCCAAAGCTGCCAAAGGGGCCAGGCGATAGAACTTCTTAAGTATTGATGAGTCAACTCCCATGAAACAAACTGTGACCAATTAGAAGCAGAAGATGAAAGAGAGCTGGCAGATAAATGTCATCGCACTTCTTCCCCCGGATGGGCTTTTAGATGCGGGATTTTGCCATGCTGTCTTTCCAAACAATGCCACACGTGGTCAAGCAGGTGCACAGCTGATGGGATGGCTGTCTCTTTGTGGCTCTTTGTGAAGCAGTGGTCAGCATGCTAACCATCTTCTTGCATTTGCTTCCCACTATTCTCTGCCATACTTCTTTTTTCTCACTCTGGTTACCCTGGGACTCTCTTCCCAATGAAGTATTAGCCTGTAAAGCTTGTGTCAAGCTTAATTTTCAAGGGAACCCAGGGTGAGACATCTGCGTATGTGTATGTGTGTATAATTATATATATTAATACAAATGCAGTTCATATATAGTTATACGTAATTATATACAGCTATATATGATTTATCCTATGTATAATCATTTATTTACCTTTACTACTCCATAGAAAACGCCATACCACATAAACTCCTTAAGAACTATATGATGACATTATGACACGAGGTATTAATATAAAGAATTTACAAATCCCAGAGGTTTCTTTATGGTTTTGTTCTGTTTTTTTTTAATTTTTAAAAAAAATTTTATTTATTTTTTTTTTTTTTGCTAGTGGAAAAAAGCTTTACACAAAGTAATATACATGAACTTTGTAAGGTGTCAGCCATAAACTTTGGGAAATGATCAGTAACAACACTGAACCTTCAGGAAAGTAGGGTTTGAGACTCTGGAAATCATATGTAAATGAGATAAGCACCTTGAAGACTTTAGGCTTCAAACATTTTTTCTCTTAAATGTTGTGAGGCCTGAAACCGAAGCTCTGCTTTAGTCCCTCAGCTAATAGCAGAAACATATTTTAAAATAAATGTCCACACAGTGGTTCCTTACATGTGTGCTAGTTTGTGTCGTCTTGGGTGGATGAAAAGGTTAACTTGTAATGCCATTTGTAGTAGGTTTTCACAACATAATGAAACAATACAGACTTTTTAAATGATTTTGCTTTCATCCTTCTGATCGCTCAATTCTAAATAAAGGCATGCATATTCTAAATAAAGACAATGTCCCCAGAGGCATCAACCCCCTCACTTCGAGGTATAAAGTTAATATAAAGTATAAAGTTGGATGAGAGCAGGCTTCCACCACTGGCTGCAGAAAAAGAAGATGCTGTTGTCATGAGATTACCTGAAACCCACATGGACGGGAGGCTAAAAAAGGACATGAATACAGGCATCAGAGATGCCATTTTAGTTGTTAAAAAGCAGGGCCAGTTTTCAGCATTCTTCTATTTAATATAGTATATAATTTAAATTTTAGTATAGCTCCAATGTTTGCTGGACCCACTTTCCTAACAAATCTTATTGAAGTTAACCTTAAATCCAATGCCTTACCTTTGCAAGAGCCCAAAGACCATCTGGCCTAGCCTTCTGCAGATTCCTGACAGTTGACATCCTTAAGTATCTCTGTTTCTTGGCCGACTGCCTAGAATTGCAAAGACCAACCTCTACACCAGTTTCCACTGAAGCACTACGTGAGTTGAGTAGATTTAAGCCTTCAAGGATCAGGAGAGAGGCATAGGTCACATTGCCCCACAGACTGCCATCTTACCCACTAGGCTCCACACGTTCCCTCTCATTCCATGCCTTGAAGCCAGCTCACAAATGCATCTCGTTTTCTCTCTCACACAGAAGAGGTCCATCCGTACTTAGTTCTTAGAAGCTTCGCTTTTCCTAAAAAAATTGATCCTGTACCTGTAGAGTTTTCATATAAGCTACTAATTTTTTCCTTCAAATCATTAAATAAGAATATAAATTTTTTTGAACTATGTGAACTCAATAAAACTATGAAAAAAAATGTGGTCATAAATATTTTATTTTTCCTGAACTATCCCTTGCACAAAATGTAGTATCCATGGTGGACTAGCTCGATTCCCCCTTTTAATTTTTTTTTTTAACGTTTATTTAGTTTTGAGACAGAGAGAGACAGAGCATGAATGGGAGAGGGTCAGAGAGAGGGAGACACAGAATCTGAAACAGGCTCCAGGCTCTGAGCTGTCAGCACAAAGCCCGACGCGGGGCTCGAACTCAAGGACCGCCAGATCATGACCTGAGCCGAAGTCGGCGGCTTAACCGACTGAGCCACCCAGGCGCCCCTGATTCCCCCTTTTAAATGCTTACATAACTCAAAGTAATTTTTTCCCCTTTTAAGTTGTTATATTTATATTTTCCCCTTTATTTTTATGATATTTGATTAGTGTGTGGCTCTTCCCTCTAGGATGTAAACTCCAAGAGCATAGCAATCAAGTCTAGTCTTGCGTGGTACTGAATCATCAGTACCTGGTACCTCACCTGGCACAAAAGTAGATGATCAGCTCATTTGTTCAATGAGTGAATGAATGAAATTATATCTGCAGACTTATTACTTTCATCTTGCATATGTGGAAGAGAGATGACAGAGAAAAACAAAAACCAAAGGTCCAGAAGTGCAATGTCTTGCCCAAGTTCACCCAACTAATTGATAGCAGTGTTTTAACAAGTTTGTCATTCCTGTCCCTCAGCCTCCTTGCAATTTTAGACTGTAAATTCTTGTCATGTTGCCTAATGGAAGCACTATTATAAATCTAGTGTTTTCTCTCAGACTTATGTGTTTGAAGAAATATCAAAGAAATCTTGTCTCAGGATTCCCTGATTTTTTTTTTTTTTGGTAGTTTTATGGTTTTATGAACACAAGTATGACGTGCACATAAGCTGTCTATTCATTTTCTTTGCTGTGCGGCCGGGGATTGCTGACTCTGAGGGCCCGCGGGGCTGCTCTTTCCACAGCAGCCTTGCGGTTCTTGGAGGAGACGCTGTGAGCAATCTGCACAGTAAGGTTTATTGCACATCAGCAGCTCTTCAAGCTCCTTGACGTTGAGGGCTAGGAAGTTCCGGAAGCCACCGGGCAGCTGTGCTTTGTTTCTCTGTTGCTCCTGTAACCAGTGCTGGGCATCAAGATCTGGCCCTTGAATCTTCCGGACACTCTGAATAGTCACTGCTTCTGGGTTTCTGCCAGTTGCACTTAATTTTGACATACCGATCGGACTGGTGCAGCATGAACTTCTTGGTCCTCTTTTTAATGACCTTGGGCTTCACCGGAGGTCTGGGGGCGGCCACGATGCCGAGTAGGGGAGGCTGCCACATGCACAGACAGCTCAGAGGAAGGAGGATTCCCTGACTCTTATTTTCCTGTTGGGAGGCAACCAATGAGTTTATGTCTTATGCTGAAAAATGGTATTTGGGGCCTATCCCTCCCACCCCTGCTTTTAGAACTCGATACTTTAAAAAGCCTCTGTTATTTCCACTGGAGCTTTTAGTGATTGAGAGTCACTCTTCAGATACACCAACACCCACCAATAGCTGAGTTTCCACTTCTCAAGAACACATGGAACAAACTGGTGCAGGTGGACAAGCACTCTTCAGGTCTGGTAAAAACAACTCCTTAGGGCTGTCAGCCCCCTCTGGGACTTCAAAGAGCCCCAGAAGTTCATGTAAAAGCAAAAGGAGAGCAAAAAATATCTTACCTTATTTCAACACATCTTAAAAGAAGTTGGATTGAAATATAAATTTCTCCTTGGAGCCTGGGGACAGACACATTTATTTTTGTATTGTTTTCTAGTCTAAATATATAGGTGGAGTTGCCAGGGTGGGTAGCTTAGGAGCTCAAAGAGGGAAAGCCTGCAGCTCCAGGGCCCATGTGGAGTCTGCTTCTGCAGGCAAGGTTTGAGAAGAGGAGAGGGAAGTCAGAAGTTGCCAGCCGAGAGGCTGTAAGTCAAATCTGTGTCATTATCCAAGTATTACACAATTTATTTTAAGATAGAGACTGCAAATACGAAAGCCCTCTCACATTTTTTTGCCCTTGATGTATTTCCCAAAGACTTTTATATGTATTATTGCCAACATTCACGACGTGCAATAAAACTTCACTATCTCACACAAAGTAAGGGAAGATCACGCTCCTATAAAGGGTATAGAGATTATATTTGATTAAATGTGTTAGTTATTCTCTGAAAACTTGCTTACACATTTTAAATGGCAAATCTTCTTGAGGACAAACCTCAACAGAGCCCTTGCACCATAAATTCCAAGTTAATGTGGTTAACTTCAATGGCATTTGCTTTGAATAGACATGCAAATAGTCTGGAGCAAGTGATCCCCACCTGTGATCCTACCCTTTATATACAAAACCATTTAGAATTTACTAGATTGCTTGCCTTCCCATGACAATACCACAAGTTATTTCTCATAGGAAAAGGTCATGTTTTAAAGTTTGATAATGATGAGAAATCTATCAGAGCAGAGCAACGTGCGTCTGCTACTGTAGAGGATGGGGTAATTTCTCTCCTTCTCTCATTCTCTTTTCTATACTACACTCTGGTTTCCAAACCCAACGGTACTTTAAAAACAAAGACTATAAGGGCCTTGCTTTGTAACTTGTTCCATATGTTTGACATGCTTCATAAAATAATTCCACATTAGTTTCCCTAGCCTAGTGTTTGGATCGTGACATCTGTTTTTTCCTATGTTTTCATGATTTATTTTGGTGTCCATGTGAACTTGCTCTATAACAGCAAAAGGAATTTGCTTAGATGCCCTTTTCCTAGAATGTCTCCTGGTGCCTTGCAGACCCATCAGACTTCCTATCCAAGGAGATAGTGACACAGCCACTATCAAGCTAACTCTGCCACTATGAACTCACAGAAATCATTTCATTTCTCTGGACCTCAGTTTCCACATCTGTAAAATGGGGATGATAATAATAATAACTATTTATAGGGTTTGGGGGAAGCTTAACTAAATTTCTGTATTTATATTTATAAAGCCCTTTGGTCAATCCTTGACGTGTAGTAAGTGTTGGTCTCTTTAGTTATTAAAGTCAAGGCACAAAGAAAGGTCTCCAAGAGATAGATTCCTCTTCATATAGAACCTCTTGCTGGCCTTCATTTATTCATTCATTCAACAAAAGGTTATCAGCTACCAAAAGATGAAATCAGCACCAAAGTGGAGTCATATTGGTAACTGGGGCTAAAGGAAGTCAGTAATACTAATCCTATCTTTATGTAAAACGTTGATATGTTGTTCATCACAGATTTTTACATTAATTTTGACGTTTAAAAACTATTGCATTAAAATATTATCTTGATCACTGGTAAAATCTTATTTATCTTGATTACTTGAGTTACCCTTCCCCAGTTCAATTTTATGCTCAAAGCACATGCCTCACTTACCTCACCTCGTCCTGGTCCTGGACGATTGTGAGCAAAACACTCAGTTCCAGTCCTTATGGGGCTAACAATTAAGCGGGAGGAGGGATAGATCTTAACAAAGTTATCACAAAAGTATGTAAATTCTTTCCATTAAAAATGCAAGAGTTTTATATTATCCCTTAGGCCTGTGGCTGAATGTCAATACATTTTTGAAATGAAGAACTCAAATTTTCAGTCATTCATTTTTCAACAGATGGGTATGAACTGCCTACCATGTGCCAGGCACGGCTCAGGGATCTAGGACAGAGCAAAAGAGACACAAATTTCTACCTCATGGAGTTTATATCAGAGTGTGGAAGAGAGACAATGAACAACACAGATAAGTAAAATAGACTATATGGTATATAGTGTTGAGAGTTATAAAGAGAGAGAAAAATGAAAAGGAGAAAGAAAATGGAAAGATGATTTAATATTAGATAAGAATCACCAGAATTGTGACCTTTGAGTAATGGGGGTGCAGGGCGGGTGGAGGAGGCAGTGAGAGAGAGAGGGAGTGAGGCAGATACCTGGAGGAAAACAGTCCGGACAAAGAGAGTGGCTAGTGCAGGGCAGAGACCCTGAAGTGGAAACGTGCCTGAAGAAAATAGTAAAGAGGATGGCGTTGGAAGGAGAGACTGAGCGGGAATTTAGATCAAGAAGGTAATGGAGGACTGATTATGGAGGACCTTTTACATCATCGCAAGCACTTTCTTTTGCACTCTGACCTAGAGGGGAAATCACCGAAGGCATTTGAGTAAAGGAGTGGTGAGGTCTGACTCAGGTTTGGCAGGATCAGTCCAGGGCTGTGCTGAGGATGGACTCGCGGAGAACCAGAGAGGAAATGGAACCAGTTGGGAGCCTACTACACAATCCAGGTGACACATGATGGCAGCTTGAAGCAGGATGGCAGCAGTGGAGAGGACGTTAGGCAGTCGAATTCTGGATGTATTTTGGAAGTAGACCCAACAGGTTTTGCTGTTGTTGATTTGGATGTGGCACAAGGGAGAAGGAGGAGCCAAGGATCACTTGAGATTTTTGGCCTAAGCAACTGGAAGAATGGGGTTACCATCAGCTGAAAAAGTAAAGACTGTAAAGAAGTAGGTCTGGGAGGGTGTATGTAGGAGCTCAGTTTTGGACATGTTAGCTTTAAGATGCCAGTAATCAACAAAATGGGTATGGTGAGTAGACATTGGCATATGGGTTTGAACTCCATTGATCTAGTACTCAGGTATAGGAGAAGGTACTAGCAAAGGAGACAGAGCTGGAGGCAATCAAGAGAGTGTGGTGGCTTGACATCAAGGGAAGAGAGTAGTCTGAGGAAGCAGGTGTGACAGACCATTGGAAACTGCTGACAGGTCAATAAAATGAGGATTAAACACTGCTCCCTGGAGTTAGTTAGCAAAGCAAAGTGACCTTGATAGGAGCACTTTTAGTTGAGCAGTGTCAGTAAAAGCCTGACTCAGTGAGTTTGAAAGAAAAACAAAGGAGACTTTTTAGAGAATTATTTTGAGTTCTGCTGTAAAAGGAAGGTGAGACGTGGGGCAATGACTAGAAGGGAGAGGAGGTTCAAGAGTGGGTTTTTTTGGTTTCATTTTGTGTTTTAAAATATGATCTTAGGGGAGCCTGGGTGGCTCAGTCAGTTGAGCGTCTGACTTCGGCTCAGGTCATGATCTCACAGCTCGTGAGAGTTTGAGCCCCACGTCGGGCTCTGTGCTGACAGCTCAGAGCCTGGAGCCTGTTTCGGATTCTGTGTCTCCCCCTCTCTCTGCCCCTCCCCCACTCACGTTCTGTCTTTCTCTGTCTCAAAAATAAATAAAAACATTAAAAATAAAATAAAATAAAATAAAATATGATCTTGTTTGTACATGAGGCAGAAGACAAAGGTTAATGGCAAATAAGAAAGTGTAATGGTAGTAAGTCTGGTTTGATGAGCTGTGCATGTGCGTGTGTGTGTGCACGCACGCGCGTGTACCCGTGTGTTGTGAGAGGAGGGAGAAAAAGTGGCCTATGGGAGGCAAAGAGGAATAAGGAAGAAAACAGTCCATGGTTACTCCAAGCCAGCCGTCCAAGGAATGCAACTGGAGAACAGCTTCCACTTGGGAGGGGTACAAAGGAGCATCTCCCTCTGGGGAGCCAGATTAGGTCAGAGCCAGCCTTCTCAAACCTTAGCACACATCCAAATCATCTGGAAGACTTGTTAAAGCACAAATTTCAGAACCCTACCCAAAGAGTTTCTGATTTGGCAGATGAGGGCGGGGGGTGGTGTCTGAGAATTGACATTTTTAACAGGTTCCAGGTGATGCTGAGTCTGCTCTTCCTGGGAGACCCAGTCCACTGACTTAGCCCAGGAAAGTGAAAGTAATGTTGACAGAAGAGGCTCTTTAACTCAGTGGCTTTTAAAATTTAAAAGCAGCTACAGCTTGGTCCATGTGAAATTAACTCCAATTTCCCCTGATTTTTAAAACAATTTTTACAAATTCATTACTAAACACAATTCTATTTTCCATGTTCCTTTCTTTTATTTATTAGAATGTCCATTTCAAATAGTATAGATGTAATTACATTATTGCAGGTTGAGAAATATAATCTTAATTATATTTCTAGCATTTTTTTAGCCCCCTTTCATCTCTTCCTTTGAATCTATTCCATCCATCTTGAAAACATTTTACTTGGAGCCTACTTATTATTAATTCATTCATGTATTCAACAGATACTTACTGAGCATGTACTATCAGGCATCCCTGTAACACTTGGACTGCAGCAATGAACAGAACACCCCGGTCTTTGGAAAGCTACATTCCAGTTCAAAGAGAAAGAGACATGGCACAAAGACACTCAGATCAATGGAACAGAATAGAGAACCCAGAAATGGCCCCACAAACGTATGGCCAACTAATCTTTGACAAAGCAGGAAAGAATATCCAATGGAATAAAGACAGTCCTTGCAGCAAATGGTGCTGGGAAAACTGGACAGTGACATGCAGAAGAATGAACCTGGACCACTTTCTTACACCACACACAAATATGAACTCAAAATGGATGAAAGACCTAAATGTAAAACAGGAAGCCATCAAAATCCTCGAGGAGAAAGCAGGCAAAAGGCTCTTTGATCTTGGCCACAGCAACTTCTTACTCAACACATCTCCAGAGGCAAGGGAAACAAAAGCAAAAATGAACTATTGGGACCCCATCAAAATAAAAAGCTTCTGCACAGTGAAGGAAACAATCAGTGAAACTAAAAGGCAACTGACAGAACAGGAGAAGATATTTGCAAATGACATATAGATAAAGGGTTAGTATCCAAAATCTATAAAGAACTTATCAAATTCAACACCCAAAACCAAATAATCCAGTGAAGAAATGGGCAAAAGACATGAATAGACACTTCTCCAAAGAAGACATCCATATGGCCAACTGACATGTGAAAAAATGCTCCACATCACTCATCATCAGGGAAATACAAATCAAAACCACAATGAGATACCACCTTACACCTGTCAGAATGGCTAAATTAACAACTCAGGCAACAACAGATGTTGGTGAGGATGTGGAGAAAGAGGATTTCTTTTGCACTGCTGGTGAGAATGCAAGCTGGTGCAACCACGCTGGAAAACAGTATGGAGGTTCCTCAAAAAGCTAAAAATAGAACTACCCTACAACCCAGCAATTGCGCTACTAGGCATTTATCCAAGGGATACAGATGTGCTATTTTGAAGGGACATATGTATCCCCATGTTTATAGCAGCACGGTCAACAGTAGCCACAATATGGAAAGAGCCCAAATGTCCATCGATGGATGAATGGCTAAAGAAGATATGGTATATATATATATACAATGGAGTATTACTCGGCAATCAGAAAGTATGAAATCTTGCCATTAGCAAGTACGTGGGTGGAACTCAAGGGTATTATGCTAAGCGAAATTAGTCAGAGAAAGACAAATATCATATGACTTCGCTTATATGAGGACTTTAAGACAGAACAGATAAACATAAGGGAAAGGAAACAAAAATAATATAAAAACGGAGGGGGACAAAACATAAGAGACTCTTAGATACGGAGAACAAACAGAGGGTTACTGCAGAGGTTGTGGGAGGGGGGGATGGGCTAAATGGGTAAGGGGTGCTAAGGCTTCTACTCCTGAAATCATTGTTGCACTATATGCTAACTAATTTGGATGTAAATTAAAAAAATCAGAAAAAGAAAAGAAAGAAAACAAAGGGAAAGAGACAATGAATACATAAATGCATACAAGAATTCAGGCAATGATAATTTTTTTTACAAATGTCAAAAATAGAGCAGGAACGGGGGATTGGGTTGCAATGAAAGATAAGGTAGGTAGTCAGGGAAATTCTCACCAATGTGGTGACATTTTGGCAAGAACATGAAGGAAGTAGGGACATGGGATACCAGGGGAGGTGTAGTCCAGGGGACTAGGGGAGGAGTAGTCCAGACAGGAAATGAAAAGATTCCAAGACAGGAGCTTAGTTATCAAGTTTAAAGAAACGCAAAGACCTGCAGTCCACGCCTGAGAGGCATGGACAGGTGAGAGTGTGAGGGGCAGTGGAGCCCAGAGAGACAATGTAGAAGGCTGGGACAAGGGCTCGCAGAAAGGCTTGTGGGCCCGTGAGATAGCTTTGGCTTTTTTCTGTGTGAGGTGGAAGCCAGGGGAGGGTTTAAAGCAGTGACAAGGCATGACATGGCTTGCATTTTAAAGGGATCCCTCTGGCATTTGTCTTCTGACCAGTGTACAGGGAGCAGGGTGATCCTGAGGAGGAGACCATCGTGATAAGTCAGGCAGGGGATAACGGGTGCTTGGGGGGTGACAGCAGTGCGGGTGTTAAGAAACACTGGGAACCTGGAGATTTTTGAAGGCAGGGCCAACAAGATTTGCTGAGGGATCTGATGTGAGGTAGAAAGAAAAGTCAAGGATGACTGTACATCTTATTTTATTTTTTAAGTGTTTATTTATTATTTATTTTGAGAGAGAGAGAGAGTGAGCAGGGGAGGGGCAGAGAGAGAGAGAGAGAGAGAGAGAGAGAGAGAGAAACCCAAGCAGGCTCCATGCTGTCAGTGCAGAGCCTCATGTGTGGCTCGATCTCACAAACTGTGAGATCATGACCTGAGCCAAAATCAGGAGCTGGACGCTCAACCGACAGCCACCCAGGTGCCCCAAGGATGACTGTATGTTTTAAACCCTTGGTGACTGGAGTTGCCATTTACTGAAAAGTAGAGTATTGTGGAATAAATACATGAATCTTGAATTCATCTCTATTGAGATGGTATTAAAAGCCATGGGATTAGATGAAATCACCTGGGTAGGTGATGAGTGTGGATAGAGAAAGGAAGTGATCTGACAATGGAGCCCTGGATGCTGCAGCATTTTAGAGGATGGAGTGAGAAGGAGGAACCATCAAAGATAACCAAGGAGTAGCCATGAGGTAGGAGAATTAAGGGAGCGTAGTGCTTTTGAAGCAAAGTCAAAACTCTGTAAGAAGAAGGTAATATGCATTTGTACTAACTTGGACTTTTTGCTTTCTAGGCACATTGTGTACATGTTTTTTTCTGGGATGCACAGGAAAATACACCACATCTCAATAACAAAAGTGGAAAAAAATGCGATCACACGCAACATGTTATTGCATGATAAATGAAAAACAATCAGTTAGTATATACTTTCACGAAATGAACAAGAGTTGAGTAGTGCAATATCTAGGCACAAAACTGACTAACGGAACTGAGCAAATCCTGAAAAATTAAGAGTCTCTCACTTCCTCTTGCTTCCCCTTCTCCACAACAAAGAAACACAACCTGCCTGAATTTGAGTGGAGGTCCTCAAGCCAGTCTCCAATCTCATTGTCATGGGATTATACTTTATTTTCATTGGATCCTTGGGTTAGTTCCACTAATTCATGATCTTACTTAAAAAAAATTTTTTTTTTTAGTTAATTTTATTGATTTTTCTGGAGAACTTTCTAGGGGGTAAACTTTCTGAGTACTTAACATGTTTGAAAAGAACACCTGATCATTAATTTCACATACCAGATTTATCATTTTTTATCGGTAATCAGGTGCTAAAGTTCAAATCATCCTTCAGAACCCAGAGGCCTGTTGTCACTGGTGAGAAGGATGGCATGCTTTTCATTTTGTTTTGCTTTCATTCATGTTGGCTTTTACACTGAAAGATTTTTGTCACTTATTTTATTGTTGTTGATGTGTCTGGGTGTGTCTGTCCATTCGACACAGCTTCAGTGGTCCCCTTTCAATGTACGTGTAATTCTTTTTTTATTATTGAAGTATCATTGATAAACAATCTTATATTAGTTTCAGGTGTACAACATATTAAAAACTGATTCTTGAGTCCTGACAAAATTCTCTTATTTCTTTGATAATTTTGTCCCTTTACTTTTCTCTGTTCCATTTTTCTGGAATTTCTATGGATTGGATATTGAAGCTCAATACTGATCTCTATAACTCATATTTCTTTTTATAATATATATTTTCTATATTTCTATACTTTTTACTTTCTGGGTGACCTTTGAGAGATCTATCTACCAACACTGATTTTAAATTTCATATAAGTCACTTGCTTAATTTTTAAGTGGTCTTTCTTGTTTTGGACTTTCCCTTATTAATAGAATTCTGTTGTTATTTTGTGGATGCATTAACCTTGGATCTCTTTTGTGATACAAAGTATTTTTTTTTAACTTAATTTAATTTTTTACTTTATCTCTTGTGTATGAATTATCTATTTACTCCCAGACTAGGTTCCATACATATTTATTTTGGTGTCTCTTTTTCATTTTGCAATGTTTTCAAAAGTGAGTGGTAATCTTTGGCTGTTGATTGACATTTAAGAATGGGAAAACAAAGTAGCTGACTTGAAGTTCAATGACTGTGGGCAGGAGAAAGGCAGAGCTGGTTCTTAGGCTGGGCATTCTGGCTCCTTATGCCAAAATGAGGAAAGCTTTGCTGAAGCTGCTCCAATTCTCCCTAAAATAGTTTTACTTCTTTTCTAAGGGGGAAAAAAAGATCTGAAACCATAAAACTCCTGGAAGACTGCATAGAAGCTCCTTGACATCAGTCTCCGCAATGATTTTTTGGATTTGACACTAAAAGGCAACAAAAACAAAAATGAACAATTGGGACTACACTAAATTAAAAAGCTTCTGCACAGCAAAGGAAACCATCAACAAAATGAAAAGGCAACGTCCTGGATGGAAGAAAATATTTGCATATCATATTTCTGATAAGGTGTTAATATGCAAAATATGTCGAGAACTCATACAACTCAACAGCAGAAACCCCAAACAATCCAATTAAAAAATGGGCAGAAGAACTGAATATACACTTTTCTAAAGAAAACACACAGATGACCAACAGGTACATGGAAAGGTGCTTAACAAAGGCAAATCGAAACCTCAATGAGATATCCCCTCCCACCCATTAGAACGGCTATCATCAAAAAGACAAGAGATAATGGGTGTTGATGGGGATGTGAAGAGAAGGGAAAACTTGTGCACCGTGGGTGGGAATGTAAATTGGTACAGCCACCATGGAAAACAGTATGAAGTTTTCTAAAAAAATTAACACTAGAACTACCATATAATCTATATAATCTGGGTATATACTCAAAGAAAATGAAAACAGGATATCAAGATATCTGCACTCTCATGTTCCCTGCAGCATTTATTCACAATAGCCAAATAGGAAAACAACATAAATGTCTACCAGTGGATGAATGTATAGAGAACATGTTTATATGTGTGTGTGCATATATATATATATGTGTTTGTGTGTGTATATGTGTATATATGTATATATGCATATATATGTGTACACATATATGTATACACATATACATGTATATATACAATATATGTATATATGTGTGTATATACATGTGTATATATGTATACATTATATGTGTGTATATGCATACATACACACACAATGGAATATTATTCAACCATGAGAAAGAAGGAAATCCTGCCATCTGTGATTACATGGATGGACCTGGATGGCATGATGCTAAGTGAAATAAGCCAGACAAAGAAAAATAAATACTACACAATATCACTTATATGTGGAATCTAAAAGCAAAGTCAAATTCATAGAAACAGTAGTAAAGTGTTTGCTGGAGCCTGGAGAGAGGCACAGGGAGTAGGGAGAGGTTGGTAGAAAGGTACCAAGTTTCAGCTGTAAGATGAAGAAAGTCTGAAGTTTGCTAAGACAGTAGAAGTTATATGTTCTTACCAAACAGCAAGAACAAAGGTACAAATGTGAGGTGATGGATGTGTTAATTAGTTAGATGTCAGGAATCTCTTCACAATGTATATATACACATATACAGTCTCCCCCTGCTCTCTGAAAATTTGCTTTACAGCACTCTGCTTTTCTAAAAGACCTAAATTAGTACCTGTTTTTGCTCACCAAAAGAGTATTTTCACTTGCACAAAACAGTAATTGCTTCTTTACTTTATGCCATTTGGGCCTGTGAAAGTTTTCATGGGAATGCTCTACTTTTGGATAGCGGGGGAAATCTGTGCCCAAATCTTTTCACTATGTATATGTATACAGATCCCCATGATGTACCCTTTAAATATCTTATGGTTTTATTTGTCAATGATACCTCAATGAAAACAATGAGAGAGACACACAGAGAGAGAATAAACCAAGAAAAGAAAGAAAAGAAGAGAAAAGGAAAGGAAAGGAAAGCCAAGTTTCTGACCTGAGTGAAGATATCTACATGTTGGAATGGCACAGGGGGAGAGACTGGGAGTCCCACACATATCATCAGATACATCCTTCATTTTCTGCCCTCTGTCTCCTTCCACCCTCCACTTACCTACTAACCCAGACTGTGCAGCCTCACCAGAGTTCTGCTAGTTCAGTCTGTGAGTATTTTAAGCTGTGACTTCCAAATCAAAACCTCCTATTCATTTTCAATCTTCTAGAACTATGTTGAAATTTCACATTCATTGATGCCCTCCCCTGCTCCCTTTGCTGTCATGGAATTTTTTAAATAAGGAATTATCAAATCAAATGATAGCCAGGGCCAGGGGGAGAAAACAAGTCTGGGCAGCACCACGTCATTCATTTGAAATGGCGGCCGTTATCTATCCCTCAGCCTACGGTTGACCTGTGAGAAGAAAATACAAGTGTTGTCAAATCTTTGAGTTTTCAGATTTGACAGAGACATTAACTTTTATGAGAAATAGTTTTTAAATGTCAGAAAATGATATTTTTCTAAACATTCTAGAGGCCAACCAAAATATGTCCCCTGGCAAGACCCAGCCCATGGTTTGCCAGTTTTCAATCTCTGATTTATACATTTTTTTGAAAAAAAAAATTACTTCTCTGCTCCCATTATAGTGAGCTCACAGAAAACAAGGAAAATAAGTACAGGTGTTCAGTCTGCCTCCACATTGGAGGAGTTAAATCCTACACTGCCTATGGAATCTTAGAACAACGTCCAGTGCAAAGGAGACAGTAAATGTTAACTCTTGTATTATCATTGTGAGCTATTTGGGACGTTAGTTATATCACCATGCTGCAAAAGGCAATAATAATAACTTATGCATTCAGAACCAAAAACAACAGGGCCAGGTGGCGGTTTTCAGAGGCCAGAGCAAGGCTCTGCCAGCACGCTAAGGGATGGCAGACAATTGACTCTCACCTTGAAAGAAAGGGGGGGGGGGAAGACATAAAATACCTATCAAGTAGGAGGTTGCCAAGAATACACTTTAACAAATTCTAATTATACCCTAAATCTTGGCACTCATTTCTCCTTAAGAGAACCTAGGAAAATTCCATCTCAATTTCCATGGCTCCCAGAAATTTATGTTTCCTCAGAGACAACCTAACATGCTTACACATCATTCAAAGTTCTTTCCCTTAAACATTTGTGGGGATTGTAAAGGACACACAAACATATATTAAGCACACATGTACACACACACACACACACACTCAGACACGCACATGCACTTGCACACACACATAAACACACACGTGCACAGGCACGTTGTCATTCTGCTGCTCCACCAAGGATTAAGCAGAATATTCTAGTTTCCTGCAGAGTCTCTTACATGAATTATCTGGATGCTTTCCTGGTAATTATGTGTCAATTATCTGTAGCATCACCCAGAGCTTCTGCGTCAAATATAGAAATAGCTGTCCAGCTTGAGGACAGCGCCTGCCTTTCCCTGATAGTCCTCAGGATCCTTTGTGCAGGCGTCGGAGATCACGAGAAGAGTCACCTTGATTTCCAGGGCATCCTGCAGCTGAGTATCACCAAAGGTGTCCCACTGCTGACAGTTCTGTGCCACTGATGGTTTGCTTTTGTCACAATGCATTTTTAAAAATCATCTTTAGCCCTAGTTAGCCAGAGTGAGAATTCTGTCTTCTCTCCTCTGTAAGTTTACAGAATAGAATTGAAAGTAGGGCCCCCTGGGCTTTGTACGTTTTAGTTATTTATAGTGAGGCCAAGGATCCACAATCAGAAGAGGAAAGAAGCATCATTTTTTTTCCCAAGCATATAGCAACAAGAGCCCTGGATGCCTGGTCCATTCCTGCTCAGTACTGAAAAGTATACTGTGGGAACAGATGGGGTTTTTCTTAGTTTTCAGTGATGGTATCAGTTAGAGAGAACCAGGCCCATGCTATCTCTTTGAAGGACTGACCTCTTGTGCCTGATTTCCCCATCTGGGAAGTGGGAAACCAAGCTCATGGGCTTGTTTCAAAAGACCGATTAGCTAAGTATAAGTATCCCTACTCTACAGGTGAGGAAACTAATGTCTCAGGATATAAAAAGAGTTTCTACATTGAAAAGTGCTTTACAAACTTAAGTTACTAGCATTACTATTTATCTAAAAGCACTAAGAAGATCCCCTCCCCTCCTCCTTTCCTCTTCAACTACATAAATTTGGAACTTATAGCCTAGTGATATCACAAAAGAACACTTAACGCTGCAGTTCTAACCCTGGTCTGGGAAAAGTAACTTTCAGGGGAAGAAATATCGAGTGCTCTCATTTTAATGGAAGGATGATTAGAGGACCAAACATTGCACCATTGAACCTGTGAACTCGCTGTTGATTTCCCCATAGTAAAGCAGTTGAAGGGTGTTTCAATGAAAGGATAGTATGTCACTCTAGGGAGGGATTCGGCTACCAGAGAGTCCTTGCAGGCAGAGGTAACTGTGCCGATAACAAAAAAGAGAATTCTCAGGGAACTGAAAACACTGGCCAGAGATTCAAAGTTGAGTGAGCCTCAGAACCCCTCATGGGACTTGATAAAAACACCAATTGCTGGGTGGGTCTCACCCCTAGAGTTTCTGATTCAGCAAGTCTAGGATGGGGCCAAAAATGTGCATTTCTAACAAGTTCCCAGGAGATCCTAATGCCGCTGGTCTTCCCTCTGTACTTGTCTATGTCCTAATCCCCTCTTATAAGGACACTGGTCGTAGTGGACTAGGGCTCACTCAAATGGCCTCTTGTTAACTAAATCACCTCTTTCAATGCCCATCTCCAGATACAGTCATGTTCTGAGGTCTTAGGGCTTAGGACCTCACTGTATGAATCTAGCGGTTGGAGAGGGACATCATTCAGAGGTGAGGAGCCTACTCTGCCAACGTAGTGACTTGGAAATTGCAGCAAGTCAGGAGCCAGAAAGCACATCCAACAAGCAGACACCTTACATGTCACTACATGGAGTGTGTCCGAGGATGAGAGGTTGCACCGGGAAATATTCTGGAAGACGTTGTGAGACTGGGGGAGGGTGGCACAGCCTTCGGACCTGAAGAATACCGTGGTTCTTCAAGTCTCTAAAATATATTTGCTGCAGAACATATTTGTTTAACCTACTTTTAATAGAGTTAAGGCCAAATGCTTTTCAAATGGGAGCAAGTGTCAGCTGGTGGGTTTCTGAGTGGGAGTTTAAGTAGAATGAGGCAGTGATCCTTCTAGAAATTAAACCCATAAGCTTCTGCACAAAGCTAGAGCATTCATGCTCCCCAGCAGAGTATCTCGGCCTTCGCACGGCTGATATTTTGAGCTGAACAATTCCCGGTATGGTGGGGGACTGTCCTACGCATTGTAGGATGTTGAACAGCACCCCTGGCCTTTTCCATTAGATGCTGGTAGCACCTGCCCCCAGTCGTGACAACCGAAAATGTTTCTAGACGTTGCCAAATGCCCCCCGAGGTAGGGGAAGACAAAATTGTTCCAGGTAAGAACCACTACTCCACAGGTTCTTTAGAACCAGGTTCTAAATACCATAGATTGGGTGGGTTAAACAATAAACATGTATTCCTCACCATTTTAGAGACGGTGAAGTCCAAGATTAAGGCACCAATAGACTGTGTGTCTGGTGGGGGCCTCCTTCCTGGTGGACTGACTTTTTTTGCCATGTCCTTACTTGGTGGAGGGGGAAAGAGAGAGATCCTGGGTGTCTTTTATAAGGGCACAAATCCTGCCCCTGGGACCTTCACCCTCATGACCTAATTACCTCCCAAAGCCCCCACCTCTTAATTCCGTGCCCCTGGAAATTCGGTTTCAACACATGAATTTGGGGAGACACAAGCATTCAGTCTCCAGCAGGTTCCATTTCAAAAACTCCAAGCACATTCTCTGCCTCCTCACAGCAATTCTATGAAACTAGTAGACACACTTCTCATTGATCAGGAAAACAGACTCATTGATTTTTGCTGACTTTCACCTACCTCGGAAGGTCTCTGACTCTCAAGTCTGTATCTTTTACTAGGCTGTCCCCATACTCAAAGAATCAGGACAGTCAAGTTCCTGTAACTCAACGCGACTCTAATTTCCAGAGTTAGGGTAATGAAAATATCTCCAGTTCCAGGCCCAGGGAAGAGATCACCTAGCAGTGAAAGTGAGCCCCATTTCCACAGCCAGCCGTGCATGCAAGCAGCATCACTGGGCTTCCCTGAGGCTCATTCTTCTTGCGCAGCCTGACAGACATCTGTCAGGTAGAAGCTTAAAACTGGCAGTGTATGAAAAACACACCCAGTCCTCTGAGATTTATCAGGCAAAGCACAGCTTGTCGGCCTGTTAGTTACTGTCACGATGGTGCCAGACTGATTTTAGTTCTTTCATCAGACACATGAAATACTTTGTGTTAGCAGGGAAACCCTTTTGGGAATCAAAGACCTGTGGCTTTGTGGTCCCCCCCCCGTTTTTTTTTTTTTAAACATTTCTTGGATGTCAGAGGTAATGCATTGCTTTAGAGGAAGTGAAGGGGTAAGCAATCCATCTAAAGAATACTCAAAACATGGGCTGAAAGCTGGCTCGGCCAAGCAAAAGGGGCACTTGTTCCTTCCTGTCACAGCATTCACGGAACACCTGATGTGTGCCCAGTCTTGGGCCTGGCACAGGAAACCCAGTGGCAGACACAACAGGCTGCATGCCCTCATGGTTCTCACTGGCATGCTCCGTTGAGATACTTAATCAGTTCACTATAACACAAGGGTGTTCAGGTGTTCAACACCAGAAGAAAGGCCAAGAAGCTCTATTAGGAACAAAAGAGCAAGGAATACACATTTAGGGATGCCATGGTTAATTGAATCACGATAGGAGATATTCTATCTGCTGTGAATTCAAAATAAAGGAAACACAGTGGAATGGGATTTTAATCCTATTTGATTCATCTTTCTATAATCAACCCCTTGAGTTCCATTGTTTTGCTCTCATTCAATGAAGACAACTGTTTGGATCCCCACCCAATATGCACGTCCCATTCTTTCAACAATTCTTCATGGTTTGCCTCATTTGCAAACTGTTAACCTATCCTGAAAAATTATTTTTTTATATAAAGATTTAATTTTTAAGTAATCTCTACATCCAACGTGGAGCTCAAATTTATAGCACTGTGATCATGAGTTGTAAGCTCTACTGACTGAGCCAGCTAGGTGCCCTTGTCCTGAATAATTCTTTTTCCTACTTGTTTTTTCTTCTTTTGTGTTATCCAAATGTTCTCAATTTCTTCCTGTTTTAGTTGTTTTTACTGCAACTTTAAAAAAATTTTTTTAACGTTTATTCATTTTTGAGAGAGAGACAGAGCATGAGCGGGGGATGGGCAGAGAAAGAGAGAGAGAGAAGGAGATACAGAATCCAAAGCAGGCTCCAGGCTCTGAGCTGTCAGCACAGAACCCAATGCGGGGCTCGAACCCACAAACCATGAGATCATGACCTGAGCGGAAGGCAGACACTGAACCAACTGAGCCACCCAGGCGCCCCTGGTTGTTTTTATTGCAACTATTAAGTGTCCCACTCCCACTGGTAATTCTCTGCTTTTCTCCCAGATTTTCAAGGATGAGTTTGCATTCTTTTAGCAAAGAGACATTGAGAACCAAACAGAGCCAGACATATTATTTCTGATGCCGCTAAGTTTACCTTACTGTGGCTGCAGCAGCAACTCTGGTGATTTCAACAAGGACTTGTGTATGCAGACTCTAAATTAAAGAAGCTGATCTATTTTGTCCTTTTGGGGTAAAATGGCATCTTCACTTTGAAGCCCCTGTTTATACAGCCCTCAGCTGATTTTGAGTTTCAATTGACTGTAAAGGAGACAGATTAGAAGCCAACAGTGGGACTGAGCCAGTGGAATCAGTCAGTGAAGTATATTTTGCTACAAAGGACAAGACAAAATTGGAGCACAAAAAGCTGGTGTTTTATGAGAGGAAGGAGAAACACTTGAACCCCGTTTATTAATAACTTTTTAAATTAAAATAACTCAACTTGATCTGATGACATAACAGTGATGTGGTCAGGTCGTCTTGTACACAAGTCTTCCCCTGCTTTGCACAGCAAGGAAAGGAAAATGGCAGTAAAGGAGTGTCCTTCCCCAGTCCCCAGTTGGTACATGCATGTCCTGTGCACAGACAGAATCATGCTGGGTCATTGAGATGCTCCATACATCATAGAAGAGGTTGGAAGAAGTATAGGAAACCAGTCTATTTCTCCAATTTATTTTTCCATCTGATTTTTTTTCCTTCCCTTGTGGGTAACCAAGCAGAGAATGTTCCTCAGGCATTTTTCTCCCACTCAACAGCAATGGGTAAACTCTGAAGTGAAATATCAAAATGAGTACTGCCTTTACCCTACACACATCATCTGCTCCAACCAAACTGGCAAGACCTATAAGTTATTGAGCACACACTCTTTGCCAGACACGATTCTTAGTGCTTTATCTACATTTATATACTTTGAGCTCTTATAATCCATAGGATAACCTATGAAGTAGATCTTGATATCCTCATTTTACAGATCAGGAAACTGAGGCTCAGAGAATTTAATTAACTAACCGAAGGTCACACACATGCATACTAAGTGATCAATCTGTGATTTGAATCAAGGTCCATGTGACTCCATACTGTCCTGAGTGTTCCTCCTGGCATGCATCTGTACAAATCTGTGCTGCCTATCTCTTCTTGGACACGCCATATGCATTCCTTGTGGAATGTCATTCCTTTGCATTTCCATTCATCATGTCACTCTAATCTTTCAAGTCCCAACTAATTTCCCATTTCTTCCACAGACCTTAGTCCAGCCTTTCCAAGAATCAATTGCTCCTCTGAAATCCTATGGTGCTTCTTTCCTTGGCATTTCACAAATGCAACCTACTGTTGTTTATCGGTTGGGCAGCAAGGGTTAGAGGCCAATATAAACTGTTTTATCCACTGAATATTCAGATGGTTTGTGGCTGTAATTTTTCCTGCTAAGAAGCTCAATGACAGAAACTGGGCCTGGTTCATCACACACCCTAAGACATAGCAGAGTAACTGACACCTAGTGAGTACTCAATGTATTTTTATCAAATGAATACATATGTAAAGGGATGTTGAGGTTGAGAAAGATAAGATCTACATGTCTAAAAACCAAAGAAGCATCTTGTGAAAGTAATTTGTTGTCAACAAAGATTAATCCCAGCCCCGTAGGTCAGGGTAGGAGAGGTGGGGTGGTTTTAAGTGCCATCTGATATATGCTGCTCCCATTGTTCCCCTGCCCATCAGTCACCATGCTACCCAATAACCCTAGCAGAACTCAGCTAAAATACTTGAGACTTAGAGTTTATAAAGTAAGTAAATAAAAATGCTACCTTATGAAGATCTCTATAAGGCCCCGGGACACACAATGTGCTGCTTCTCTTTAGCCCAGGCAATAGACCATAGCAACAAGTGGGCACAGAAAGCGTTCTCCTCTCTTGAACAGGGCGGTCACCCTGGAGGCAGAGATCCACGAGATGTGAGAAGGAAGAAGACCACGGAAGCCTGGTTAGGAAGCTAAACAGACCTACACATGGAAAGTAGTTGAGAAGGCACCATTACAGATCACTAGATTTATCCCTGAAGAGAGATCCCTGAAGAGCCAAAAGCAGGAGAGAGAACATGGTAGTCTCCCCAGGTGGCCAACAGAACAGCCCCAGCACTGCGTGATGAAGAACTCCCAGACTCTACCTAGGTAAGAAATCTATGTTGGTGAGCACAAGTGAGACACTCCCTCAGAGCTTCCTGAACCAATGGAGAGAAATTCGGAATGGTAGGCCAGACTGCCTAGAAGATGAGTCTGAGATGTATTGCTGGGTTTGGTGTTTGTTTTTCACTAATTTTTTTTCTGTGTGGCCCAGACACACTCTGGTTATACCAATGTGTGCCATGACCTCTATGCAAGATTGAAATTCTGTAGATGTCAGAAAACATATTCATTTTGGTGTCTCCAAATCTTGGCAAGATGTTCTCCATTAGATCCTGCTAAATAAACATCCAATGCAAAGATGGTGATGGTGATATGAATCTTAAAGAGATCAGAAGACACCTCCCTTAGTTTTCTTACATGCAGTTATTATTGCTGAATTTTTTTTTAGCATTTTACTTCTGCTTCAAAATGTTCTAGTAATACTGTATTCATTCTGACAAATAATTATACCTTAACCAATCAGGGACACCACCACTGCCCCCCCCCCCCCGAGAAAAAAAAAGCCTTTTGTATTTTTAAAAGAGCCTTTAATGCACATTCTATTGTCTCAGAGAACTTTGAGGAATCCAGGGTCAAGCTAACTTGCCAAAAACCACATAAACACAGTACCCCTAGACATCACAAAACAAAGTAGAGAGCGCAACCTTTTTCAAAAGAAAACAGATAAAACATGAAAACAATCTGGCCACTGCAGGGGCCCATTTGTGTCCAGTAGAATGTCAGATGCACCTAAAGCAACAAGAGCCTATTGGACTCTGTGTTGCCAGGAAACAGATTCTTTTTTCTGTGCTCTAATGCCTTTTTACCACACTGAGAAAACTGGCATCATGATATTCAGACCCAGATGGGAGAAGATGATGCTTAATGACCCTCCTCTTCTAGAAGTTGAGATAGTGATGTTCTCATCTAGACTATCCTAAAAATAATCGGGCTTCTTTTGAATCAGAGTATTGATTATAGTAGAACATGAAAATTGGTTTGCTCTCGAGCTTCTCACAATAACATAACATTCCTTTTACGATTCTGTAGATCTTAAGTCACTAAACTCACTAGATCAGCTTTGGCTGCAAATGCTAGAAACATAACTTAAATTTGCATGACAAAAGGGGGGATTTTTTTTTTTTTTGGCCAGGGAGTCAGCTGCAAATAGCTCCAGGCTGCAGTTGGCCTTAGAGAAAATTGGGGTGGGGCCTAGAATAACCAGGAAGTTCTCCAATCTGTCAAGTTAGTTTCTCTCTTGAGTTGCAACTTCCTTCCTTCAGACCGGCTTTCGTTAGAGAGTCAGAGCATAACCATTTACTGCTCCTCACTTCATATCTCTCAGCTTCCCTCATCACAAAAGGGAGATCCTGGAATGGACTGGCTCAGCTTGAGTCCCATGCCTACCCCCTACGCCCAGCAGGTGGGTTACTCTGATGTAAAACTTCCACCAGGAAGTTTCCAAAAGGAAAGGAAATATAATTCCAGAAGTAGGGAAGGCAATTGAGTGGGTATAAACAATGGTGCTCTGGGGGCGCCTGGGTGGCTCAGTCAGTTAAATGTCTGCCTTCAGCTTCAGGTCATGATCTCACAGTTTGTGAATTTGAGCCATGCATCAGGCTCTGTGCTAACAGCTTGGAGCCTGGAGCCTGCTTCAGATTCTGTGTCTCTCCCTCTTTCTCTCTGTCCCTCCCCAGCTTGCTCTCTGCCTCTCTCTCAAAAAATAAATAAAAACAAAATTTTAAAAATGAAAAAAATAAATAATGGTGCTCTGTACCACTGTATTCTGAAACTTTAATTAAAAAAAGGAATATTATGAATTTAAAATTAATGTAATGCACTTTCTAGGAGATTTTACCTGGATTTTAATTTTCTTGCTTTTTTTAAGCCCTTTCCTATCAATGCAGGCAATCAATAAATTGCTAAGTGCCTTATAAGTACAAAATAGAATCTTTAAAAAAATAAATAGGGGCGTCTGGGTGGCTCAGTCTGTTAACCATCCGACTTCAGCTCAGGTCATGATCTCGCGGTATGTGAGTTCAAGCCCCGTGTCGGAATCTGTGCTGACAGCTCAGAGCCTGAAGCCTGCTTCAGATTCTCTGTCTCTGTCTGCCCCTTCCCCCCTCATGCTCTGTCTCACTCTCAAATATAAATAAAACATTAAAAAAAATTTTAAATAAATAAACAAGCACACCACACACTTTATTGTAATGCTAAATGTTCTCCTCACTATATATACTCCAACCAATCCGCATCTCGTGCCCTGTACACATTACTCATCTTTACACAAAGTTTGATTTCTCTGGAATGTTCTTTCTCCTTGCTGCTACCCATCTTCACCAGTCCCTTCTTTCAAAATCAAGCTAGAAGTTCACCTTCTCCATGAAGCTTTCTATGGTCCGTCTGACTTCTTTCTCAGCTACTCAGTACTTTTGTCACAGCGTTTCCTCTATCATCTTTAGTTTGTTCTTTTAATCAGGAAGCTTCTCCTTCTAGGAGTATCAGAAACCCATCCCTTGAAAATGTTAAATCCAGAGTCTAGGTGTTGAAAGCGAATGAGTAAATTATCCATGACTTTCACCTACAGTTCAAAAAGAAAAGCGATGCTAAGGCAAAAATCTAAGGGTGTGCTAAGGAGAAATAATAAATACGCTGTTCTTCATAAATAACTGCCATTAAAATGAACATCATTCCTAGCAAATATAGTTCCAAACCTCAGCTTATTTCAGGTGAAATTCAGAACAATGTCTTAATTCAACCATGGGTTACTAGCTGCCACAGTGTGTCAAGTAACTGTGTTAGACAACTCAGGGAAGACAAAGAGAAGGAAGAATCTGCTTATCAGGAAATTCATAATCTAGCAGAGGTGAAAGATTATGCTGCTGGAACCACTGAATTGAAGATGTGTTGGAAAAGATATGTCAGTAGAGTGGAAGATGAGAACTTCCCCAATTTTCCTGGAGGGATTTGGCCAAGAAGTAAATCTTTTGCATATTCCCATGTAAGGGTTTCTCTCCTTATGTTTCTCCTTTCTACCTACTCCTCATTCACACTCACACTCTTACCTGGACAGAAACTATGTCCATTTATATTTTTTTCCATAAAGCATTCAATAATAATCTATTGAATGGGTGAATGAACGAATGCATGCCTGCTGACATAGGTTGGATACAGGCAGTAAAGTCCCTTATACAACTTGCTCAGGGTTGGTATTTTATTCTATAAGCAGTAGATAGGCATCATAGTTTTCAAAGGAGAGAGTCAAGATAAGGTTTGTATTTCATAAAGAATATTTGTGTGCAAGCAGAGTATGCACGGTTGAAGCAGGAAGAATCTAGAGGCTGTTATAATATTTTTTTTTTGAGATAGAGAGAGCAGGGGAGGGGCAGAGAGAGAGGGAGAGAGAGGATCCCAAGCAGGGTCCATGCTGTCAGCACAGAGCCCAATGCAGGGCTTGAATGGATGAGCTGTGAGATCATGACTTGAGCCAAAATCAAAAGTCAGACGCTTAACCGACTGAGCCACCCAGGCACCCCCCATAATATTCTGAACAAGAGGTGATAAGGGTCTGAACTGAGGCACTAATAATGGGGGTAAAGAATACAGGACAAATATTTGCAAGATAGAATTTGGTTTCTGCTTGGATATGGAGATGAAGGAAAAGTCCAGGATAAAACAATTTTGAGTGAATGAAAGAATTTACACCATCCCTTAAAGATGATTGTAACAGGGCTCTTTCTTGTGCACACAGGGGTGACTGATAGTGTTAAGTAGCACAAGCCCACATAATCGGGCATCCCTTGTCAATGCCACATTTTTCTCACCTTTGAAACAACACTAGCACTATGATAGACTTGGTTCAGGTATTTCATGAACTGCCACAGTACTTGTTAATTTTATAACTTACATAATTTTCCCTTTTATAAGTGCCTTAAATGTCAAGGTTCTTGAAGTAACAGCAGAGCAGCAAATTAAGTAACTTGTACTGAACTTATGAAGTCCTAACTATTTGGGCAAACTTTCAACATCAGCAAATTTACAAAATAATATTATGAATCCTTGGGATCTCCCCTAAAAAAGATGCCTCTTATAAGGTATAATTATTTCATCCAAGTTAGAAAATGATACACAAGCATGAACTGGAGTGTTGTTCCGTCTCAGTCCCCTACAGAAGTGACCCACCCTGACAGCCTGGGAGCCCAGAGGATCTTTTGTTCTAAGGAAGAATTTCAAAAAGAAAAATTGAACAGGTAAACTCAAACATTTCAGATCTATGAATTAAGACCGAAGGATTAGGAAGTAGATGTTGTCAGCCTGATTCAATTCTCACCCCCACATCAGTCTAGATAGAGAATGCTGTAGGCTGGAGAGAAAAAGATAATAGAGACAGAATAGAGACAAGCCATGGGTGTTAACCATTAATGAGAGAGGTGGGGAGACTGTATCCTAACCCCTCCTTTCTTCTAGCTCAGCCTCCATGGGGAGCCAAAAATACTTTCAGCCCTCCATTTAAGTTGTTGGATTCAAAGTTAAGAGAACCTGGGTCTCACTTTTCAAGTGAAGTCCTTGGAAAGCAGCTGACTATGCCAGTGTGGTGTGGCATCACAGAGTATAAAGGGAGAGGGCTCGGGACAACCCAGGAAATTCCTTAGGCCCTGGAATCAGTGAAAGTGCATCCAAAGGCTGTTGTGGTCCTCCAGAATGGGTGCAACAGTTGGCCTAAAGACAGTGTTGATAAATTACAGAGGAATTACAGTGGCCTGTCCAGTATGGTTCAGCTGAGAATGCTGTTAAGATGCCTTTGTGGTGGAGATAAGCCAGAGAATCAAATGAATGCACAATGGCAGGCCACCAAGACAAACCCAAGTCATGAAACAAACCTGTCTCCTCCATTTGCGTGTCCTTCAAAGCATAGCATTAGCTCCAGGAACAAGAGGGGTTTAGTTGAATAATCTCAAACCTGAAATGATAGATAGGAACTTAACATAACTGAGTTTCCCTGGTAATGCCTATATTAAAATGTTTGCATCTGAAACAGTGGAAGCTTGAGCTAGAAATTAGGTTTTTACAGGCAAGTGAAGGAATTCGCACATTTGCTGACCTGAGCAAAAGTAACTATAAAATGTGTACACAAGTTTATAACATAGAGGTAAAGCACAAGAACTCTAGACCCAGATTTGAAGCCAGCTCTCCCAATTACCAGCTATGTGGCTGTGAGCATGTAACTACTGCTGATATCCTCATCTGACTCCGATTTCTGATGTTTATTCATTACCAAGTTTAATCCTTTGCACATGGATCTGAGTGGGCTCAGCAAAAAGATCCTATCTTGTGTTCCTGATCTCTTTTCCTGTTCTATATCTCTTCACCCAAGATCGTTGTTTTCCAGTTCTAGGCTCTAATTTCCAATCGTGCCTTTTCTAGGTCTTCCCAACCCAGAACCATGCCCTTCCAACGATGAACCCAGGCAAGACCATTCAGCCACACCCTGTACCTGAAAACCCAGTCTCTGACATCATTGTTGGGGTAGTCTTCCTAAAGGAGATGGTCTTTCAATTTAGTCTATTCTGCTGATTCTGCGTATAGAATCACAAACATTTTAAGAGAAGAGGATGAAGAAATTTAAGAAGTGACTGGATTAGACGACGCTTGTAAAGCATTTGGTGTTAAAAACTTTATATGTCAAAGCTGTTAATAGAACCCTTGTATGTACAACAAGTTCCCAGAAAAATCAAATAATAAGGACAGAAAATATTCATACCAGCAAGGAACATTAGCACTGTCAGAAGGTACAAGCTGAGGCACAGAGAACCAAGTCACGAGCGACACATGCAGAAGCCAACTGTGCCGTAGTGTTCTCATCACCTTTGGATTGATCTCATTCGTTTTAGTAGTCTGTCTTTATGCCAACTTTCGCAGGATCACTCAGAGTGAAAATTATTTCATCGTACGGAAGCCTGCACTCTACTTATCTTCCTGTGCCTGTTCCAAATGTTTCCAGGATAGCTACAGCCCTTTGGATTCTCTTTCCCAAGTTCCTCTTCCTTTCCCCCAGAGTGAATCAGAATCCTTAATTTGTTATTTTTCATTGACATGAATTTCTTTTGTCCTTTACAACCATGAGCATGTATTCCTAAACTATATATATACAACTTGGTTTTATAAGTATCTCAACTATGTATATTTCATTTATTTATTTATAGCCTTACTTTCTATACAAAGGATTTGGGGTGGCTTGTATGTAATAAAACCAGGAACCGCTATATCAAAGGAAAATATAAATTCGAATTTAAAAAATTAGTAACAAAGAATGCCAATAAAACTAGCAAACTAAGACTTGGGAAAAAGAAGAGAAATAAGCAAAGTGATTTTATTCATAATGAAATACAATAAAACTGAATTCCTACCAGAATATTATAATTTTGACATGTCAGACTATTCAGACTTTAGTTTAAACCATGGAGGGTTTACCAGCATATATATTGATGTGAAGTACCTCCATGCTTTCTCATGGAATGAGAACACTACCTTCTGTCTCCCAGCTCCTCCTAGAATGGCCCACCACTGGCCTTCATCTTTGGAAGGAGAGGTGTAATCATGGATGGAGGATATAATCAAGGTGGAAAGCAGGGTTAATAACAACAAGAATAATTGGTAAGACTTACTGAACACTTACTAAGAATCTGGCACTACGATGAGCTCTATAAATATAATCATTGACATAATTCTCACAACAACTCTCGGAACTGCCATGCTTCACAGAAGAGGAAACTGAGTAAGACGTAGAAAGGTTAGGCATTTGCTCGAGATTAAAGATTAGTAAGTGCACTTCAAGATTTGTTGGGTTGATTGATACCCAGGTAGGTTGTTAAACAACTGCACCAGCTTTGCTGGAATCCCAGAATTCATTCCCCACCACCTCAGGTACATTTGTAGTTTATGTCTCAGAAATCAAACCCCCATCCATTAACCGTGCTAACATATTTCATTAATAAATTTTAACTCCAGGTTTATCCAATTTCTGAATGGAACCAGATGCCTCTTAAGAGGTGACAATGTGCATTCAGACCATCATGCACCAACGGGTGCCAAAGCCTTGGCAATTCTCAGACTCCTGAGAGAAATTCCCCAGAGAAAAGCTAGAATCCCTTCTGAGGCTTCAGGACCAACTACATTAGATTTATGAGATGTTATCCTGAAGATCCTGGAATCGAACCACTATGCCACTGCGAACAAAATGTATCCTTTCAAACTCTTGGGAGATTTTGCTCCTTTTGTTTAAAAAAAAAAAGGATGGAAAATATTAAGAACTTATCCATTTTACTAGAAAATATTTAACATTGAGAGTACCTCAAGAGGCACGTCTGAAAAATCCAGAAATAGATGTTTTACATTTTATATTCAGCCTATTTTCCTGTACTTAATTGATTCCATTATTCATGTTTTCCACACCCAGAAACTTACTGATTTTTTTCTTAGTGGTTATGCACTTCAAGAATGCATAGTTATTAATCAGAGGATCTCTTCTTCACTTAGCCAAGCTATCCATGTTAAATTCTTTTCATCTTCACCCATAAATCAGTTCTTCCAGCTCCTTCATTTTTATTACTCATGTCCAAGTTCTTTCCAATTTATTTGAGATGCTCAAAACTTCCCAGTGTTACATATCCCACAGAAAGGGATACTTTACTTACATAATCATGACATTATGATTATCTCATTACAGTTAAATTGACATGGACATTTTTTGCTTTCTATTGCTTAACTCAGATTTAATTTGCTACATTTCAAAATGGAAGCTTTTCAGATTTGGCTTCTTTATTAAGATCCCGTTTTTGGTTACTCATTGCTTGCCTTAATTTGGGATGAGACTGCAACAGAAATAAGACCCTAGTTGGGTGTTTAAGAGTCAAAAGGGGCTAGAAGTCTGAAACATTTGATTGAACTAATTCACTAGAGTTTATCGCAACACCAAGAGCAGTGAGTCTAGAACTTCCAGATCCCTGCTTTTATATAAATGTATAATAAACAAGTCACAGGATTGTTTTCAGGCAGCATTAATTCAGGCATCTACATCTAGTCTCTGTCATCAATAATTTCCAAGACACCCTAGGCCCAAATGGCTTTTATAGTATTTGAGGGTTAGCAGCGGAAATATCTTTCTGTGAAAGACTGATAGAATCTCCCTGGCAAGGTTTAGCGTGGGGAGCCAAACTGCATATCCTAGTTAATACTCCACCCTTTAATATTGATTGTTCAATATTAAACCCTGGTCATTATTAAAGCCCTGGTCATTTCTTCTTCTTCTTCCTTGGCCTGATACATAGACATTCTTATCTCTACTAAGTGATGGAGATGAGACATGAAACATAGTAAAAGTACTCATCATTGATTTCTACTATGTTTCTGAGTCCTATGCCAACAGACTAGTATTCCTTATTACCAGTTCTTGTCTTCGCATATTCAAGTCTGTTTTCCCTGCACCAAGATCTAGCACAAGGTACTGTGAAAACACAAAGAAAACTCGATAAGTTTTCAGCTAACCAAAATATGGTTTGATGTCACCTGTAGATTTTATTTACTAAAGCTAGTATAGTATAGTGTAGTATAGTATAGTATAGTGCTTGCCTATGGATAATCAAGAATGAGCTGTAAGTGAATCACCCTTATGAGGATAAACGTGGCAGGATAGAGAATTAAGTATCGTCTCCTAGAACCAGCCTAATAAGAGAATCACGGTGTATTAGGAATGGATGTTTTCTGCTGAGACTCCATATACCAGTCTAATTCCTACTAAATATGCTAAATCTTGAGCAGAGGTTTGGTTACTTATTAACGAATTTGCCAACCCATTGGAAAACACTGCAGACACACTGCAATGAAATCCTGCTATCTAAGAAAATATAAAACTTGTGATTATATCACTAACGTGGCTCTTCTGAATCAGAAATGAGAATGTACCCATGCATCAGTAATCGTGCAGGTAATTTTGTCTCGTCATCAATTACCTTTTTCTTCCCCACATTACCATAAATTATAAGCAAATCTTTACTATTCTTATTTTAAATCACAAAGATATATCATTTGATGTACAATGACGTTAAAATTTCTAATGGGATCTTGGGTGTAATTAGTACTTATTTTTCTGGCTAGGAGCTTCTGGATGTTTTCTATTGTAGTCTTAAACATAATTATCAGAGTCAGGATCCATCTCTGGCAACTGATCTCCATGTTCTAAATGAAGCAGTGGTTACTACTGACTGGATTTTTATTTAAGAAAACTTTGATTAATGGAACGTTCAAGAGTTGGAAATCCTTTGATCATCAGAATCTTCTAGGCCACTCAAACATGAGTGCTAATAATGAATGTAATATTTCTTTGGTAATTAAGGGTCTGGATGTGCTCAGAGTCAATATGCAAGACATTTCACTGGTGACCCCAGTACAATAATGTACATGTGCATGCTGTTAAATTCCCCTTTTATTTCAGCTGATATGACAATCATGTCCTAATTTCTGTCATTTATCTTGTCCTGCAAAAGCACAGGGTTGAAAAACCTCTAGTTAATTAACAGGTCTCATTAGCTTTTTCCTGGGCAGTACTCAGTGTCATTCTTCTATATAAAATTTAGCACCATTTTTTTGTGGCATGACCCACACAGAAAGCAGATGGAATTATCCCCAAGGATGACAAATTGTGGCAATCGTGATAAACATGAAGAGAAGGAAACTCCAGGCCTATGACATGTCAGGTGGTTTCCAACCGTTATTTCATTAATCCTCAAAACAATCTTGGCAACAGTAAAAATATTATTCCTAGGTTTTGAGATGGGAAAACAGAGGCTTAGCAAAATTAATCAAATACAAACTGTCCAGAAAAGACAGAGAACGTGGGTTTAATGGTACAGCCATAAAAAAAGGAGCGTCTTTCCTCCTTGAATGAGCTCTTCCAGTAGCTCTGTTGGCTATGACTGAACATCCGGGGAATTAGAAGTATCTGGACCAAGCCAGTAGAGGCCTGAAAACAGGAAGGTGACTGACATTGGTGAGGGACTCCCAGAGAAGCCATCTCTGTCATAAGCAAGACACAAGTTCGCCAAGCCGGGGCATAGTAAATGGCAAACACACTTTTGTAACGTTTCCACCCAAGGTGCTAAATACATACCTGAAGGTTGGCCTCAGATTCTATGGTTCGAGACCTCCCTTGATGTTCTTTAATAACTTTTGCTTTTCAGAATTCGAATTCTAAAGGAGCAGGAGATGAAGAACTTCATTCCCCAAGAGAATTTCTGACAAGAGGCTGTCAGGAGAGTTGAAACAGCTTGAGCAGAAGCATGGCAGGCAAAAGGAATGACTTCAGGGTGCACAGAGACACTGCTTTAACAAAGCTGTCTCAGAAGTCGGGAGACGGTGCTTAACAACCCCAGCAGTGTGGCAGGAGGAGCTGGGAAGGGGCTCTTGTCAAGCAAAGGCTTCAAGCCAACACCACGAGTGATAAGCTCTACAAAGGGCTCTGGCCACACATCAAAGCACAAACAAACCCCCCTCTCCAAGACATTCTGTGTAACACTCAGGTCTCTCAGCCCTTCAAACTCAAAGGAGGTGGGGTTTTCAAGAGGATCAGCTCTTTGATGCCTACATTCCACTTGGAAGGTCACTCCTTCTTTACGTGTATGCAGGTTTGGATTCTCAGTAATTGCAGGCTGTAGGAAGGTAGCAAATCATTCCCGTGCATGCGTGGGAGAGAGATAGAGAAGGCGTGCAGATACACACGGCATGTGTAGGAGCAGGAAACACAGATGGAATAAAGGATTGCCCCTCTTTCCTGGCTGCCCTGGGCTGCCCCACGTTTCCCTTGCCTTGTTCTCTCTGCCCCAAAGCAACAAACTTAGGTCTCTGTAGCCCCAATTTATCATAATCTGAATCTTCACTCCCTTTATCCTCATTCCTACCACTCCTGTTAAGAAAGAAAGAAAGGAAGAAAGAAAGAAAGAAAGAAAGAAAAGAAAAGAAAAAAGAAAAAAAGAAAAGATTCTTCTCCATAATAAGGATTTGGAATAATCGTTTTGGGCCTATTTTCTAAGATTATGAGAAAATAATTGGTAACAAAAAAAGCAATTTCCTGAAAAATCTATATTAATCGCAATACAGAAGGGGCACCTGGGTGGCTCAGTTGGTTGAGCGTGGGATTCTTGGTGTTGGCTCAGGTCATGATCTCACAGTTTGTGGGACTGAGCCCTATGTAGGCGTAGAGCCTGCTTGGGGTCCTTTCTCTCCCTCTCTCTCTGCCCCTCCCCTGCTCGTGCTCTGTCTCTCTCTCTCTTAAAATAAATCAATAAACTTAAAATTTTTAAAAAATTAATTGCAATGTAGAAGAACCTAGCATTTCTCCCCTTCACCATATAAAATCATCTTCAACCATGTCAGAATAATTTCAGAATTAAAATCGATTCACCTTCTTTGAGCACCTCCTGTGTCAGTCTCCAGGAAGGGGATTCAATGTATATGATCTCAAGTATTCTGTCCTCAAAACAGCCCTGCGAAGCAGTTCTTATGGCCCACTTTTACAAAGAGGGAAACTGAGGCAAGGATGGTATAAGCATCCAGCTATCCTATAGCTGGGGACTGAGCAAATTGGGGAGTAGAAATCAGACCCTCATGAATCTAAGCCCAGGGCCCATGATTATCCCTTGTTTTTCTCTAAGCCCAAGTTGTACAGGACTTTTTTCTTTATAGCTTATTATTCTTTATAACTTTAGGGAATTTAGAAAGTCATGAAAGCCAAATTAAACGCTAACTCTGCACAGAAAGTTTTAATACCTATGATCAGAGAACCTAGACACTTCCACCAAAAAAACAAATTATGATAAAATAACACCTTACTTTGGGGCAAACTTTTGTAAATGTGAGGACTTTTGTAAATGCCATTTCTTTACTTTGTATTTATTTTTATTTAAAAAAAATTTTTTTAACGTTTATTTATTTTTGAGACGGAGAGAGACAGAGCATGAACGGGGGAGGGTCAGAGAGAGGGAGACACAGAATCTGAAACAGGCTCCAAGCTCTGAGCTGTCAGCACAGAGCCCGACGCGGGGCTCGAACTCATGAACTGTGAGATCATGACCTGAGCCGAAGTCGGATGCTCAACTGACTGAGCCACCCAGGCGCCCCTATTTTTAAATTTTTTTTTAAAAAAATATCTATTTATTCTTGAGAGAGAAAGGCACGCACGTAAGTGGGAGAGGGTCAGAAATAAAGATGGGGGTGGGGGTGGTGGAAGAAAGAGAGAATCCCGATTAGGCTCCACACTGCCAGCACAGAGCCAGATGCAGGGCTCAAACTCACAAACTGTGAGATCATGACCTGAGCCGAAATCAAGAGTCAGACACTCAACCAACTGAGCCACCCAGGCACCCCTAATGCTTTCATTTCGATTGAGTGGCTGGTGTGTCCCCCAAAATGGGGGTCCCTTGCTATTTATTTATGTATTTAATACCCCTGGCTTTTTAATTTTTTTAATTTTTTTTTAATGTTTCTTTATCTTTGAGAAAGAGAGGGGACGGGGGAGGGAGGGGCAGAGAGTGAGGGAGACACAGAACCCAAAATAGGCTCCAGGCTGTGAGCTGTCAGCACAGAGCCCAATGCCAGGCTCGAGCTCACTAGCTGTGAGATCATAACCTGAGCCAAAGTTGGACACTTAACCAACTGAGGCACCCAGGTGCCCCCATACCCCTTGCTTTTTCAGATGAATAGCATTTCATGCTTACTGAACACCCTTGACTGTGCTGCCTTGGCAAGTGAACGAAACAGAATTTATTCAGAGCATGAAGTCAGACCAAATGCCCGAAGAAACAAAAGTCAAAGGAAAGAACCTATGTGTTTGCTTGAATCATCAGCGATTGCCTCATTTTCACCTTTCTGAACCCAAATAATTGTGTGCAATGCTCAGAGCATCAGGCGTGTAAGGCCCTAAACTCTGGGTTTGTTGGAAGCCTCTCAACCCAGCCTTGACCTGAGCTTATTAGCTCTGCTCTCACGTGCCAAACCCACTGGATCTACACGGGCTGAGGTCATCACGTCTGCTGAGTGCCGCATCCACTTGAGGTTTTTAGATTCAAGCAACAGAAGCTGACTCTGACTGAGTAGGCAGAAAATGAGATGAGGGCTATATCAGGTAGTTTCCAGAATCTCAGAGTGCTAGGGAAGCAGACTTGAGGCTGAGCCTCCAGGAACGATGCCCAAAGCTGTGCCGCAGAACTGATGTGATGGAGAAAAGGTTACTGCCACCATCGAGCACTAGGCACTGAGTTGTCATTCCTGCGCCAAGAACTAAGCCTCACGATCATGGTTACTGTGCATGTTGACAGAAAGCGGGACAGAGGGTGAGCGCCTCTGTTATGTCACTGGCTACAGAGTCAAACACTGGAGCGGGGAGTCTGACTGGCAGGTGTCCTGCCCCGTGCCTGTGGAGAAGTACAGAGGTCATCTCCAGATTTATAAGGCCACCTGCCCAAACTCACAAGGGAAAGAGTTCCCGAATGTTAAAAGGGAGGATGCAGAGACGTGAGAAAAATATAATGTCAATTTCTTGGCACAAAAAAATAACAAGTTCTATTTTTGAATTGAGAAAACAAGAGAACGATAGTAACTTCCCTAAATTCGTAATAACTAAACCAGGATTGGGTCCCTGGTGTTTGTACTCAAAAGCCCATGCACTTTCAAGTAAGCTATGCTGTCACCTTGTTTTAGTAAAATAAGAATAGTTCAAATTCAATTTTATAAGCAGCACAGTGATCATTTTTAACTAAAAGATGTCAGACATAGAAGCAAAACATCTTAAGCTGGAGATTGTGTTCAGTTGAGTTTTGAGAATCCCAAACCAAATAATTGCTACCGTTTGAAGAAGCTACCTACTTTTTTCCTCTTTGGGTAAAGTATGGATGACACGTTGAATCAAAATGGTGCATTTTATATTTGTAACTTATGTATCCCCCCTTTTTTACAGGATATTAGGAAATGAGCAGAAAAAGCAGTTTGATGTATGTATACAACTGTGAAGGCGGGGCCTTAGATCTGTATACATAAAAGTATATATTTATTAAACTGTTACTCTATGAAGACATTGCTCTCACCACTGGGGAAGAAGTGCTGGGGAGAAGCTGAAAGTCTAGTAAATGAGTGAGAAAAATAAAAGTATCATTTCAATTATGCATGGAGTGCTATGATAGGGTGACACACAGGGTCTGACAGAGCTCACAGGACACCAAACCAATACCCGGGGAATCTGGGAAGGCTTCTTGTAAGAGGTTCTGAGCCATTAGGGAGGCCCCAACCATTTTCCTTCATCATCTAGGCTTTGCTAAGAGTTAGGTATTTAGGATACAAAAGGAATAAAGTCTCTACCCACATGAACCTTAGAATCTAGTGATAAAGACATAAATGAAACAAATAGTTATGCTAATACTTTATTAAATGTAATTGGAATAAGCGTTATTGAGAAGCAAACAGGGTTTTAGAAGAGTTTATAACAGGGGAAATCTAGCATAATCTAGATGAGGTAGTGAGGAGGCGTTGGGAGACCTATCTCCATGGGTCTCTCATGTTTATGTACACCTTGTCTTAGCTTTTGTTCCATATTTTCTTTTCAAGGATATTTGTATAATAAGCAGTCTCAGCAGATAAAGACGGTGCCTCCCTCTGGGGTGTAGGGAAGATTTGCTTCCTATTCCTACAAAGACATTAAAGTCAATGGCTCCCTCCATAACAGAGGACAGGCAGGTTGGCTGAGTCCCCTTTAGAAGCCTGAGGCTTCTTCAGGGTCAGGTTCCTCAGCTGTGAGGCAACCCCACTGTGTGTGCAGCGTTGACTTACACTGTTCTGCACCATCCCCGGGAGACGTTAGGAACATGTATACATCTGACACCTGCTGGGCTGTGGCGATACAGACCTTTGTCTCTGATCCAGGAGCCTCGGTCTTCCGCCAGCATCTGTGCTACTGAGGCCTGATAACATGTGAACTTACACATAAGGAAGAATTCCAGACCATTCAAGGCATTGGGGGAATTGGTAGGAAGTCAGAGGTTTCCTTGAAGAAGGAAGGTTTGACCTGAAGAATAAGGAGTTGATAGTGGGGATTGGTTATTTCTGGGCAGAGGGAAGCCATGTAGCAAGACTCTGAAGGAAAGAAGCATGGCAGACTCAGGAGCTGAAAGAGGTCTGGAATGTCTGGAGCATAGCAAGAGAAGTTGGAAGGATCTCTACATGACGCCGTAGAGGTAAGGAGGGGTTTGATCATATAAACATATGTGATACTGTGATTTATAATGAGAAATATTTATTTGGTCTTTGTCTTATTTCTGGCACAGAGCTCCAAAAACTCTTGGAATTTCCCAAGTGATGAGAGCAACAAAGGTGTGTTTTGTTATGTTAATGAGGTGACTTTTGGAAAGCACCTAAGGTTGGGGGCTGGTTGCCACAACCCTGTGATTAGAGGGTTGGAACTTTCAGTCCTACTCTACATCTATCTGGGGAGGGAGAAGCAACTGGAGTTTGAATCAATCACCAGTGATTGAATCAGTCGTGCCTATGTAATGAGGCCTCCACAAAAATCCCAAAGGAGGGGGTTGAGAGAGCTTCTGAGCTGGTGAACATGTGGAGGTGCCGCGAGCAGCTGGGGAGGGCAACCAACTCCGTGCCCTTCGCACGTACAGTTGCCTTATGCGTCTCTTCCATTTGGCTGTTGATTTGTAACCTTTAATATCCTTTGTAATAAACTGGTCATTTAGTGAGTAAATGGGTTTCCCGACTTCCGTGAGCCTTTCCAGCAAATTAACCCAAGAAGGCAGTTATTGGAACCCCTGATTTATAGCCAGCCAGTTAGAGGCACAGGCTATGACCCGGACTTGCGACTGGGATCTGAAGCAGGGGCAGTCTTGAGGGACTAGCGCCTTAACATGTGGAAGGCAGTCTTGAGGGACTAGCCCCTCAACATGTGAAATGTGATGCTACCTCCCTGTAGATGGTGACAGAATTGAGTTGAAGTGGAGGACAATCAGCTGGTGTTGGAGACTTCCTTGAGGGGGGAACCTCCTCTCCCGCACATTGGAACTGAATGCAGAACCCTCATAACATACAAAGGAGGAGAAAATTCTCTCCTTGTTTACCATCTTGCAGGCTGCTTACCTGTCCTTCACTAGGGACTACCTTTTCAAGGATATTTGAATCATGAATAGTTTGGGAAAATAGAAATAGTATCTCCCTCTGGGGATGGCAAATGGCAGGCATGCTTACCATCCACTGCAGAAGATTTGGGTTTTCTATGCTTAAGGTTCCCTCCAGCAATGTGACCCACTGCCTTCACAGGTGTTATCTGGCCTTCTTGGAATCACCCAGTAGGAATTGAGGTCTGGGGGAAATGACACGAAAAAATGCCGATGCTCTGGCTACTGCTACTGCTTTGAGAAATCTGTGTCCTCCACCAGCCTCTATGGAACTGTGGAGGGCTAACTTCATAACTTGCAAGTAGGGGAAAAATCCAATCCTTCACTGTTGTTGAGAATACTTTATTCTACAGTCATAAAATGTTAGTCATTGGGATTTTATAGTTTCACTTTTTGGCTTTTGTCTGATATAGTTACCTACATATCTCTGGGAAAATAGTGCCATAAATGAAATCAAACCATCCACTCCCAGAGTGATATTTGGTAGAATGAGGAAGAAGAATGCTGAAACTAATCGTTTGTTTTCAAGGACCCTACAATATTCATCAAACAGCTGCAGAGTGGTATCATGGAAATCATGTAGATTCGGTATATTCCAATCCCAGGTCGGCCCCATGTCACCTGAGACTGGACAAGCCACCAATTTCATTTGCTCTTGAATTCATCATTCATTAAACAGAGATAAGTTGTATACAGCCCGTACCATATAGTTCACATGAGAGTGAAATGAGATGATGGTATTTGAATAACAGTAATAAGATTTCTCTCCCAAACAACTTTTAAAATTGCCCAACAGTGTCTCTCTTTGGGCAATTTAGCTGTTGAGGAGCACTGGGAGAAATTTTCAAGATCAGTTTGTTCTTGACCTAAAACTCTTTATTGTTGGGTCACTGACAGCCATTTGTCTATTTATGGACAACCTTGGTTTTGTCTTTCTAAAAGCTTTGCCAAGCTCAGGGAAAATGCTGAGGCCACATGGAGCAGATGTTTGAAAAATATGACCTACTTTCCAGTCTCAGGATATGATGATTTTCTTTCCTATAACCAATAACATCATATATCCTGTAATATTGGTAGTCACTACCTGATTGAAAAACTATTTCAATAAAGCCACCGCAACTGTCTCATCACCAGAGGACCCTTAGAGGCACAGGAACTGAAATGCTAAAAATGAAACCCAATGTCCATTCCCCCCAATTTTCTGAATGCCGGTTTCTTAAAATTCAAGAAGCATATGAGACTTTTGTTTATGCATTTAATAGCAGTGAGGCGTCCTTATTCGCAAATGGATGAAGCCTAACTACATAGCAAAACCCAGTTCTAAGCTGCCTCTTTAGTGCTTTCAATCTTCCATGGATTCCGAGAAAAAAAATTTGCCTTTCCATTCTACCATGATTTTTTTCTGGCACTTGCTTGAGATTATGATAAATTGGCAAAAACCTGATTAATTAAAGCCTCAAACTGAAGATAACCAAACACTTCAGAGTGATATTTCCTTGTTGTCTGTGGACAAGAAAAATTAGCCCCAGAGGCCAAAGGAACTTTGTATGGGAAGCAAGCTTGACCTGGTCTTACCCCAGTATTAAAGCCAGGACTGAATGGACGGTGAGGTTGACTTAGGGGACTTCAAACCTCACCCAGAGGTTTAACTAAGAGGCTTAACCCTTATTCCTTTTACCTCTGTTTTATCCTATACCGACTTTCTTTTCTCATTATGACCTCCATATCACTTTATGTCACTTACGGGTTCATCTGTTAGTTTTCTTTAACATCAGGGAATGTACTTACTTAACTATTCCACTAATATAGCTGCTTAAAAAATATTTTTGTTTTTGAATCGAATGAATTAATGAATCAAGTATAATAACTACTCTGAGACCTTTGCGTCCAAAGTGCAAGCAGGAAAATTGCCTGAAATTCAAGGGGTGGTGTTGGGACTGGAAGCTCAAAGCTTTAAGACAGGATCACAGCAGGCAGAGTGAATTGGATTTGCATTTCAAAACTCTAATTAAAGCTCCTTTCTCTTTCTTCCAAACGGGACAGTTTGGCCCCAAGGCTTAGAGGAGCAGAGCAGGAAAAGCTGAAGCCTCCGCCTTCTTTCTTCCACCTCTAATTAATCAGGGCACAAAATGAGGCTTGGACTTTAGGACTGTGAAAGGCTAGAGACCCCCAAGGTTGGCGGGACAGGTCCCAGCAGAGCAGAGTGTCGGGGCTCCAGCGGACAGGGAAGGGAAGACTTGGCTCCTCACAGAATATGCTGACAGGGAGCAGAGCGCACAGCTGCTCCACCCAAAAAGATTTTCTCCAATAGTTACTCTCAATATTTACTCATTCTTCCACGACCCACCAAGTTGGTCTGTGGGTCAGGCCCTGTGTCCAGGGTGAGCGTCAGATGGTCTTCATCAACCCATGTGCCCACTGCACCCGGCTACCTCTTCGGTTTAATCAAACCAGTTGAATCAAAATGTTTACAAACTGGGTGGAAAGGGGGAGGGGCTCTGATGAGTTAAGAATTATTCTCCGAATCCCTCTTTACCAAACGAGGGCCGCAAGTGTACATCAGTGAGACTGAGTAAGGGGTCAGGGGCTGTGCCAGCAGCCAGCAAACCGACAGCAGAGATGCAGTGGCATCAGAGGGACCTGGGGGAAGGAAACAATGGCCAGTCATGGGGACTGTGGTTCTAGGGAGGGAGGAGGAAAGGAAGAGTCCCAGGAGCAAGCGGGATCCAAGGCAGGGAGGTACTAAACAAGCGTGGGGACCAGGACCCCATCACAAGTAGGGTTTCTTCTATTTCCCCTTTGTCAGTCTTCTGTTCATTTTTTTCAGCTTACTGGCCCGCTGGTGCATAAGAAATGCACCTCACCAAAAAGCAAGGTATTTGTCCTAACTCTGATGTTCTGTGCCCCAAAGGAGCTCTTTTTAAAGGCTTCCTGCAATTTGGGGCGGTATAAATGGGACTATTGTCCGCAGTCCTGGTGGGGTTAGAGAAAATGGTTCTCCTCTTCCACCTCAAAAATAGCAGCAAACCTCAGAGAACAGGGCAAGTTCCCCTCCTGATTTAATTCAAAAGTAAAAATTCCAGAGTAATAGTCTCATTGAAGAACTCTGCCCTATTCATTAGGGCATCCAGGAAGATTACCTAGCTTCTTCTGCAAGACTCTTAGATGCAATAAGGCCAATGACTGTCTCTCCCTTATCTATTTTTTTTTTTTTAAAATTTGTAATGGTTTTTCATTTTTGAGAGAGAGAGAGAGAGAGAGAGAGAGAGAGAGACAAAGCATGAGCGGGGGAGGGGCAGAGAGAGAGGAGACACAGAATCTGTGTGGGCTAGGCCTGCTAGCACAGAGCCTGATGCGGGGTTCGAATCCACGAACCACGAGATCATGACCTGAGCCGAAGTCAGACGCTTAAATGACTGAGCCATTCAGTCACCCCTGTCTCTTATCTACTGATGCATGCATTGGGCTCATACAAAAGGGACACTCAACAAACATTGGCTGGATGAATTAATGAATTATTCCCCTGTATTAACTTTTATCTGAATTTTGCAAGTTTAATGTTGGAAAAATTCTTTAAAACAAATTAAAACCTGCAATTTAAACCTAACTCTAATTCATCTGTGTTAGAGATGGTGAGCCTTTTTATACACCCCTTTCCTCTCCTGTTGTTATGTAAGTGAGTCCAAACTTCCATCCCCTCCTTAAAAGTCACAGAACCTCAAGCTCTTGGTTCAGAATCCCCAGACTCATGACCACATTCTCCCATTTCTCCCTCATTTTACACTCTTCTCCCTGTAGCCTTTGGTCTAGCAAATAAATCATTGCATTAAAGTGTTCTTTCCAACCTCTTGGTTAAAATTTAATTATTAACAAGGTAATCATAAAGCAGCAACAGATATTTTCTTCATTGTTCTAAAAGAAAGACACAAGTTAATTTATGTGACTTGGAGTTCACATAAATAGTTCGCATAACTTGCTTTGTTATGAATAAACTTATTTATTTTGTTACCAATAAAATCTAAAAATAAAATCTGCTGGGGATAACGACAAATAGATTTAATTAATTTTGTGATTTATTCCATTTCAATGGGTCTGTCAAGATCATTTTTTTACTCACTAATAGAATTATATGCACAGCCCAAAACATAGCACATGGTAATAATTTCCACCATTTCATTGTCATTATGATTATCATCATCAAAATTATTAGATTGGTCATTTTCCCTTCCCTTACTGCAAAGGAAAACATTCTCTGAATGTGGAAAAAAATTCTACATCTATTGAAATTGTTTTCTATCCCAACAGCTTCTATACCTATCGCCTCTGTCACTTCTTGGTATTGTTTTGTAAGGAGTAGAAAAATGTGGCAAGAGATTGGGTATAAAGTGGCTGGTAATTCTCTCCCAGGAGTGGGCTAAAGCCTAGGAATCTGAGTGGCCTGGGCTCTGCTCCAATCAGTGAAGGGGAAACACTTTCCTACCTTGTTCTGTCCTGTTCTATTGAAGGCTTTAGAACCACAGGGCAGCAACATGAGGTTCATTAAGTCCTCACTGAGTACCCTATGGTTTAAGAGGACCCTACCATAGACAGAGTAATTGTTATTATGCTAATTTTACAGAAAGCCCATCTTACTCAGTTGATATTATTCTTCCATTAACTGTAAGCAGTATGAGACTGTAATAGCATATAAATATACTGAAACATTTTGTCCAATTGAAACTGAGAACAGTCACTTCTATAATTGGAGCTTGAGTTTAGAGACAGACATTCTTCCCTTAAAATCCTGCCACGAACCTTATGCACGTGACCTAACTTAAACTCTCTGTAGGTGGGCTTCCTCTTGCACAAACTGACACCATCAGCACCTGTGTGATTGAGGTCATTAATTTTAGGGAGCAGTGAAATAGTGTCTTAAAATAGTAACCCATATGCTTTTCTTTATGCATAATTGTATTGCTCATTTTCTCAAAGAAAATTAGAATTGTTCTACAATGAAGGCAAAGACAGAAGAAACAGCAAATGTTCTGGGTTTTTTTGTTTTTTGTTTTTTGTTTTTACAATTCACAAATAGGCTCTTGAATCCCAGAGAAGCAAGACATAGACAGAAGTGTTATGGGCTGAGTTGTGTTGCCCGAAAATTCCTATGTTGAACTCCTAACACCCTAGTACCTCAGAATGTGACTGTACTCGGAGAAATGATCTTCAAAGAGGTAATTAAGATTAAATGATGTCATTCGGGTGTGCCTTAATCCATTATGAATGGTGTTCTCATAAGAAGATGAGTTTAGGACATGGACAAGCACAGAGTAAAGACTACATGAAGAGACAGAAAGATAGCCACCTACAAGCCGAGGAGAGAGGCCTCAGAAGGAATCAACCCTGCTAACACCTTGACCTCAGACTGCTAGCCTCCAGATTTATGGGACAACACATTTCTATTATTTAAGCAGCCCAGTCCATAGTACTTTGTTAATAGCAGCCCTACCAAACAAATACATCAAGTTTATACCATCAAAACAGATCAGGAAGAATGGAGAAAACTCCAGATGGCTCTGGTTCCACAGAAGACTGGCCCAGGGTCATTCATTCAGGCAGGCTGGAAGAATGAAAGGATGGATTGGAGCTCTGGAGAAGGGGCCTGGAAGGAGGAGACTGGATCTAGGGGAGCCGCATGGAAGGCAGTCCCTCTGCCGAGATGTTCAACAAAGTTTCACCCTCCCCTCTCCCATCATGCCCACCATCACTTACATGCATTACAATGTCAGTCATGGAAGCCCACTGCAGGTTTGACTTAATATTTCATTTCTAGAATAAATATCAAAAAAGATTTTGAAGTAAAAGTTCCAAAGGGCTATTAGTCTCCAAGAGGAAGAAATGGGCACTGTTGGGGCAGATGAATTGTTTAATTAAGAAAGTCTTGGAAAGAAGTGGAAATTTCATTTAAAGACTGAAAAAGAATAATTCCTATAGAAAGGCAAGTTCGTTAGAGCAGATACGGCTACACAGGAATATAGAAGAAAGCTCTGGATATTAATCTGCTGTTCAAATATGGAAGATTTAATGGACGTCCTGAAGAAAATCCTGAGAGAGGGTCTATTTGAGATGTAAAATCTTCACATTTTAAGTCCACTTAATTAAAAATGTTTTTATGAAAATTGTTGAATTTTGAATGAGAATCTTCAACCTTAAATCATTTTGTTGGTTTGGAGATAGGAAAACACAATATGTACTTCTTCGCTCCTAATCAATCATGTCAAATATATGTTCATGTTTTAAAGTGCTTTTTTATGGGATTATATTTAAAACCATTCAGACTAAAGTTATTACTTTACTGACAAATTTTTTGGATGTTTCTTATACTGATCAGAACCAGTACTACAAATGTCTTTACTCCAAAGGATTTAGTTGTTCTTTGATTTTGTCATTTGATGGAAAACGGGATGGGGGGGTGGCGGGGGGGGGGGGGGGGGGGATGAAGAAAGAAAAAAGGAGTTAATAGCAAAAATCTCTTTCTTAATTTTTGCTTCTACCATATTCCATTCACTCACTATCATTTAAATTAGAATGTTTTTATCAATCACTTATTACGTGCTGGGCATCAGGACCATTCAAATGAGCAAGATAAGCACTTTGTCTGCTTTCATGATGTTTATAGAGGGTCCCAGGGAGGCAGGCATTAAACAAAGAATTACATGAATAATTATTTAAGAAAACTAATACTGGGTCAAGGTACAAACATAGGACTCAACTTCAGAAAAAAAATTCAGGTGAATTTTTTTCACTGAAAAAATTCAAGAAAAGAAAATCTCCAAACAAATTGAATATTGCTTTTGAAATACAAAGGCAGTTCATCTCCTTTATCAGCCCTCCTCGGCTGAAATTTCTTTTTAAACCATCTACAGGTACTTCTGAAAACTGGTCTGCCTTACATGAAACAAGCATTCCTTGCCTCTGTTTATTTCTACCTTTGATAGATTCTGAGCATAGATCCTGATCTTTCACATTTTGCTGGAAAATGGAGGAGTTAAAATCATGGCAAAGTGGAAGAATTCAGAAACCTGTTCCCATTTTGCAGGAAAGATCAAAATGACAGCGTCTTAATTTATAATCCTTGGGGCAAGCGCCTAGGGGAGATTTTCTCTTTTGTTTTCTTCAATAACAAAAATTGCTGAAGCAGAATTGTTGAATTGTATTTCTTTCTTTCTTTTCTTTCTTTCTTTCTTTCTTTCTTTCTTTCTTTCTTTCTTTTTCTTTTTTTAATTTTTGGAGGAAACCCCATATTGTTTTCCACATGGTTGCACCAATTGGCATCCCCACCAACAGTGCATGAGGGTTTCCTTTTCTCAAAAACTTCCGGTTATAAAATAAGTCATGGGGGTGTAAGGCACAGCATGGGGAGTATAATCAATACTGTTGTAGTAACTTTGTATGGTGACAGATGGTAGCTACATTTACTATGGTGAGCATGTTGTAATATACATAAGTGTTGAATCACCTGAAACGAATACATATGTCTATCAGCTGTATTTCAACAAAAAGAGAGAGTTTTCTTCCTTTTGGGAAAGCACCTTTGCTATGGGTCAAGATTCTTAGTTACTAGTAATAGAAGCTGACTCTGAAAAATCATGGCAGGAGGGCATTTGTTAAAGGACGTAGGGTAGCTCACAGAATTCCTAGCTTCAGGTAATGTTCCAGGAAAAACATCCAAAATCACATTGCAGACCTGGTCTGATGAAGAAATTACTGTTGCTGCAGCCAAGCAGTGAATTTGCTATTCTTGAACTTGATGTTGCCACAACCACCTCCATCACTGGATACCATTCCTTTCTGCCTTTTTGGTCACTAGTTCCAGAGTTCTAGTCTGGCAAGAGTGCCACTGACTGGCAGAGCATGGGAGACAAGCCTATTTGACTGTCCCTACACCTTTACCAAATTGTCTTAATTACTATAACTTTCAAGTCTTAATAATTGGGTCTTTTTCTAGTCTTTCATCTTTCCTGTGACCTGAGATGATTTAGGATTATCTCTTAACAAATAGATGAATTTCTTTCTTTCTTTCTTTCCTTCTTCCTCCCTCCCTTCCTTCCTTCCTTCCTTCCTTCCTCTCTTCTTTCTTTCTTTCTTTCTTTCTTTCTTTCTTTCCTTCTTCCTTCCTTCCTCCCTTCCTTCCTTCCTCCCTCCCTCCCTCCCTCTTCTCTTTCTTTCTTTCTTTCTTTCTTTCTTTCTTTCTTTCTCTTTCCTTCCTTCTTTTTTCTTTTTCATTCCTTCATTTTCTTTTCTTTCTTTCTTTCTTTCTTTCTTTCTTTCTTTCTTTCTTTCAATAAAACCTGACAATTTTTCTCTCTTAAATGGAGAGTTAGCCCATTTATATTTACTATGACTGACATACGTAGACTTGTTTCTCCAATATTATTTTGTGTTTACATGTGAACTGTTTGCTTTTGTCTGTCTCCTTTCTTGAATTCTTTTTTATTTTTTAAAGTTTTTTAAATGTTTATTTATTTTTGAGTGAGAGAGACAGAAAGACAGACCGTGAGTGTGGGAGGGGCAGAGAGTGGGAGACGCAGAATCTGAAGCAGGTTCCAGGCTCTGAGCTGTCAGCACAGAGCCCGACAGGGGGCTCGAACTGAGAGATCAGGACCCGAGCCAAAGTCGGACGCTTAACTGACTGAGCCACCCAGGTGCCCCTCTTGAACTCTTTTCAAGTGAATAAGATTTCTATATTCCTTTTCATCCCTTTCCAGCTTGGAAGCTACGCGCTATGTTCCTATTCTTCTAGCATTCCCCCACAATTTAATATGCACACTTATTTTAACAAAATATAGGCTCTAAGCATCCTTGGATTATTTTCATAATGTTCCTAACTTCAACACTATTTTTTAATCTAAAAAATTAAACATTATTTTTGTTTTAGACTTTCAATATTCTTTTAGAGTTACCCACCAATTTCTTTGTTCTCCATTCCTTCTTACATTTTAGATCTTTACGAACATTTTTCTTTTGCCCAAATGACCTCCTTACGAGAGGCTCTACTAGAGGCAAATTCTGACAGTTTTTGTTTACCTAAAACTATCCTTATGTTGCTTTCATTTGTGAGAGATAGTTTCAGTGCCTTCTAATTTGAAAATTATTAAAAAAAATTTTTTTTAATGTTTATTTATTTTTGAGACAGAGAGAGACAGAGCATGAACGGGGAAGGGTCAGAGAGAGGGAGACACAGAATCTGAAACAGGCTCCAGGCTCTGAGCTGTCAGCACAGAGCCTGACCCAGGGCTCGAACTCACAGACCACAAGATCATGACCTGAGCCGAAGTCGGCCGCTTAACTGACTGAGCCACCCAGGCGCCCCTCTAATTTGACAATTATTTTGATTCTGCATATCTGGCTAGTAGAAAGTTAGATGCCAGTTGAATTACATTTTTAATTTATTTTCTTCTGCTTTTAAAAATATCGCCCTCCCTACCCCTTTTCTCTCCACCCCTCCCCCAATTTACAATTTTATGTAATGGGTCTAGTTTTGCATTTCTTTTAATTTACCATGGTTGGAGATTTAATGAGCTTCCTGAATATAAGGATTGGTACCTCTGATCAACTCTGGAAAATTCTCAGCCATTATTTGTAATTTTCTACAACTCCCTATCATCTTTCTACTATCAATTTCTGGGCCCATAACTAGATTATATCATACTTTTTCTTTTTTAATATCCTATATGTATCTTAACCATATTTCTTTCATTTTCCTGAATCCCAGGGAGATTTTTTCTTCATATCTGTCTTCTACTCTGCTAATTTTCTCTTAAGCTGTGTCAAATCTACTGTTGAATTCATTTATACATCTTTAAATTTTAATTGTTTTTCACTTCTTGGTGCTCTGTTTGTTTGTTTTTTTTTTTTTCTTTTTCTACCTACAAAGAACATTTTAATAGTCTCTTCTTCTCCTGTTATACTTTCAACTCCCTCTTCAACATTCTGTGTTGATATTTAAAGTCTCTTCAGGTCTGTTTGTATTTCTACTGGTTCTAACGTATGGTACTGTATGTCCTTGTGTATTTTGTCATATTTGTATACTTGTGTCACATATCTTGACCTGTGTGAATTTCGAGGCCTAAAACAAAGATTCTCCTGAGACAGATTGTGTTTGCTTCTGCCAGGGACTCTCTGGAGGCATTACAACCCCAGGACCATTTTCACTAAAATTTCAAGTTAAGGTTTTTCATTTCTTTGTTTGCCACACGAATGGGATAAATCTAGACCATATACCTGTATGAGGGTTGGATTATAGTTACAGATTTTCAAGGGTTTGCTTTTCCCCCACTGGTTACCTGCAAGGTTAAGATAGACAAGACGCTTTACTGTTCCCTGCTGAGGAATAAATTTATTTCTAGTTTGTGCTCACACTAAGGATGTGAAACCACTTGAAGGCCTAGATGTTTAAGGGCCTACATTTATAAGATTTAAAAGCCTCACTTGGAATGGAAAATTCTCAGCAACTGTCTTTAATATTTCTCTTCCTTATTATTTCCCTGGCATCAGACTTTAGAATCTCCAGTTAGGTATAGTTTAGAACTAGGCTTTGGAGTATATTCTGCATCTTATATGACCATTGAATTGTCAGCACAAAGTCACCATGGTTTGTGTGTTCTCAAAAGAATAGTGGCTCAAAAGTGTGCTTACCTTACGGGTTTCGGCATTCACTGATTTTCTGGCTTCTAAGGATTTCTGACTGCCTCACCAGAGACACCTTATGACTCAGCAGTGCACGTGAAATGTTTCAACCTTCATATCCAATTGTTTTCAGTGATATGCTTATTCAGGTAATACGGCTAGAAAAAACCCTTCCCCCCCCCCATTTATTCTTTTTCTTTTTTTAAATTTTAATTAACAATTTTTTAAAGTTTATTTTTGAGAGAGAGAGAGAGTGAGCGCATGAGTGGAGGAGGGGGAGAGAGAGAGTGGGAGACAAGAGTCCAAAGCAGACTCCAGGCTCTTGAGCTATCAGTGCAGAGCCCGATGCGGGGCTCAAATCCACAAACTGCAAGATCACAACATGAGCCAAAGTCAGACGCTTAACTGACCGAGCCACCCAGATGCCCCTCTTTTTTTTAATAATACAACTTAAAAATATCTTCAGCAACCTATATGCTAATTTCTATGTCTTAATATGAAACCTTACGTAAAAGAATTGGATGTTTACCCATCTCACCCATCTTTACTCTGTTCCAGTGCTATATTGAATCAGAGAAGATGTTCTCTTTTCTTTGTTACTTAAATGTTGGGGTCCGGATAAACTATTTCCAAGGGTTTATGGATAATTAACTATGGGCCAGAGCAAGCCTACATAAGAGATGTAAGTCTACACACCTGATACTAACAAATGCTAGGCTATGCTGTCCCTTCAGCTCTGGGGCCAATTGAGTTTTGCAAGGTTTTGGCTTTCAATGCCCCTTGGGTGAAGGCAAAAATGGAGAGTTAACATGATTTTAGAGCTGAAACAGATTATATATTTCAAAGGTTCAGGTTCTCTCTTTCTTTGCCCATGGCAGATCTTCTTATCAAACTATTATGTTAATACCTGGTATGTAGAAGTAAAAAATATATGAGAAAGCATGTCTCCACTTTCCTTTTAATTTATATTCAGGTAAAAATAAAAGAAAAACTCACTGAAATGATCCATCTATCATGAGAAATGCTGTGTATAACATGGTGCAACCACTACAGATTCTGAGCAGGCCGCAAGGTTTTCAGAACTAGAGAGAACAACTCAGGACAGACTTCCTCCTACCTTGGGGTCTAAATTTTATGTTGAAAAACATGAGATACTTAACCAAAATGATGGGGGAAGAGAATCACATTCCAAGAAGGTAAACAGGAATAAAGGGAGAACTGGCTAGCGTAGCGGTTGGACAATCACAGCCGGATGATCAATACTTGAGACTGGAACCAGAATCTGCGCGGAAAGGAAGCCGAAGGAGAGTGCTGTTCCTGGTCGCGGGGACATTGGGTCAAAGGTCAGCTCTGCCCTTTCCAGGTCACTCCCAGGGCAAAGCGGGAGAGGAGGAATGGGGGGAGGGCTGTACTCTCACTTGTTGCTGGGGATACCCATAGAATCAAACAGAAGATGAAGGCAGTGAGGAAAGCCGTGAGCCCTGTCACCAGCTCTGCCAGCCACTGTGAATGGCCGGTCCCTCCGTCTCTCCGAGGTTCGGCTCCTTTACTTTGCCCAAGTCCTTCTGGTTGGTTCTGTGATTCTATCGTGGGAATTCTTAACCTGGGCTGCTCATCAGAATGATTCGGGCAGCTTCTGAAGCATACCTATGCCTGGAACCACCTCTGGAAATTCTAATGAAATAGTTCTGGAAAGCAGCCTGGACAGAACTGGATGAAGCAACAAGCCAGCAGGACAGTGGCCGTGGGCGGGTGCCAGTCAGCACGGGGTCCTGAGACTCCCCTGCGTGTGCAACAACAACAACAAGGAAATTGCACACATTAGAACTTCCCTCGGTGACGATATTCTTTACGATTGAAAGGACAAATGTTGATAAATTGCTTGAATGACAACAAATGTTCACTATAAAAATTTTTTTCTTAATGTTCTTATTTATTTTTGAGAGAGAAAGAGGGAGACACAGAACCCCAGGCAGGCTCCAGGCTCTGACCTGTCAGCACAGAGCCCTATCCGGGGCTCAAACTCAGGAACAGCGAGATCATGACCTGAGCCGCATCGGTCGCTTAACCAACTGAGCCACCCAGGCACCCCAACAACCATTCCCTTAAAAAGGGCATGTTTACCCAACAACTTCCTTTTGCTGAGAGCACGGTCTGCCATTTCCAAGACAGAACTGATGCCCCCGTCTCTGATCTTCTCCCACAGGTGTTCAGTGTCTCCTCCAAACAGTGACCCCTGTTAGGCAGTTGGTCTCAAGTCTACACGTGTCTTTTGATTCTGACGCCCACCATGCCAACCCCCAACTGTATCCATACTGCAGGTGACAGACACTGCTGTAGAAATAAGGCATACAAAAATGATCTTGTAGGGGCGCCTGGGTGGCTCAGTTGGTTAAGCGGCCGACTTCGGCTCAGGTCATGATCTCGTGGTCCGTGAGTTAGAGCCCTGCGTCGAGCTCTGGGCTGACAGCTCAGAGCCTGGAGCCTGTTTCGGATTCTGTGTCTCCCTCTCTCTGACCCTCCCCTGTTCATGCTCTGTCTCTTTCTGTCTCAAAAATAAATAAACGTTAAAAAATTAAAAAAAAAAAAAAAAAGATCTTGTAAACTAGATAGTTCTATATATCGTTTCTTACCACCATCATCATTATGGAAAGGCACTATGACACATAATAAATGATTAGCATTATTGTCATTAATATTAAAATACTATATAGCATATTTTTCTCCTTGATATTAGGAAGCTCTATAACCAAAGTACTTGCTTCAAATTCTGGCCCTACTACTTTCTACCACTGTGAACTTGGACAAATCAATTCATTTCTTTGTGCCTTGATTTCCCCATCTGTAAATGAAAAGAATACTATTGCATATTTAAGGTTATTAAGAAAATTAACTCTGTTAATATATTTAAATAAAAGTTTTTGTTATCATTTTCATCAGTATTATCATTATTAATATTAATATTTATTAACATAATATTAATTCTTATGAATCATGGATATGTTGGATCTGGAATCAAAACCAGTGCAACCAGCATCAGGACTAACAAATTTTTTTAAAAATTTAGAAATGAACCGGAAGAAGCAACCGAGACAAAGCTGATTCAAGTAATTATTTTCCAGATACCATCAGATCCAGACTCAGAAGATGGAAACTTCATCACATAAAACCAATAGCACAGGACACAGGCCTAGATTTATGGCCAGTGTCAGAACCAAAATATCTGATCTCTGAAATCCAAAGCCAGTAAAAAAAAAAAGGTCAAAAAGTGGAGACAGGCCAGACACAGGGAATCAAAATGAAAGCCATTTTAACAACCAAGTATTAAACCAGTGGAAGCTCCGAGCTTCTCTCACTAGACAGGAGTAAGTTAGGGACCTGACTTGCCATATTACTGGTCCTCAGAGCAAGGCTGTTGCTCAGAGTAAGGGGACTCATATGCATTTGATAGTACCGAATTACAAACAAGTGGCTGGTCAGAATTGTTATGAAAATATAACGGGAGTGTGTGTAATCTCATAAAGTAAACTATAGTTATCATTTGGATAAAACTAAATAATGAAACTGAGATGCCCAGTTTTCCTCTTGTTTGATCCCAAAGAGAAAAGAAAATCATTGCTGTTTACATAAGACTTCAATTTATTACTCAGGTGTCTCAATTATTTAATTTTTATAAATCTTTTTCTCTTTTTAAGTGACAGCTTCATTCAGTTTCTTAATTTCTGTTTATTCCATTGATTATTATTCATCTCCTTCCTTAGTACGAATCACGTTTTATTAATTCCTAGCCTTGGGAATTAAGTTATCCATATAACAGATATAAAAGTAAGCTTAATTAGAGCCTGCATTTTAACAAGTTCATCAAGTGATGTGTATATATGTTAAAGCTTGAGAAGATTTTTACCATAGGTAAGAGGAACTTTGAGGTAAGCAAGCCTTCAGGGTCTTCCCTCTGAATTGACATATGTATTTTAGAGAAAGGGGCTTCCTTTTCCTTTTAGATCTCAGGCCATAAGGATTTAAGTTGGAGGTTGTGAGGGCTGTCTTCCCCGCCACAGAAAGAAAACCAGCCAGAAAGTGTACCCGGGCCAGATAACAAAGGAGGGTTATGAGATATAGCAAGATAGAACCCATACTACATGACCTGAGTTCCTGCCATGGCGGAAATCAGAACAACCCTTGAAATTCCCAGTTAAATGAGACAATAAATTCCCTTCTTTGTTTAAACTATTTTGAGTTGCATGTCTTTTGAAACAAAGTGACCTGAAATGCATAGTATAGCAGCATCAACCATCAAATATCAAATACCAAAAAGTGCATACATTTATCATTCTGGAGCATCATGCAAAGAGACCAATTTAATTTAATTTCCAGTCTATTTCTGAGCCAGAAGCTTTGCAGAGGAAGTAGTCAATGGACAAATGGATAAATACTAGATCTCATTGTCAGGAAGAACACTTGTCTCCCTTCATACCATGCTAGTTTCCCCCTCTGTTCTTTTCCAAGTATCTCGCCAGCTCAAGATTTTCAATTAGTTAATAAAGTGTCTCCAGCTGTTTCTCTTGTTGTGCAAATTTCAGGAGAAAAATTAATTAGCATGCACCTGAATGTATTTAGACAAGATTTTCAAGTGGCTTTTTACTATAAAAATCTGAGCAGTCTTTTTTTCAACGTTTTTTTTTTTTTATTTTTTTTTTTATTTTTGGGACAGAGAGAGACAGAGCATGAACGGGGGAGGGGCAGAGAGAGAGGGAGACACAGAATCGGAAACAGGCTCCAGGCTCCGAGCCATCAGCCCAGAGCCTGACGCGGGGCTCGAACTCACGGACCGCGAGATGGTGACCTGGCTGAAGTCGGACGCTTAACCGACTGCGCCACCCAGGCGCCCCAAAAATCTGAGCAGTCTTATAAAAATAAATCAACAAGCTTTGAGAATACAAGATTGGAAACAGACTTTCACTTTCCCCTAGGTTGACAGTATTAAATGCACGAAGTGATCAGAGTGATGGATACTTGCGAAAGAGGAAAAATCTCTGTTAGGAATCAGACATACAGTTCTATAGCATTGAAGAACAGTTTTATTCTCTGGAAAGAACAAGGATAAGAATGCCTTTTTGTTACATAAACATGTGGAACAGTAGAAATAATTTTTTTCAATCCTCTTAAAGGAACAATTTTCAGTGGGTTCGACCCTGTTTTATCTCTGGTTCTTTATCCACTTCATGTAGGCAATAGTGGGGACTCTGCTTTTACTGTCTCATCAAAAACGTAAGACTTCTTTTTTATTTTTATTATTTTTACTTTTTTTATTTATTTAAAAAATTTTTTTGATGTTTATTTATTTTTGAGAGAGAGACACACAGAGCACAAGCAGGGGAGGGGCAGAGAGAGAGAGACAGAGAGACAGAGAGACACAGAATCTGAAACAGTCTCCAGGCTCTCAGCTATAAGCACAGAGCCCAATGAGGGGCTCGAACCCATGAACCATGGGATTGTGACCTGAGTCAAAGTCAGACTCTTAACTGACTGAGCCACCCAGGCACCCCTTATTATTATTTTTTTTTAATTTATTTTAAATTCAAGTTAGTTAACATACAGTGTTGTCTTGGCTTCAGGAGTAGAACCCAGTGATTCATCTCTTACATATGACACGCAGTTCTCATCCCAACAAGTGCCCCCTCTCAATGCCCATCACCCATTTAACCCATCCCCTCACCCACATCCCCTCCAGCAACCCTCAGTTTGTTCTCTGTATTTAAGAGTCTCTTATGGGAGTGCCTGGGTGGCTCAGTCGGTTAAGCATCCAACTTCAGCTCAGGTCATGATCTCACAGTTTGTGAGTTCGAGCCCCACATTGGGCTCTGGGCTGTCAGCTCAGAGCCTGGAGCCTGCTTTGGATTCTGTGTCTCCCTCTCTCTCTGCCCCTCCCCCACTCAAGCTCTGTCTCTCTCTCAAAAACGAATAAGCATTAAAAAAAAAAAAGAGTCTCTTATGGTTTGCCTCCCTCTCTTCTTTTATCTTATTTTTCCTTCCTTTCACCTCTGTTCATCTGTTGTATTTCTCAAATTCCACATATGAATGAAATCATATGATATCTATATTTCTCTGACTTATTTCGCTTAGCAAAATACCATCTAGTTCCATCCATGTTGTTGCAAATGGCAATATTTCATTCTTTTTCATCACCAAATAGTATTCCATTGTATATATATACCACATCTTCTTTATCCATTCATCGGTTGATGGACATTTGGGCTCTTTCCATAATTTGGCTATTGTTGATAGCACTGCTATAAACATTGGGGTACATGCGCCCCTTCTAGTCAGCATTTTTGTATCCTTTGGATCCATACCTAGTAGTGTAATTACTGGGGTCATAGGGTAGTTCTATTTTTAAATGTTTTAGGAAACTCCATAATGTATTCTGGAGTGGTTGCACCAGTTTTCATTCTCACCAGCAATGCAAAAGTGTTCCCCTTTCTTCACATCCTCACCAACATCTGTTGTTTCCAGAGTTGTTAATTTTAGCCATTCTGACAGGTGTCAGGTGGTATCTCATTGTGGTTTTGATTTGTATTTCCCTGATGATGAAGTGATGTTGAGCATCTTTTCATGTATCTTTTAGCCATCTGGATGTCTTCTTTGGAAAGTGTCTGTTCATGTCTTCTGCCCATTTCTTCACTGCAGTATTTGTTTTCTGGGTGTTGAGTTTGATAAGTTCCTTATAGATTTTGGATACTAACCCTTTATTTGATATGTCATTTGCAAATATCTTCTCCCATTCCATAGGTTGCCTTTTAGTTTTGTTGATCGTAAGACTTCTAAGGCAAAGAGTAGGACTCAACTTTTAATGTTTATGAGTCCTCAAAAACTTTATCTTTGTTTGACCTATAAATATAACTCATGATAAATAGGATATAACATGATTTAAAGTCCAAAGTAAACACACACTTTCCTCCAAACAAAACAAAATGGAAATGTTGCATTAAATGAGCCCAATTTTTCCATATCTGTCCTTTTGCCATTTCTTAAGTCCACAGTGCCCTCCTTCCTATTGCTAAAACATACAAAACAATTCTTGCCTTATACCTATACATCTTAAATGCCTACCACTGATTAGAATTTGCCACCCCTACTTAAATAATAATTCTAGTAGTTAAATTTTACATAGTGCCAAGCATTGTGATTGTTGCTTTACTCATATTAATTCATTTAATTATCAGAAGAACCCTATGAGATATAGATATTACCATCATCTTCATTTTACAGATGAGGAAACAGAACATAATAATTTGCCTGAGATCACACAGTGACTAAGCAACAGAGCTATGGTTTAAGCTGTGCTAGACTGGCTGCCTAGCACAGTATTTTTTTTTTTTTTATAAAAGACTCTTCCAACTTTAAGGGAAAAATTAGCAAAGCTATTACATAAAAAACAGATTTACATAAACACACACACACACAACTTGCTCTTCTCACAATTCAATTCAAATTCAACTCAATTTAAAAGCCTCCTTCTCAACGACTACTCTCAAGTTTCCCTCCTAGCTATCCCTAATTCCTGCTTGGAAATAACCTATGAACTCCTATATAATTCTGTAACTTTTAGAAGTACTCATCTGAAAAATCCTTGTATTATAATGGTGGATATGATTTGTTGACCCAATCAAATTGCAGCCTCGAAAGAGAATTTTAAAATTATTCTTACAAAGCATCTAATGTATTTTGCATGGGATACATGCTTAACGGTTGCTTGTTAATTGAATTAATTAATACTTTATGCAAAAATTGTCTGTGCCTGAAGGATAGAGTCCAAGCAGTTGTCTCAAATTTTGGGGGAAAAGATGAAAATGATGATGATGATGATGATGATAATGACAGTAATGTTAATGATAAGGGAATCATGGTAGGTATACAAAAAACAAAGAAAGAGAATCTAGTACTGGGTAGTTCTGTGGAAAGTAACTATTTTCCAGAGTAATGTTGATAATTAATGGAATTCTTTTGCAAATATCAGCTACTGATATCTCCATAGACAACTCAATATTTTTTATTCACACTCTGAGGAAGGATGTGGCTTCTTTCAATCTCTTACTGAGAAAATGTAAGATAAGATCATGAGATGATGATATTTCAAACTCCTTGAGCTCAGTGGGAAAGAAAGCTCTTGTGTATTCATCCTTATGGCGTATTTCTTATTGCATATTTAGAATAATAATGGCAAGAAGTAACCATGATGGCAATGATCTAAACAGCAATATTCATCTTTCCAGGCTTCTAACAGCTTACTGCTTAATCTCAGAAAAAATGCCTGTGATATTTTCCGACACCTTTCTTAGAAGTAACACAGTCATGAGAAACGTGGTCTCCGGTGTTCAGTCTTTGGGCTCAGATCTTGACTCTGCTACCTGGGCGGCTCCAGGTCCATCACTTTGCCAAGAATGACAATTCCTATTTCACACAGCTGCTGTGAGGTGGTGATGACAGGCCAATCACTGAGCAGTAAATTGTATATAGAAAGCACACAGTGAGTATTGGATACCATTTTGAAAGTGTTTTGTTGATAATATTAGTATCTCCCTCACATTATCTGGTTGTCAGGGGAAAAAAAAAGCCACAAACATTTAAAAACTGATTGTACCACAGAATTTGCACGCACGAGTAAAGATGTTGCTTGGTTGGTGATGTTCTCAAAATGACCTCGGTCCTTTATCTCTCTGTAAGCACTTCTGAGAAGGAAATGGCAATGATAATTATTTACTTTTTGATGTAATTACTCTGTTATGAATTCATATTTATTTATGTATATTGTTATTTGCTTCATCAGGTCTTTCGTCAATATGACTATCATGTTTAATATCCTTCTATTAGTCTCCTGATGTAATGCATTTAAGACAGGCATGGTCATTTGTTTTGGTATTTCTAGGCAAGGAGGTAATAAAATGAACCATAGGAAAAAAAATCACAAGGATTTTGAAAAGCTGTGACAGTAAAACCATGTCTTTTTTAATTTCTGAAGGGCTGTATATTTTCAGTTTAATCCATTCCTCCTGAGACTCTTAATGTGGTGCAATTTGCATATTAATTGTTGCTTCTCAAAGGATTAATTGGTTACTTCAAATAAATTTGGTGGATTTTCTAATGAATTGTCCTGAGTGATGGAAAAAAAAAAAAAACCCTGTAATGAAAATGAGCTACAGCCCACACAAAAAGTTTCTAAAAGAACTCTCACATGCTTAATGGAAATTATTCCTTGGTTTTAAAAGAAATGAGCTTGATTTGGGAGCAGACTTGCCCATGCAGTCGCAGGATATTCAATGCTTCTCTGTGTGTCAACTCAGAGGCTTAGGGAAGTCCCAAGGCTAACAGGGCCTCATCAAAGGTCTAGATCAATCTGTTTGGACAATTCAGATCATGACCTTAGTTGTCATCTGGTTAAACACAGATCTGTAATTTGGATTATAGCTAACATACAAAGCTATGTTCCAAGACTATGTTAATGATTTCTAACGAGGGTCCTTTCTCCTCTATAATTCCATTTGTCCTGGTAGATTAACGTTTCCTTCTTGAAACCTCTAATTTTTTTTTTCTATGCATTTCATTGAATGAGTCACTAATAAACTTTAAATTTATTTTCCCTTGACATTGAGAAAGTCTGGACTTCTCTACCCAGATTGCCACGGGATTTTACGAATGTCAAATCACCTTGTATTTACCAAGAAAATAAGTGTGTATTTGAATCGAGACTCTTTGTAATTTTATTAATTAATGGGTAATACTCATTTTCTTTCTTCTCAATCAAGAAAGCAAATGTAGTTGCTTTTGCTGCAATTAGCAATGTGCCATATTTCCAAGCTTTTTGACAAATGATTCTCTATGGTACAAACTGACTTTGCCATCATAATGAGTAACATAAAAGCTTGATCAAAATAATTACCTCTATATTTCTGGCATTTTCATGATGCTTCCTTGGAAAAAAAAAACTAAACTTTTTCCTAGTTATGTCCTTCCCAAAAATGTGGAATTACTGAGTGAACAGATTTTTGCTCTAAAACACCTGCAAAAATAGTTATACCCGTGGTCTTCTTCCAAAGAATTTTCATCCTGTGCAGCACTATTTAGCATTTAACACATCAAAGTCATGTCAAATTTTCCAATCTTCTAATCTTCCTTTTACCAGAGGTAGGTGGAATCTTGAGTGGCAAGATTACAATTCTTTCCTAAACCAGAGATACTAAGATCTGCAAATGCCATACATGTGTAATAACTCTTCTTCACCCTTGTCTTTAATAAAAAGCTAAAATTGCATCTTCACAGGCAAAGCTAAGTCTCAAAAAAAAAAAAAAGAAAAAGAAAAGAAAAAAATTCTTTTAAAGGCTGCATATGGGATTCAAACAGCATGGTCTTTAGAACCAGATAAACCAGAGTCCCTTGTCAGAAGTCACAATTTAACTTTTTGAGCCTCTGATTCTTTACTTATGAAATACGCAATAATAATATAACATCTAGCTTTCAGAACTATTGTGAGGGTTAATTGAGATAATCCACAGGAAAAGATGGGTACCTAATAGACCTTCAGTAAATGGCAGCTCTTTTTATTAAATTGTTTCACGGACAGAATTCACCATTTAATTTGACTTGTGTAGACAAAAAACAGGAGCCCAAGTGATAAAATATAAAATAAAATAAAATAAAATAAAATAAAATAAAATAAAATAATAAAATAAGTTAGAATTACCTTAGTCTCAACTGAACCAGATCGTGCACAAAACAGGAAAAACTATTCAGAGGAAGGAAATACAATTGAGCTGATTACTCTCTGAATTGAATCCTACAAAGAGTCATTTGGATAATTATTTGTTTCATTCATACATCACAGAATCAGCAATTCACCCATTCCACTTAGCCACTTTCTTTTCTTCTATTCCTTCCTATATTTTCCAACTTCATAGGTATGTTTTCATCAGAGCCAATCAACATCGTAAGAAACATTTTCTGATGCTATGTAAGTGATTTTGAGTTAGGATAGTTTGAAATAAGGACTGAATTTTGAATTATCCAGATTGCCAGCTTATAGTGCCTACCTAAGCCAATGCCAAAATACTTGCTCAAATGCTTAATTAGGAAATAGCTATTTCCTAATTGATCACAAAACTCTTAGGATGGAGAAAACAGATGCTTATTTCAAATCCACGTGTGTTAGTTATTTAGAAGACAATTTATATGATATTATGCATGTCAACCTTGGGACCTCAGGGTTATTAATTATTAGATTTCCTGAAGTGTATGAGTGGCAAGGGCATAACTGGGCTAGAGGCAATGGGGAAAGATCTCCAGCAAGCTGAATGCCATTGGAATATTGGGCAGAGGAAGGAATCATCAACACGATTCCAGTTCTTTCTGATAAACTGAGAGAGTGTTGCCCACCACTACTGACCCAACCATGCCTAGCTCCATGTTTCACTGCTTGTAAGGCTACTGTTAAGATATTGAGCACACTTTAGGTCTTCTCACATTTTAAGTTACTTCTTAACTGTGGTGCTCTGGTTGCAATATAATCAAATCCCCCATATTCTATGACTTACTGGACAATTCTTAAAACCTTTGACTGCTTAAATGATGGCACCACCTATGGTACCCATAAAGAAGGCCTTACCACGGTCATCCATGACCTGCCAAAGAGAAGACTCTGATGCCCACTTCTTCAGTTGTGCCAGTACCTGGAAGAATCATTCTTATATTTCTACAAAGTCTTCATAGTGAAATCTAACGGCCACATAATATGTTAGGGAAGCCGAGGGACAACCGTTCTTCTACAGTTTGATATATTTTTGAATTTTTTTTTAAATGTCTATTTATTTTTGAGAGAGAGAGAGCCAGACAGACAGAGTGCAAGTAGGGGAGGGGTAGAGAGAGAGAGGGAGACACAGAATCCAAAGCAGGGTCCAGGCTCCAAGCTGTCAGCTCAGAGCCCTATGTGGGGCTCAAACTCACAAACTGTGAGGTCGTGACCTGAGCCAAAGTCAGATGCTTAGCTGAATAAGCCACCCCGGCAACCCTAGAGTGATATTTAAACTGCTTCCTCTCTTTCCATATGATAAATAATTATGCAATCATGATTTTCTTGCGTAAAACATTGTCCATTTTCACAGTTTCCTTCTAAGGAAATGGATTACTGGATCAAAGGGAAATAACTTTTAGGGTTTTTGATGTGTAACACTAAAATTCTTTCCAAATATGTTGAACCAGCTTATACTATAAACAGTGTGAATTAAAATTATCAGTTTCACTTTGCATTTTACAACATTCAGTTCTTTCAAATATTTTGCTAAATATGCCAGTTTATTATTTTTAATCCTTATTATTTTCATTATTCATAATATTCTTTCTTTATTTCATTTATTAATCTTATTACCTCAAGTGAATGGTGTTTTTGTATATTTTGCTCATTTATCTGCTGTAATCATAATGGTCTTCCTACTGCTTTATAAAATCTTCATATTTTAAAAATATTAAATCATTTCTGTCATATATGCTGAAAATATTCTCCCCTAAGGTGTGCTTTGGCTTTTTTTTTTTTGTAGTTGTTTTTATGTTTCAAATTGTAGACTTAAATTAACAAATATTTTTTTAACTTAAAATTTTTTTAATGTTTTTTTTCTTTTTTTTTTGAGAGAGAGACAGAGAGACAGAGAACAAGGTGGGGGGGGGGAGCAGAGAGAGACAGAGACACAAAATCGGAAACAGATTCCAGCTGTGAGCTGTCAACACAGAGCCCCACACAGTGTTCAAACGCACAAACTGTGAGATCATGACCTGAACCAAAGTCAGACTCTTACCCGACTGAGCCACCCAGGCACCCAGATTAACAAATATTAGTTAAGAGCTTACTGTACGTCAGGCATTTGCCAGCATGCTGGGGCTACAAGATGTTATGGTTGCTGTTCTTGTACAGTTGCATTCGAGAAAGAAATACAGCTGTTAAGAATGCATAGATGGTCAAATAACAAAAAAACTAGAAATCAATGCTGTAAGCTCTTGGGGTATAAGTTTAACAAAAGATTCAAAGTAAGTTGGTCCAGGCCTAGTATAACTGAGCTTTTGTTGTCAAAGACCCAGACTCTTTCTGTTCCATCAAGTTTAGTTCATGACTTTCATGCTCATGATTGCACAATTGCTATTGAATATCCAGACATCAAGTCTATACTTCATGTAGGAATGAGAAAGGAGTTCTAGAAGGAGGAGGATATTTGTAAGCAAGAACTCCCCAGAAGTACAGGTAAGCAAGACCTTCCTCTGAAGTCATCAGCTGATGACTCAGTGACCAGACCTGTATCACATTGCCACCCCTCACAGCAAGAGAGCTTAGGAGAGTGGGTAATTTTGTTTATCTGGGTGCAATGGTCACCCAAAGACTATCAAGTGTTTCCTAGTAAGAAGTAGGGCTGAATATTGGGTAGTTATCTAATAGCGTCAGCCTCAGGAGGACTATCTACAAAAATAAATAAACAAACAAACAAATAAATAAATAAAAGTTGTAATGAGTGCAGTGGAAAAGGGTAGCAAATGTTGTTAAGACTAATAGGGAATGGAACTATATTAGACAGGAGGCCCCAGAAAACCTCTTAAAGAGGTGACAAAGTTGATGGAAAGAAAGATGAGAAAGAGTCAGTCTGGCATATGATAGAAGGAAAAGTAATCCAGGCAGAAGGAAGAAAAAAAATGCAAAGGCTTTGAGGCAGAAAAGAACCTGGGTTGTTCACAGAACTAAGAAAAGCTAGTGGAGCTTGAGTGTGAGGAAAGGGCCCTGGGAAGGAGCTGCAACATGAAACCGTAGAGCTGGTCCAAGACTTCATTATTCAAGGCTTTACTGGCCATGGCAAAATGCTTAATTTTCAAGAGTGATGTGCAGACTGTGCTGTGATGTTTGATATAATCTGATTTCTGTATTAAGAAGATTACTCCAACTGCTGTTTGGGAAAAAACTGTAAATGACAAGAGTGGATGTGAAATGTCAGTTAGTGTTCTGTGATGGTCCAAATGAGAAAGAGTAATCGTCTGGACCAAGATGGCAGGGTGGTGATGAAGAGAAGTGAATAGGGGCACAATAAACCTCAGAGGAAGAAGCAGGATATACTGATAGCTTGGCCATGAAAGGAAGAAAGAAAGGAAGAAATCAAGAATGGGTCTAAGATTTCTGGCTTGAACAACAATGGTAAGATGGATGGACTTGATATTTACTAAGAGGACTGAGAGAGGAGAGAAAGCAAGAATTCGGTATAAGATGTGTTAAAATCAAAGCTTCTATAAACCAACCACATGAAGAGATCAAGTAGGTAGTTTAAAACATGAGCCAGAAGCTCAAAGGAAAAATCTAGGCTAAACATAGATGTGAGAATCAGCGGAATATAGATAGCATTTAAAGGCAAGAGTATCAATAAGATCGTATATGGAGAAAGTATGCAAAGATGGAAGAGGTCTCACACAAGGAACAGAAATACTTAGTGAGGAAAAAAGGTGTCAGCAAAGTGAATGAGAGGGAGCAGTTGGTGAAGTAGGAGGAAAACCGGGAGAGTGGGGTATCTTGGAATGAGGGGTGTTTCAGAAAAGAGAGAGCTCTTTACAAAGCTCTTAGGAGACAAAGCATACAGCTGTATCTATTAGATTTGTATTTTTTCCCAGCAACTTGTCATATTAGTCTTATTGTTCAATCATGATTAGATTGCAAAGGCCTTGAGGGCAGAGATAATATCTAATACTATTTCTGTATTGTCCACAATGCTTACAGAGGGCTAACTCAGTAAATTCTTAGAGTCAGAGAATCACAGCAGTGACAGAAGTCTTAGAAGTTTCTCCATCCAATCTCTTCAACAATAGGGAAACCCAGACGAAGAGTGGTGAAATAACTTGCTCATAGTCACCCTGCTAATTATTGGCTACTTATAAGTAGACCTGAAATTAAATCCATACTCATTCGATTCCCAGTCTAATTTATTTTTTACTACGTTATACAATAGATTTATTATTTTCAAACAGACATGGAAAGAAGAGGAAATTTTTTTTTCTTTCTTATAGGCAACCTCAGCATCCTATGCTAAGCCAGTTTTAGGTCTAAATTAGAAAGAATATAGAGAGAAATGAAATGTTGACAGTGAACATGTCTGTATTGAATCCACACAGATATGGCCACACATCTTTCCATATTACAAAATATGCATTACTCAATAACAATGATTGGGAGAAAAATAAAAGGGAGAGAGAAAGAGAGAGAGAGAAGTAGTCTTTGTTTCAATCAGAATATCTAGTAAATTAAACTACTTCCTTACCTATTTTATCACTTCCCACTCAACCTAACCCAGTTCAAGAAACTTCTAAAGTTAAGACTTTAGGGAGAGAACTTATTACCTTACCTGTATGTGGTTTCACACCTCCCTGCTACCAGTTGTTAAAGATACTGAAGATTAGATTCTTGACAAAGTAAATCAAGACCACTGTGCAATGCATGCCACACTAATAGTTTATGATATCAGCTCTTTATATATAACAGCATATTGTGTTTCACTGAGATTTTAATTCACTGATCTAAAATGATAAGCTATTTGAAAGCAAATACAGTATTTCTTGAAATCTTAATTTTTATGGGCCCCTAAACTTCCATCATGTAATCCAGTGCCATTTTCCCTCTAGATAATAAATCAAATGGACAATTCATTGTAAATATTGAATAAATCCTTAATGAGTCACACAATAAATTCTTAGATGTTTTCCTAGTGAAATCTCTTCACAAAAAGTTAATGCCTTTATCTGATTGTCTTTTACCCAGAGTGTTCATATTCAGAAGAAATTATTGAAAAAAATGTGTTCCATGATTAAATATAGTGTTATTTGGACCATAAAATAGACTATAAAATCTATATTAGTTTTAAAATATTTTGTTAGTTAGAAATTAAATAACTTAAAATACTAAAGCATACCGTTCTTTGCTGCTGGAGACACAAAGGGGCTGACGGTTCTGGAGTAATTATTATGATCCCTTTAGTTAGACACATTTTAAAATTATGTAAACAGAACCAAGTAGAGAAATTAATCAAAGTGGATATTAACAATACATAAATGCAGAACATCATGAAGATATTTTTAAGAAATCTGTATTTTAATTTCTAGTTAAATTTATTCTACTTCTATCTGTAAATACATCTTAAAAAAGCTTTCACTTAGTTATTTCTTGAATGACTTTTAGCTAACTCATAATTTTGATAGCTTTTCTAGTTGATTTTTTTTTTTGTCATCCTCAGAGAGTTCAAGAGCCTTCACAGAACTGTATTGGCACCTGTCTTTTAGCCACCAAAGACAAACTTTACAGACAAAGACAAACTTTGCCAATTCTAGTCCTTAGTTAAAAAGAAGTGTATTCATGGATAGTAAACTCTTTCGTAAAATGCCTCTCCATAGGAATAGTTATTAACATACTCCAGGATTCTAAGTAGTTACAGATGAATTGTTGCTTTTCTTCTTCACTGACTCCCTAAGAGGCTGAGCTGAAAATATTTCTTTAAATTGCTCTAGACTCTAGAGTAGCTGTGTATGATGATTTGACTACTATCCACTCACTCTGGGAAGAATGGTGACCTTCCTTGACCTTCCGGACTCCTAGTATTAAACATGTCATGTAACACAGGCTCTGGGACCTTCACTATATTGATCTAGCTGCATCATTTATAACAAAGGCTAAACATGCAGCTATAATACTGGGCAGTGACATGAAAAGAGTAGCATCAATGTTATCTTCTCTTTCATCTCATAAACCTCTAGATCACCTACACAGAGAAAAGTGAACCATATTTGAATCTATTTTCTCCCAAATACATACAGAGCCCTCCAATAACACAGAAACACAATAGCAAACAGCATAGATAATAATAGGAGACATTTAAATATGCCTTATGGTATATACAGATTCCTCATAAAAGCATGGTTTGTAAATAAATCTACTTAAAATGTTGTAAGCAGGTAGAGAATTAGAAGAAAGGTCAGAAAAAATTAAAATAGCTTGATTTGTTGAAAAGAGAATATTGCAGGTAAAATGATTTAAAATATTTTTCACTGTTGTAATATTGTTTAAATGGCATTTTAAACTGTACACATGATCATAACTACTAAAATACTTTTCAAAAACTAGCTATTTGACTGTGGAAAGTTGCTAATTGTTTTTTGTCATACAAGCAAAAACTAGGTAACTAATACCATTCTCCAAAGGATTACTCTGTAATAGTTTACAAAATCCCATTTGTAACATATTCTCAAATAGTTGAAAATGCTTATTACTAGGAATCCTTAATGGTAGAAAAATGATTGCTTATTAAGTGTTGTAAAGATTTAGTATAAAAGTAATCATAAAAATAATATAAAACTAAGCCAATAAGAATGCTTATTTTTTCTAAAGTTGGGTTTACCAACACACACACACACACACACATTTAAGATGATCAGTTTTCAGTAATATTAAGTTATATAAGCCTTTGATCTAGAAAATTATATCTACCTACCAGATAGATCTCTAATCTCAACACTGAAAATGGTAGTCTTATTGAGAAGTTATCTTTTTTATGCAATCTTTTTAGTGAGAAAACTTTTTGAACAGGGGTTAGGTTTTCATAAATGCCCATAAAATGTGTTTGAAAAATTATTTACCTATTACAATTTACTGAACTTTTTGTATGTGTTTATACTTATTTATGAGAATAAAATAAAAGCATCGCTGGCATTAACAATTACCTTTACATACAACCTTTAGCCCTAAACAAGACATGTATAAAACGACATTCAAATACAGATTGAAATTAACATGGGCCACTCAATAATCTAAATGCATTAGCCTCATTGTCAATAATGCTATTTTAGGAACATATACAGTTTTGCTTTTATGTCAGAAAGTTGCTCCCCATTTTAACCCTGCAATGAATGTCTTTGCATGTAAGCAAAATTATCTCAAGAAGAAAAGTATGGAAACGATTGGCCACAGAGGAACTGAGCCAGTGACCCTGTCTTCTGCTTGGTAAGATGAGAGTTGCTGAACATTGTCTAATGGGTGCCTGGAGTCCGGGTGTGTGGTTCTCAGAACAGCTACGTTTGCACAGATTTTGGCTACACTAAGCAGACAGTGAAGAAAATTACAGTGATAAACCAAGAAACAAAAATTATTCCTTGCCCATTACCTGATTATTTTAGATGAAAATGTTTCAAACCTAGATTACTCAGAATATTTTAAGTCTCTGCTTTACATTGTATATTTAGTTACTGTAAGATCTCAAGCTGAGACTCTTTATCATGTCTTTCTATAAAAAAAGTACTTCTCAGTAAGGACCTCTGAATATTGGTATGTAAGCTACTCTCTGAGTCAGGTATACACTTAGTACCTACTTTCATCCAATAAGGGGTGCAGCATATTTTCTGGGTCAACCACAAGTTGAATAGGCAATATTTCAAAGGCAAAGTAATTAGGACATTACAGTATTTTGATGTTTGACTATTTCACATACATGATGACCCAAAATGAACAATAGCTAAGAGAAAGTCTCTAAATAGCTGAAAATTTTTATCAAGGGCAACACGAAACTGTGCTTTGCTTGTTGTTCTTGTTGAAAGCATTCCTTAATGTTGATTTGTTTATTCTTTTAGAATGTTGTGGGGTGGGGGGAGAAACTCAAGCTGATTAATGTTTTTCTTTGAATTTGTTTTTTTGAGTCCCACAGTTCAGTATTTACTTACATGGGTGCCCTGCTGCTGTGAAATCGCTCATCTATGTTTGTCTAGAAACTGTTTGCAATAAAGCTAAACCCATATGTTTTGCAAGGCTTTTACTCCCTCTTGAAAAGAAACCTGAATTTCTCCTTTTCACTAGCATGGATGAGTATTCTAGAACTGTCTTCTATAAAGTCTCCACTTGAAGGAGGATTAGAAAATGCATAATAACAACTAATCTAACATGCCTTTACAGTTTGTTTATGATCAGGTTCTAACTTTTCCGTGAGAAAAACACCTCGGTAACTTGGCTGCAGTAAAAAAAAATACATAGAGTTTAGACCATAAAACTGCAACTAGTCTCTTTTTTTCCCCCAGGGGAGGTTTAAATTTTATTTTTCCTAGTTTGGGTAAATATGAGGCAGGCACTTCTAATTTATTATTTATTTTTTTATCACCTTTCTTTTCTTTTTAAATTTTTATTGAAATTCTAGTTAGTTAACATACAGTGCAATATTGGTTTCAGGAGTAGATTCAACGATTCATCACTTACACACAACACCCAGTGCTCGTCATCCTTAATGCCCATCACCCGTCTAGCCCATTCCCCACTCACCTCCCTCCATCAACCCTCAGTTTGCTGTCTCTTGTTAAGAGTCTCTTATGGTTTGTTTCCCTCTCTCTTTTTTCCCCTCTTCCCATATGTTCACCTATTTTGTTTCTTAAATTCCACATATGAGTGAAATCATGGGATTTGTCTTTCTCTGACTGACTTATTTCGCTTAGCATAATACACTCTAGCTCCATCCACGTTGTTGCAAATGGCAAGATTTCATTCTTTTTGATGGCTGGGTAATATTCCATTGTATGTATGTGTATATATATACACACCACATCTTCTCTATCCATTCATCACTCAATGGACATTTGGGCTCTCTCCATAGAGCCAGGCACTTAAAAAAAAGTTCTTTTAAAAGCCATGATCATAAGTTTGTGAAGTGGAGCCCAAACTACTGAATTTATTTGTGAAAAAGTCATAGTATATGGTCTTTTTAATCTTGCCAAAAGAAAGGAAAAACTACTGACTTACAAAAGTATAGTACATTTTAGGGACTTTTTTAGGACATAATCGCCCAAATGTAATCCTAAGGGAGTTAGCCTTCTAATAATAAGAAAGAAGTTTAGGGGGGCATCTAGGTGGCTCAGTTGGTTAAGTGTCCGACTTTAGCTTAGGTCATGATCCCACGGTTCATGGGTTCGAGCCCTGCATCGAGCTCTGTGCTGACATCTCAGAGCCTGGGGCCTTCTTCAGATTCTGTGTCTCCCTCTCTCTCTGTCCCTCCCCTGCTTGTGCTCTGTCTCTTTCTCTCTGTCTCAAAAATAAATAAACATAAAACAAAAAAACTTAAAAAAAAAAGAAAGAAGTTTAGGTTTTGCCAGTTGGAAATATTTGGAGATCAAATACTGATATACTTTCTAGACCCTTATAACTAATATTAGCTGCAGGTGGGAGGCACAAAGGCTAATGGCTTTAAGACTTTAGTTCTCTTTTCTGCCTTCTCAACTCATTAAAATATCTGATTTAAAAACAAGCTCTACTATAACTGGAAGCTTTTATCTCTTTCTCCCTCTCACCCATTTTGCCCATCTTCCCCCCTCCCTTTCCCTCTGACAACCATCAGTTTGTCATCTACATATGAGATAGATGGTGGCCACACTTGAGAGCATAGCATAATGCATAGACTTGTGGAATCACAAGTGTAGATTTACCTGAAACTAATGTAACACTGTGTGTCTACTATCGTCAAATTAAAAAATTAAAATAAGCTGTGTTTTTACTCATCATTTCCCACTCCAAGTTTGGATGATGGAAAGAGATCTCTTATTTTGTCCCGGTGTGCTCCCTGCCTTTTCACTACTTTTCTTTTCAAAAGAGATAAACATGTTCTTGTCATCCACAGCTGTTCCTCCAGATGTTCCTGAATCAGGACCAAAATCAGCTCATCTGTGCCTTAAATGTGGTCTTCTTGGGAAATCTCTATCTTCTCTAGGTGAGATGTCTCATAATTCCAGGGCACAGCAGGACGGAGACCTTTTCTTCTAAGAACATCTGCCTGCCAAGAGCAGTATGAAGCATCCTGACCAACTTGGCCATGGAAAAGGCAGGCCCAACATCTAGTGGCCCATCCACGGGAGGCGAGAACGTCTATCAGCTGGGAAATGGGCAGAATTAAACCACAGTGAAAGTTCCTGTTGTAGAGAAAATGCACTTCACTGTTGAATTCAGAGTTCATTTATTGAGGATGCAATGTGTGCTCTGTCATTGGCATTCACCATTTTATTTAAATCTTACTCGATGACATAGTGAATTTCATCACCATTTTATAAATTAGAAAATGACATTTAGGGAATATATGAATAAGGATTCTTTAGATGACATTGCCAGAAATCCAATGCCAGCTATTTTAAGTAAAAGAGAATTTAGTTGGCTCAAATAACTGGAAAACCTATGATGTTGCCTTCAGGCCTGGCTGAGTCCACAGGGTCGAAGGTTATCATCATTTTTCTGGCACTTCATCTTTGTGTCTCAGCTCTGTTTCCCTCTGAGTTGGCTTTATTTTCAGATAGGCTCTTTCCAGTGTATCAAAGATGAACACTGAAGTTCCAGGCTGACATTACCCCCACAGCTAGTAATTCCAACAGGGAGAAAGAGTGCCTTTTTTCCTGAAAACTCTAGAAAAAAAAGCCCTGAAGAAGGCTAATTGTTTTGGCTTGGATCACATCCTCATATCTGAACCAATCACTTGAACAATGTGCTCTGGCCAGGCCTGGGTCATGTTGTCCACTTCTGTGGTGAGAGGATGTGGTCTGATCATATGAAGAAGGTCCCCACAGAAGAGTTCAGTGACTATAACAAGTGGAAAAGGAAATCATGTTTGGCGACAAACGAACAAACTCTGTAGTTACCACATTCTTGTAAAGGGAAGTGAAAATCTTGCCCAAGACTACATTGCTGGGATTCATTGTCACCTGAACTGACTCCAAATCCCATTCCCTCCTACCCTAAAGAAGAAAGGGAGGAACAGACAGTCAAACTACCTAAGGAGAGAAGACTGAAGTTAGGTCCACCAAACGTCTCCAAAATACTTTGGGAGTAAATTAAATGGTAGCCTCAGTTCTTTATGGGGTTTGGTGCACTCTACTATAGAAGTAGAGATCCCTAGGAAACTTGTGTCTCTGAATCATGGATTTCTAATTTAGGGTTTGCCCTCATAATTATAAAAATGTTTACTATTCAATTTAACCTGTAATTAAAACTTTCTAAAGTATATTTAAAGTGTTCTTACCATTTTTAAGAGAGCATTTATATAGAATGTAATGGCTCCAAGTCATCAACATAAACATTAGCTATTATGATGTACAACAATATAATTTACAACAATAGAGTCAGGAGACTCTAGAGTCTCTGGAGGGTAGTAGAAGTATTTACCCGTATCTCAAATTTAAGTTTTCCTATCAGCTCTTGTTATTTTTCTGTCACTTCCCTCATCTGTCAAGACAACCTAAAAAACAAAATAAAATGATAGTTTTACTAGGATAAAAGAGTGGTCATCTACCGCCACTAGCCTCCATCAATGAGCTCTGCTATTATGCTGTTTGATGCTTCAAAAGTATAGTGAACTTAGAAATCGGATAACTGGTCATACTCGAGAGGTGTAGATATGTTCAATCAGTGCTTCTGAGACTGGTCTTTTTGTAAATGAACTTCAAATACATTTATTACTGAAAATGATTTTTTTTGTATGGCTGAAGTATTAAGAAATAATATTTCTATAAAAAATTTGGCCAGTGACTACATAGGCAATGCCTCAAATATTTAAAGAAAAATAAAGCATAGGCTTCTTAATATAAAGTAGGTGTCACAACATATTGAGGACATAAATAGAGACTGGGGTACCATGGCAGATCCGGATGTCCCTCTCACCTCCAGAGTGTAAAGGTGGTAGGAAATCTTTTTTTAATGCTTGGAATCCGAGGTTAGATTTGGGTTTGATTTAGAGATTGATCATCTTTTTGTTATGTATGCACAGACAAGTTCCTTATCCTCTCTGAGCTTCAATTTACTCACTTGTAAAACACAAATATGATAGCTTCTTTGGAGGGTACTCACGAAAATTAAATAAGATAGTATTTTGAAGCTCTTGTCAAAAGCACTTTTGAAAATGATGTCTACATTATTGTCGTTATTGTTGTTACTGCTGCTCTGATCCAATAGAATCTAATCACGTGCCAGAGCTGGATTTCAGTAGCATAGCAATATAGGCAGAAGAGTACTGGAGGCTGAAAAACTGAGGTTTAGGGTTTTAGTCTCAAATATTCCTTAACTACTTTCTAACTCTGTTGGAAAAGAGATAAAGAATTGGAGAAATTTTTGTCTCCAAGATTTAAAAAGTAAAGTTTGTAAATGCTTACAATTTGTTTATACTTACTGTTCCATCTATTATTTTAGTGGGAAGGGGGTGAACAGGTGGTAAGAAGTTAGTACAGTAGAGTAGTATCTTATAAAGGAAGTAGGAGACCCTAAGTCAATGGGTGTCATGGAAGTCAACGCAAATAGCCTATCATTCCATATACCAGACCTGCTAGGGCTGTGCATAGAAGTCTAGCAGGCCTGGATTACAGATTCTAAGAGACGCCAACCCTTGGGCTCGATGGCTTTATATTGCATGATTAGGGAAGCATGGCTCCTCCCCTGGTTGTTCAAGGACCAAGATACAATAACAATATTAGTTGACAGAATCTTGGCTCCCACCCTATCTTGCCATCTTAAGCATTCACTGTTGAGGGTAACTCCAGTCTCTCCTGGCCATGATGGTCTGGGAAGAGAAAGCTGGTGTCCAAACTCGTAGTTGACTAGGACTGATTATCTTAAGCACTGATACAAAGCTAGTTTGAAGGGAGCTTCAAGGAAAATCTTTTTTTTTTTTTTTTTTTTTTTTTTTTTTACTGTGAAACCAGCCTGTAAAGGATCAGTGTTGGGCAAGTTAATTCTTGCCTCTCAGCAGGTAAAGTCATAATTGTATATAATTAAAACTACCTTTGAAAAATCCCTTAAATTTACCCAAAGCACAGTATACATGGTTTATATATAGAATTCTGCACAGTAATTTTATGCACATTAAAAGAGAGAATCACTGGGGCCCCTGGGTGGCCTAGACAGTTAAGTGCTTGACTCTTGATTTTGGCTCAGGTCATGATCTCATGGTTGGTGGGATCGAGTCCCCCGTGGGCTCATGTGTGCATGCTCTTCCTCTATTTCTCTCTCAAAATAAATAAACATTTAAAAATAAAAAAGAGAGAGAGAGAGAAAGAGAGAGAGAATCACTGAGGTAGGCTGAAGGGTGGAAAAAGGTTAAGTCTGTAGAGAAATACCCAGCATTCAAAGCATTTGGTTTTTAAAACAACACTGAAGGGTGCCAGGGTGGCTCAGTCAGTTAAGCATCTGACTTTGCGACTTTGGCTCAGGTCACAATCTCATGGTTCGTGGGTTTGAGCCCCACATCGGGCTCTGTGCTGCTTCAGATTCTGTATCTCCCTCTCTCTCTGCCCCTCCTCAGATCACGCTGTCTCTCTCTCTCTCAAAAATAAATAAACATTAAACAAATTTTAAAAAACACACTGAAATCACTGCATGAATGAGAGCCTGAGAGCTTACTCTATTCTCTTTTACTAGAAAATCTCTATAGCACTAATATTTATTAATAGGTTTGTTGTTGGAAGAATTGTATCAGTTCTTAAGTTAAATGAACTTTGTTCAGTTTTCACAGGTAACACTTGTTGGTGTAATAAAAACTACTGAATTATTTTTGTTTTCATATGACATTTGAGCTTTGCTTTGCTTTTGGTTTCTTGGCCAAGGGCTATTTTGTAGTCAAATAGAAAATGACATGTGAAATATTACAATGAAAGAAGAAAAATTATTAATAAGAAATGTATATTAAAGAGTCAAATACATCATTTTTCCTTTATCACATTATTAGAAGAAAACTACTATGGACCAAGAAAATTCCTATCCATTGTCTGATTTAATTCTTATAATAATTCTATGATATTCATCCTAGATGAGAAAACTCGGACTTTTTTTTTTTTTTTTTAAGTTTTTTTATTTTATTTTATTTTATTTATTTTTGGGACAGAGAGAGACAGAGCATGAACGGGGGAGGGGCAGAGAGAGAGGGAGACACAGAATCAGAAACAGGCTCCAGGCTCCGAGCCATCAGCCCAGAGCCTGACGCGGGGCTCGAACTCACGGACCGCGAGATCGTGACCTGGCTGAAGTCGGACGCTTAACCGACTGCGCCACCCAGGCGCCCGAAAACTCGGACTTTAAGAGATGAAGTAATTTACCTTGGTCCGTGCATCTTGGGAAAAATGATACCAGAAATAAATCACTGCTCTTTTGAATCTAAGGCTTTATGTCCTTCTCTTGCCTCTGTATATCTTAAAAAACTATCTGAGAGGCGCCTAGGTGGCTCAGTCGGTTGAATGCCTGACTTTGGCTTAAGTCATGATCTCAGGCCCCGCATCAGGCTCTGCGCTGACAGTTGAAAGCCTAGAGCCTGCTTAGGATTCTGTGTTTCCCTCTTTCTCTGTCCCTCCCCAACTAACACTCTGTCTCTCTGTCTCTCTCTCTCTCTCCAAATAAATATTAAAATTTTTTCAAATCTGACATTTAGTCATCAAGTTAAACCTTAAGTACAATATAAAAATTTACTTGCTTCTTCATACACACTTGCTAAAAATAGGCATGAAATCAGCCTCTCAAACATTTCTCTAATGGTTCTATTTATGCATGCCCATATATCAGCATTACCTGGTTCCAGATGTTATTAGAAATATTGTGGCATTACATTGTTCTGGATATTATTGTAAATATCAGTTTGCAGTTCATCTGACTAGATTTACTCATATGCTTCGGGAATGACAATTATTTCAATCTAACTTGGTTTACCGGGATTCGGATGATCTCACATATTGTCACCTACTACTCAGGTAAGAAAGAGCCCTTTGGCTATATAGGAATAGTTTAAGCAATAATATCTATTGGCTTCTTAGGTTTCATTGTATGAGCTCACCACATGTTCACTGTAGGAATGGACGTTGACAGACGAGCATACTTCACATCAGCCACTATAATTATTGCTATTCCTACTGGAGTAAAGTATTCAGCTGACCCGCTACCCTTCACGGAGGAAATATTAAATGGTCTCCTGCTATATTATGAGCCCTGGGCTTTATTTTCCTATTTGCCGTAGGGGGCCTAACGGGCATTGTACTAGCAGCTCCTCATTAGATATTGTTCTTCACGATACATATTATGTAGTAGCCCACTTCCACTATGTATTGTCAATAGGAGCAGTATTCGCTATTATAGGAGGTGTTGTTCACTGATTCCCCCTGTTTTCAGGGTATACCCTCGGCAACACCTGGGCAAAAATCCACCTCACGATTTTGTTCATAGGTGTCAACATAACATTTTTCCCTCAACATTTCCTAGGATTGTCTGGAATACCTCGATGTTATTCCAATTACCCAGATGCATACACAACTTGAAATGCAATGTCCTCAACAGGTTCTTTTTCAGCTCATTAACAGCAGTAATGTTAATAATCTTCATAGTCTGAGAAGCCTTCGCATCTAAACGAGAAGTAGCAATAGTAGAATTAACTACAACTAATCTCGAATGATTGCATGGATGTCCTCCTCCATATCACACATTTGAGGAGCCACCTTATGTGCCCTTAAAAGAAGAAAGGAAGGAATCGAACCCTTTTAAGCTGGTTCCAAGCCAATACCATAGCCACTATGTCTTTCTCAATAAAGAGGTATTAGTAAAAAAATTACATAACTTGGTCAAAGTTAAATTATAGGTTTAAATCCTTTGTATCCCTATGGCATATCAACTAGGTTTTCAAGATGCTACATCCCCTATTATAGAAGAACTTCCTCACTTTCACGACCATACATTAATAATTGCATTCCTAATCAGCTCCTTAGTTCTCTATTTCACTAATACTGACAACTAGGCTTACACATATAAGCACAATAGATGCTCAAGAAGTAGAAACTATCTGAACTATTCTGCCAGCCATCATTTTAATTCTTATTGCCCTACCTTCTCTACAAATCCTATATATGATAGATGAGATGAACAACCCTTCCCTAACTGTGAAAACTATAGGACATCAGTGATACTGAAACTATGAATATACTGATTATGAAGACTTAAACTTTGACTCCTTACATAATTCCCATTCAAGAATTAAAACCCGGAGAACTCCGACTACTACAAGTCGATAATTGAGTAGCACCGCCAATGGAAATGACTGTCCGCATACTAATCTCATCGGAAGATGTCCTGAATTCATGGGCTGTTCCATCCCTAGGCCTAAAAACTGATGCCATCCCAGGCAGACTAAACCAAACAACCCTAATGGGCACACGGCCTGGGTTATATTATGGCCAATGCTCAGAAATCTGCGGCTCAAACCACAGTTTTATACCTATTGTCCTTGAATTGGTTCCACTACCATATTTCGAAAAATGATCAGCATCTATACGGTAAAATCATTAAGAAGCTAAATAAGCATTAACCTTTTAAGTTAAAGATGGGGAGTCTAAGCCTCCTCTTCATGACATGCCACAACTAGATACATCAACCTGATTTATCACTATTATATCAATAATTATCACACTGCTCATTATATTTCAACCAAAAAATTTCAAAACATTCATATCCATGAAATCCAGAACCTAAATCTCCAATAACGCTAAAACAACCTAATCCCTGAGAAGAAAAACGAATGAAAATCTATTTGCCTCTCTCAGTACCCCAACAATAATAGGGTTACCTATTGTTATTCTAAGTGTAATATTCCCAAGTATCCTGTTTCCCTCACCCAATCCACTAGTTAACAACCCTCTGATTTCACTGCAACAATGACTGGTTCAACTGGTTTACCCAGCCAAGTGTTGGCATTTTTGGCTTTCCTTCTTAATCCTGGGAAATAAATTTCCTTCATAAGCCCTGAAAATAAGTTTAACTGTTAGTTGTTACAACAGCTTAAAAGTATTTAATTAATTTTTAACTGTTATTTACATTTTTTAAAATGTTTCTTTATTTTTGAGAGAGACAGAGACAGAATGCAAGTGGGTTAGGGGCAGAGAGAGAGACACACACACACACACACAGAATCCGAAGCAGACTCCAGGCTCTGAGCTGTCAGCACAGAGCCCGACGCGGGGCTCGAACTCTCACGAGCTGTGAGATCATGACCTGAACCGAAGTCAGACACTCAACCGAGTGAGCCACCCAGGCGCCCCTAACCATTATTTGGATAGTAATATAACATTATTATGAAGGATGACATTTTAATGTAAGAAATTATAATGTAATATTTAGCAATGGATGATTTACTTTTGAATATAGAATATTCAAAAAATATTAATTTAAGATTATTTATTGAGCCCCTTTTATGTTTCAGACACTTCTTAGTGCTGCATAAACAGCAGTGAATAAAGAAGACAAGATCCCTGGCTTTATGGATTACCTCCTTAGAAGCTGGAGGACAACAATAAGCAAGTAGAAGAAATGACAAACAATTAATATGGATAACAGATTGTAATGCATGCACAGAAGGAAACAAACAGGAGACATGAGAAGTAACATGGGTGATGGAACAGGGGAACCATCTTCAGCAGAGAAGTCAAGGAAGGCTTCCCAGAGGAGATAGTTGAACTTACACCTGAAGATGAGAAAGAGCCTGTTGTTTAAAGAGCATGGGTAAAGGCTTTCCAAGTACGGAACATGCCAAATTCCTAAGGCAGGAAAGAACATGGCTGTTTGATCAATGGAAAGTCATCCATGAAGCACAGAGGGGCAGGATGAGAGTGAGGGGTGGGCAGGAGGCAGATCACATGGACATGTGGGCCACAGTAGGCATTTGGATGTAATTCCAAGACCAATGGGAAGCCACTGACAGTGGACTCGGCAGGAGCGGGATAGAGTCTGGTTCAGCATGCCTGCTGGTGAGCGGAGCTCCTTTTGTGCCAAACACTGTACTAGGACCGCTCCTTCTTACCCCAGTAGGTGGTCTCATCACTACTGAGATAAGAGAAAACATAGCCACAAAAAATTATTCAGCCTCACTTAGCTGGTGGGTTTGAAACTCATACATTTGACTCCCAAGACCAACTGCTCAACCGCCAGGCCTGGCTCTAGATAATTACGTAAATGGCCCCTGATTAGTGACATTTTATATTGCCAATGTTTTCAGCATTCGATTTTCCCATTTCTTGCCAGATTGGGATCCAAACTAAATTTAATAACCTCTTGAGGGCTAACGGCAGTATTAGTTTAAAACTAAGATTGTGTCGGAGTAAAGGCTCTTAGTCAAGAGATAAGTGAAATATATATTTTAAAAAATGTGTGGTTGGTGCTGACCAGGACCTCTATCTTTTCATAGACGACCACTCAAGGTGCTAGTGGGATAAAACTAACAAGAAGCACTTAAGGGAACATTACACGGAAACTCACTAGAGGTTGGTAAAACCTTATACACCACAAGAACAGACAGATTATTGCTCTGAAAATGGACATAGATTGGATTCGACGTGGATGATTTAAGTACAGTCCAATTGGACACAGATGTCTAAACATCTCAGGATTTTCCTAGTCTCAGAGTTTAGTCTGTCATGTCAGGCTCCTCTGTTACCCTGCATACATGGAACACGCTAGGACAGACATGTAATATGTTTCAGGTCTCAGGCTTTCCTTTACTTTGCCACTATATTCTTTTTCTTATTCTTTTTTAAAAAATAATTTTTTTTAACATTTATTTATTACTGAGAGACAGAAAGAGACAGAGCATGAGCATGGGAGGGGCAGAGAGAGAGGGCAACACAGAACCTGATGCAGGCTTCAGGCTCTGAGCTGTCAGCACAGAGCCTAACGCAGGCCTTGAACCCACAAACTGGCAAGATCATGACCTGAGCTGGAGTTGGATGCTTAACCAACTGAGCCGCCCAGGTGCCCCTTTTTCTTTTTTATTTATACTGTTTGTTTCCAAAACTGCTTGCTATTTCCTTGTACTTAGTGGCAACCTTTCATCAATAAAGTAACCAAAAACCCAGAGTGGATGTTGCTAAAGGGCAAGGAAGTAAGGTCACAGTATATTTCATAAATTACATGGTTCTTATAAGGAATCAGAGAAAGGGATCTTAGTATTATTTTTAGTTATGAAATAAGAGTAATGGTAATGTTTACTATAAGCATTAGGCATGCTTATATTAATTAACTCTTTTAATCCTATTAGACTGTGCTATTATTACCTCCATTTTGCAGATGTGGAAACTAACACAAACAGAGACTTTGTAACTTGCCCTGGGCCCCAGAGCAAGTAAATAGTAGAGCTTGGAGTGAACTCCAGCTGCCTGGCTCCGTGTATGTGCTTTTAGATTCCTTTTTATGATGTTTTATGGCAAGATCTAGAACACATTTGGAGTCATGAACCCCTGAATTTTTAATAAATGTCCAGAACTTAATAGAGCACTTGTACACCCTAAAGCCAGGGGATATTAATAGCTTAGAGAGGATATTAATAGGAGAAGGCATTATTAGAAGAGACTCTTCAGGGGTATTAATAGGAGGGAGAGTTTTCTATCAACTTAGAATGATTCAGAGACATACAAAATAAATATTTTAGTGCAAAAGCATCAAGAAGAACAGGAGATAAGCCCTTTAAAAGGATTTCTGGGGTAAACATGTAGTCTCTAACTGAACAAAAACCTGCTAAAACTGTAGAAAATGGTAGATGACTTCTCGTTACATCAATCTGTAAAAATGAAAAGATCCTTGCAGCTTCATTTATCACTGCTCACCAAAACTAGAATCCTCCGCTAATAGTAAGTATAAAGATTTCATCTTATCTGTGGGCTCACCTCCCTAGTGTAGTTCACATGTTTGCGTTTCCTGCATGCTGGGAGTAATCGTGGTGTTCTCACATTCCCCTAGAGGATAAGGAGCGCCCAGAAATAATAGTAACTAAACCGTGGTGGGCCTTTCTTATGTCTTAAGGAGTTGGCTTGCATTAACGCTTTCAAGTCTCACAACTGCTGAGGTCAGACTTGCTGGTGGGTGGGGAGCTACTTTGCCCCACTGCTCCCCTCCTAACCCTACCCTGGTCTAACCAACCCCTCTCCTGTGCTGGAGGAGTTGCTGGTCTGAGTTCAGAACCAGAGGCACAGGGCTTTGTTTACAGTAGATAAGGTTACACTTCCTTAAAGTTACCATGGGACCCCATGAGACTTCTTGTGGTAAAGTGACCTGGACAAAGTCTGTCTCCTGAGTCAGATCACCAGCCATTTTTTTCTCTTTCACCTCCTCCATGACAAGACAGGGTGGCTAGTCCAGCTAATTCATTGAAAAGCCAAGGAATAAAAGGCCTCACGTACGCTCCCTGGACCATGTCACATTTTCATCTGAGATTTTACCGGATGTAGTAAATCCGGTACTACCGGATTTAGTACATCCAGGATGTAGGTTACTGGGAACTCTTCCAGATATTTATAAAGTGGCTCCTTAGTTCCCATTTTGGGTATTTTCCTAATCAAGTAAGTATCTTCATTAGAAACTCCTTTGGGAATTAGAATGAGTGGCAGATTACCAAACCTACCTTCCTTCTATTTCCCTAACAGTAAATGACTTTCTCTCTCCAGGAGTCAAATGAGGGAACCAAATTATAGCTGGGTTAGGTAAGGTATCACTGGCACACGGTTAAAATGCAAAGCACTGGGGCGCCTGGGTGGCTCAGTCGGTTAAGCGTCCGACTTCAGCTCAAGTCATCATCTCGCGGTCCGTGAGTTCAAGCCCTGCGTCGGGCTCTGGGCTGATGGCTCAGAGCCTGGAGCCTGCTTCTGATTCTGTGTCTCCCTCTCTCTCTGCCCCTCCCCCGTTCATGCTCTGTCTCTCTCTGTCTCGAAAATAAATAAACTTAAAATATAAAATAAAATAAAATGCAAAGCACTGAACACGCCCTGGAGCAAGAATACTTAATCAAAACCTTTTTTTAGTAGAAGAAATGTAAAGCCTTTGGTTCCACTTCCAGCAAAAAATCTAGAACCAACCTAGAACCCAGAGTGTGCTCTTCCATAATGGGAAGTGGGAGGGATGGAGGGATGTGAGACTTTGATGATCAGCTTGAGGAAGATAGAAGCAGGTTTTTCAATAAAGGACACGGCCCTAGAGCTGTCAGCAATGGTTCTTGTCCTAGATTTTCATTACTTAATGTCTCTAGAATGGGCTTCCTTTGCTGTAAGAGGAACACATTTACCTAAATGACCTCAAGCTACCTCTCAGCCCCAGAATTTCACGGCTCTTGGGAAGGGCTGCTGGGAGAATCAAATAAGATGCGAAACCACTTTAAAACATTTTACTGCATGCCTGGAAATGTATTATTAGGTGAAAATCATAGCAAACTAGTTCTAAATGTCTTAAAAACACAAGATCCCCGTCATTTCCCACTTTGGACCCCTCTGAGGGCACCTCCACCCAAAATAGCTCCCAAGGAAACATCAAAAGGCCTAGAAAATCCTTAAAAAGCAAATGTCTCTGCTGTTGTTATTTTTCCCTGAGACTCTTTTCTTCCCCAGCCAGGGTTCCTTTGAATTGATTTCCCCAGGAAGAACACTCCCATTGTCACAAATGGAAGTTGCACCCGTGATCTATAGAGAGGCAAATAGAACTCAACAGGGGGGTAATGAAACAGATAGGTTTTGCTAAATCAGAGAACCTGGGAAAAGAGAAGTATCAGTTTGAAATTCTACCTTATCACAGCACTTAAAATAGAAGTCTAAGAAGTAGGCACTGTCTTTAGAGAAATGGACAGAATTTGTCCAGGAGGAAAAGAACTAGGGATAGAATGCAGCCAAGAGAGGGGAGGGTCGGACTTATAAAGGGGGATAACATGGCAAATGAGCTTGGTGAGGGTAGACGCACATGATAGAACGTTAAGAAAAAGTCCAACTATCTATAAGGGACTCTACCTACATTGATTTAAAATAACCGAGCAACATAGATATTAGAATCACCGCTTCATAGAAGAAAGTGAAGCCTAGGAGAGATGAATTACTCCAGTAACATAGGGAGTAAGTAGAAACAGACTCTTCAACGCTACCCTAAAAACACTTAGTGATTCCTCAAATCCTTCTTCTCCCCATTCCTATATTCATCACTGAAATCTCCATTTTGATAGCTGTGGAGGATGGGGGCAGGGGTAGAAAAGTGTCCTGTGGTGCACACGAGTGAGTGTCAGTGTTAGCGCAGCCATAACTCCTGGCTCAGGTGCTGAAGATACAGTCACCCACCCGGGGACCGTTGACTCTTGTCTATCTCAAGAGAGGTGACTCTCAAGCATGTTAAACCAAGCAGTTAAGTCTCTTCTTTTTGTAGCTTCCTACAGGGTGAACACACGGTCAAGTTAATCAACTGCAAAATGCCTGGTAATAGGACAGGGCCCCACCCCCAGCTCCACACTGCTGCTCAGAGGGATGGAAACAGGGTTAGAGTGTGGGTTTGAAGTGAGACAGTGGACATTTAGGTCAGTGGAGGATTTGCTTGGGCAGCTTTGTGTCACTGCTCAGGAGGGATCCAAATGTAAAAGAAGAACCAAACCCACTCTGGGAGAGGCGAAGTCCAGCTGATATGTACAAACTACTGTTACATCAACAAATGCCATTTTTCTGGCTTCCAAGGTACAAAAATGGTGTTTTAAGTGCATTTTTTTCCAGTTTGTCTACCAACAAGGAGCTCTTTTCTTTCTTCTTTAACTGAAGTATGGTTGACATAAAATTTTATAAGGACCTCTTTCCTTATAGTTACAATGAGACCCTTGTTTTGAAAGATCTTTATCTACCAAACTTCATTTATTAAGTAAATCAGTTTATTTGCTGAGTTTTTTACTCATCAAAGATATAACTGCCCATCAAAGCCTCTAATGAGCTTGGGATAACTAATATATCCACAGTGTGGTAATTATAATTCCAGGCTAAAGCAAAGAAAGTTGACCTCTTAATTAGCATGCGCAACTTCGCCATAGTAAATGAGTCATTTCTCCTGGCTTTTTATGCTGAAATACCGAAAATAGCTTCCAGTTGTCCTGTAGATCTGGGCACCTAAGTTTCCGAAACAATGGAGTTTGCTGGTCCATGAAACTGGATCAGGTGCCCTTTTTACCTAATCCTTTAGGACTTTCTGCAGGCTCCTTCCATCACATTTTCCATGTTGCGTTGTAGTTATCGTTTTTTGTTTTTTATTTTTTGCTTTAGCAACAGGCATTTATTACTTAACAGTTCTGGAGGCTGAGGAGTCCAAAAACAAGGCGGAAGCTTTTTTGGTTCCAGTGAGAGCTCTTACAGATGGCCCCCTTGGGGCTGGGTACTCATATGACCTATTCTTTGTACAGCCTGGGAGAGAGAGGGCCACTGTAATTGTCTTTTTACATATACATAACTAGCTTTTGACTTCTTAGCTACCATCTCTAATTATATGAGTATACCTACTAAGTTTCTTCTAAAAATTTTTTTTTTAACATTTATTTATTTTTGAGACACAGAGAGACAGAGCATGAACAGGGGAGGGTCAGAGAGAGGGAGACACAGAATCTGAAACAGGCTCCAGGCTCTGAGCTGTCAGCACAGAGCCCGATGCGGGGCTCGAACTCACAGCCCTCACGGACCGCGAGATCATGACCTGAGCTGAAGTCGGCCACTTAACCGACTGAGCCACCTAGGCGCCCCACTAAGTTTCTTCTAAATACGAGGTTTCCTACAAAACATTTCCAATGGATGTTATTTTCTCCATCTGATGTCACCATTATCTGTTTTGCTACATGTCTATTCAAATATTTTGGTACGCATGCATTCAAAGAAATGAAAATACCCTTTCTCTAACTCCCACCTTGACAAATAGGCAGAAGCAGATGATTCACATGCCGAATGAATGAAACAAGGAGGAAGGGTAAAAGAAGAGGGGAAGGATAGGGAAATATGTTTAAATTTATCAAAATATGAGCTTAGCTATACATAGAAGAGAAGGTGAACATCAATGCACAGAGAACATGTTCACCAGTTGTACCTAACTAGAGTTTAGAAGCTGAGGAGGAAATGACAGGAGATGATGGTGCAGGTTGAAGATCATGTGTTCCCTAGTAAGAAATTTAGGTTCTATCTGGAAGCTACAGAGTCATAGAATTTTGGAAAAGATGTATTTGTGTTTTAGAAAGCATAACGGGAGGTGTCTTGGTGGCTCAGTTGGTTAAGCATCCAACCTCAGCTCAGGTCATGATCTCGCGGTTCATGGGTTCAAGCCCTGCATTGAGCTCTGTGCTGATGGCTCAGAGCCTGGAGCCTGCTTGAGATTCTCCATCTCCCTCTCTCTCTCTGCCCCTTCCCCACTTCTGTGCGTGCACACTCTCCCTCTCTCTCAAAAATAAAATAAACATTAAAAAAAAAAAAAAAAGAAAGCATAATGGCTCTGACCACAGTGACCTGTGTTTAACCCAGATGTCAGCAGCATTGACCCTGACTAGTGACACAATGGAAATGCCTTTCGGTCGCCCCAAATCTCCGGTTCTCTCATAGACCTCTGCTGTTTCCCAGGGAGTTGCTGTTTGGCCTCCCCAATCCCTCAGGCCTCTCTTCTCTTTCAACATCAATCCTAATCGGACATCCAGTTCTCTCCCTCGGTTTCAAACACACAGTAAAACAACAGTTTCACTTCATTTACACAGTCTTTGGGATTTTTGTTGCTATTGTTTTTTAGTTTTGAGGGTTTGGTTTGGTTTTGAACACTGCCCTGAAGATTTCTTAGGGAAGACACAGAAAGGTTTACACGTCAGTGATGCAAAATTGATGGGAAAAAGAGGCCTTATTGTCAAAACAACCTTAGATTTCCACTGCCCTGGAGCTTTACTGGGTTGCCTTGAGCATGCATCTCTGCTTTTCATTATTGGACCACTGTGATTTCCACACTTCTTTTTGGAATATTCCAGGAACTAGGAATGACTTTCCCCTCTATTTGACCAGTGTGCCCTCTGTTTTGTTGTCTGAATCCTGCAGACATCTCTGTCTTGGGGTGATTCAGCTGACCCCATGGCAAGGCATATTCTCATAAAGAGTATTTCTTTCTCAGAAGAAACTCTCACAACAATTGTTAGGAGAGTTAGATCTTTTTCATCGTTATAAAAATGATTGAAAGGAGGCAAAGTTGCAATGGAAAAAAGAAATAGTTGGTGCAGAAATACAAGGGAAAAATTTTAAAAAGGCTAACACAATAGCAGTGCGGATAAAAAGATTGTTTCAAGAGATAATAGGCCAGAATTAACAGTAGTTGAAGATGGATTGGGTACCAGCTTTGGGGAAGGAGTGATGGAGTCAAAAATAATTTTATTTTCTTACTAGGGCAATGAATGATGAAGATATTGACCAAGGTAGAGAATACCAGAGGATTGTTATTAGTTGGTATGTTATTTTATATGCATTGAGTCAAGATGTCTGTGGAACATGCAATGAAGTTGTCTAGCAGGTCATTGGATTTACTGGTCTGGAACTTTGGAGAAAGGTATTTGAATATCGCCATAATTGCAGTAGATTTGAAGCCGTACAATAGATCACATCAATGTGGGCCAGTATTCGGTGAATGAAGAAGAAAAGTGACAAGGAAACTGGGAAAACATCTACATGTAAATAGTGGAGAAAGAAAGAGGACCTCACAGAGCTGAGAAGAGCCGCCAGAATGGAGTGGTATGCTGTAATAATCAGGAAGAAACTAATGTCTTGAAAGGCAAGGGAAGAAAATCTCCAGAAAGAGAGAGACGGATCCCAGCGTTAATACTCAACAGAAGTCTAGTTATATGGGACCAAAATCCTCTGGTGGATTTTCTCCTGCTTTACTAAGGGAAGAAAACCAGTGTGAGATATGGAAGATTTGAGTTAAGCAGCTGTTTTAATTTCTTCTCAGCTCTAATAATTTATTTCTCTTCAGCCCAATTTTCATCACGAACAGGTAAATATATTCCGAATGTTCCAGAATATGACTTTCTTATTTTCACAGCTATGGAATAATGACATTCATAGGGGCCATACATCACCTCTGTTTTAATTGATAAAGCTGAAAGTCACAAGTAAAACCAACATTAGCATAGCATAACATTAGCATGGCAATGATAAAGCTTCAGCCATTGCCTGGTGAAAATTAGGCATATTTAGTCACTGTATTCAATCTTTCAGGTCACTGGGTCAGATGTTATAGTAAATGGTATAAGAGAATAAACACAGATTACTGAATGTCCAGAAATGTATCTATTAGGAGAATATGCCCTAGGACAGCAGTAATTCGATTTTTTTAATCTTATTTTCTTCCTTTATACATTATTCAGACAGTCATAATAAGATCTCCTTCAATATAATCTGCCTGGCTGCCTAATGTTAACAGATACTATTCTTTAGGAGAGAAGGATAATATCAAGAAGTATTCTTCTCCCCAAGAGAATTTCATAAAAACTGACACGGTGAGTACTGTGCTGTGCTGCCCAGATCCCCCCTTCAAGCTCAGGGTACCCATTCTATGAGCTGCGGGGGAGCTGGTGTTGACCAATGGCAGCTGAGACCCTCCCTGGGCCAGAAACACTGCCTCATCCAAGTGTGTGCACCATTCTCGAGGACAAGCCGCACGCAGTGACTGGCAGATAGGGAGAGAAAGGCAGACTCCTCACTTTGCTCCTGCCCTGAATCTGGACAACTCTACAGGGCCATGCAGATTCCACACTTCTTCAGCTCCAGTGGAGGCCTCTGTGGAAACTATACCACAGTTCCACTTCTTCCTTTGCCCACATCTGCTTCCCTCACTCCCTCAATGGTGTCAGTCCCAAGAGCACCCCCACTAACCTCCCTGCACGCACATTCTCAGTATCTCCATGTCTGGTCTCCAGGGAACATCATCTGAGATAACTGGTATTACACGTTTAAGAACCATTTTTTTAAACAGGAGACAGAGCGTGAGCAGGGGAGGGGCAGAGAGAGAGGGAGACACAGAATTAGAAGCAGGCTCCAGGCTCTGAGCTGTCAGCACAGAGCCCAAGGAGGGGCTTGAACCCACCAACTGTGAGATCATGACCTGAGCCGCGGTTGGAGGCTCAACTGACTGAACCAAGCAGGTGCCCCTCTGGTATTACGTGTTTTTGTAGACACTCTAGATTAGGACATTGACAATCTCCTAATTGCTCTGAAAGCATTTAGTATTATAAATATCGACTTCTAAACCTTTAAAGTGGAAAAGGACAAAGTGATTATAATACATATTTGTAACTTTCAATCGTCCACATTGTGTGCACTAATAGTTTAGTTAATAATGAGTGTGTTCTCCATCGTTTCTTTGCAAATGCCTTATTGACCAGTGTTTCTTATCTCTTAATTTAACCATTCATCTTCCCTTCTTGAAAATTTTAGGACACCTGTTGTGCACTTTGTTGTTCATTGTGTTGTTGTTGACTATTTCTGTCTTCCTTTTATTAACTTTATTGCCTTCTTTATATTCAGATGTTCCCTATATACGATTATTTCAGCCTTTTATATCCATCTATAATCTCCACTGATTGCATTAGCTTATAGAAATATCTACTGTGTTCCTTAAAGTATCTGTGATTTTTTTCTTCACCTTGATTTACTCCTCGTTTTTTAAATATGTCCCCTGACAGTTCTGTCACTTTTTTAAAAGGACCAATTCTTCCTTTTATCAACCTTCTTATATTTTAAGGTTGTTCTATTTGTTAGCAGTTAGAATGAAATTTTAATGGTGTTAGAGAAACTAGAAGTGCCTTAATTATGTCTAGTCAGTCAATCACTCTAGGCCCATGGATTCCCCCATAAAAAACAAAAATTCAAAGAATTCAACAACACAGTGTACAAGATACTGTTCCAAATCAGGCAAAGGCAGAAGCAGCACAACTTGATCTAGACTAAAAATCTCATCACAATGCAACCCCAGCTCTTATTATCACCTAATTCTAAAGAATGACTAGTGCATTGAGGCCCAAAAGCCAAGAGAAAAAAAAAAAAAAAAGGAGAAAGACAGATGACCTCATGCATATGTTTACCCGATGGAAGCTGGAATAGAAACAACGCACAGGTAAATGCACAAACTTTTACACAGCGTGATCTCCGCATTACCAGAAGCAATCCCTTAGAATGTTCTAGAGAGGAGCAAGGAAGAGAGTAGGCAGAAAGGGCTGGCAAGGAACCACAGCCCCCATATGTGCGTACCAGCTCAAGCGCGCGCGCGCCGCTCCCCGCCCCCCCCCCCCCCCCCCCCCCCCCCCCCCCCGCCATGTGGAGGCAATTTTGTATTCTCCTGAAGTTTTTACTTCTGCTAACTTTCCCTGCCTCTGAAAAGTTAGGCTAGCCAGACAGAAATAAGCTCTCTTACCACACATTTCTGTAAGGGGTGCTATTTACCTGATTTTTCCCACTCCGGAAGTCAGAATTTTTTTTCCCTGCACTCAGATAGAATCCACTGGGGTAATATTCAGCTGGGGACACTATAGTCACCAGGCTGTTATAACAGTGAAATATCCCATCGTGTTTATGAATGTCTGTTGATCCCCACAAGTTCCCCCACCCTGATTCCATCTATACACTGACCTCTGCACAGTTCATCCACTAAAGGGGCAATGCCTCACACCACAGTGAACCCCAGAATCCTGCTCCAGCAACACAGCTGGTGGCCGCACTGATTAGCAGGTGATGAATCAGCAGTTACTTTGAGTGTTGGTCCTACATACATCATACAGAAATTAGAGAAATTTCTTATTTTAGGATTTTATAAAGATGAGAAAGGAACATACAGTGTGCCTATGAGGTGTGCCCTATTATTATCTCTATTTTATAGCTGAAGAAGCCAAAACGTAGAGATAATAAGTGATGTTGCCAGAAATGCATCTTTACCAACTGAAATGAGAATATGCAACTTATTAGGCAGCAGATTCTGATGAGAATTTCCCAGGTCTCCATGTTTATGTGGTTAGGACAGTAGAATGGGCTCCGTGAGTCTCTCCATAGTATCTCCATCTTGTTCATGTCCCACGTGATCTAATCAGTACGAAGACCAGTTCTTTCTTTAAGCCCTCCTTATTAATCCTCAGCCATTTATTTTAAAATTGAAGTATAGTTGACACACAATGTTACATTAGTTTCAAGTGTATGACATGGTGATTCACAAGCCTATACATTACGCCCTGCTCACCAGGTGTGTTCCTACCATCTCTCACCCTACAACAAGGCTACAGTATTGCTAACCATATTCTTTGTGTTGTACCTTTTATCCTTTTGATTTATTCATTCCATCATCGGAGGTCTGTATCTTTCAATCCCCTTCATCTATTTTGCCCGTCTCCCACCCCCTGCCCCTGGCAGCCGTCAGTTTGTTCTCTGTATTTATGGGTCTATTTCAGGTTTTTGTTTGTTTGTTCATTTGTTTTGTTTTTTAGAGTCCACCTAGAAGCGAAACTATATGGCATTTGTCTTTCTCTGTCTGAATTATTTCACTTAGTGTAATAATACCCTCTAGGTCTGTTCATGTTGTCACAAATGGCAAGATAGTCAGCCTTTTTAAGATTGAGCAATATTCCATTGTATATATGTATACTACATCTTTATCCATTCATCTATCAATGGATTCTTGGGCTGCTTCCATATCTTGGCTATTGTAAATAATGCTGCCATAAACATAGGGGTGCCTATATCTTTTTGAATGAGTGTTTTTGTTTCCTTTGGATAAATACCTAGTGGTGGAATTATCAAATCATATGGTATTTCTATTTTTAATTTTTTGAGGAACCTAGTGTTTTCCACAGTGGCTGTGCCAGTTTACATTCCCACCATCAGTGCATGAGGGTTTCCTTTTCTCCACATCTTTACCAATACTTGTTATTTCTTGTCTTTTTGAATCTAGCCATTCTGACAGGTGTAAGGTAGGATATTTCACTGTGGTTTTGATTTGCATTTTCCTGATAATGAGTGATGTTGAACATCTTTTCATGTGTCTGTTGGCCATTTGTATATCTTCTTAGGAAAAAATGTGCATTCAGGCCTTCTACCCATTTTTAAATCAGATTATTATTATTTTTTTGGTGTTGAGTTGCACAAGTTCTTTCTATTTTGGATATTAATTCTGAATCATTAATTGATTAATTCTGATCTTAATCTTTACTTAATGAACCACTATAGTCTTTTTTTTTTAATTTTTTTTAACGTTTATTTATTTTTGAGACAGAGAGAGACAGAGCATGAACGGGGGAGGGTCAGAGAGAGAGGGAGACACAGAATCTGAAACAGGCTCCAGGCTCTGAGTGGTCAGCACAGAGCCCGACGTGGGGCTTGAACTCATGGACCGCGAGATCATGACCTGAGCCAAAGTTGGACGCTTAACTGACTGAGCCACCCAGGTGCCCCAATGAACCACTATAGTCTTTAAGACAGCGATCTTTCCTGGTTTATTTTTGCTTTTCCTCAATGTGTCTTATAGAATGCTCTTATTTTTCCCATCTTCAGGTAATTTCTCTTGAAACCACTTCCTTTGCCAACTGATGCCCTGCTTTGTAGAAAAAATTTATCCAGAAAATCATCTGCCCTCATTGTCTGCAATCCCTCTTCTGCTATTTTCTCCTAAGCCCACCTGAGCAGGGTTTTCCCCCATTGCTACACTGAAACATCTCTTGTAAAAGTCCCAAATTACCATCACATTGACAAATCCAATGGTCAATTCTCAGTCCATGCCTGACTGAATAGATAGCAGTGTTGGACAGACTGGATCACTATATCATCTGTGACTATATATCTGTGATTTCCTTTGGAATTTCCAGGACACCACACTTTCCTGCCTTTCCTCCCATCTCACTGGTTGCTCTTCCTCATCTACTGTGCTTGTGCCTCTTTATCTCTCGGGCCTCTTAACATGGGAGCTCTCTCAAAGCCATGACCTAGTCCTCCTCACTTCTTTGTCTACACTCAGGCTCTTTGGTGATCTCGTCCAGTCTTGTGACCTTGTGACTTTAAATACCACTTACGTTCCAACAACTCCCAATTTATACATCCAAGCTTGGATTTCTCTCCCAAGCTCCATCCTGAGATACCCAACAGCCTATATGACAACTCCTGTTGCTATTTAAAGGATGCCTTACACCGAATATGTCCAAAACTCTACCCCTGATCTTCCTTCCCCAAACGACTCCATCCATGGTCTTCCCACATTAATTCAAGGTCACTCCATATCTTTCCAGTCTTTAGGTCAAACTTCAAGTGGTCCTTGACTGTTTCTTTCTCTCACAAAGAATAGCCAATTCAGCAAGCCAATCCTGTCAACACCATGTCAACATATATCCAGAATCTATCTGCTTATCCCCACTGCATTGCTAACATCCTGGTCCTACCCACTCTCACCTCTCACTGGGGCAACTGCAAGTGATACCTAACATGTCTCCCTGTTTCCATCATTGCCTCCCTTTAGTCTGTTCTCAGTTAAGCAGCCAGAGTCATCTTCATAAAACATAAAGTCAGGTTATCCATTCCTATGCTCAAAACACTTCTCGTGCAATATGTAGTAAAAGTCCAAATCGTATAGCCATCTCCAGAACACTATAGGCTCTGGCCTTCCCACTGTTCAATCTCCTAGTCTCACTGCATTCCAGGATCCTTGCTGTTCTTAGAAGATTCCAGGCATTTTCTTTCTGTTTGAAACACTCTTTCCCCAGATATCCATATAACTAACTCCCTCACCTCTTTCGAATCTGCTCAAATGTCACCTGCTCAATGGGACTTACCCTGATCACCTATTTGAAATTGAAAACCTCACTTAGTACTTTTGATCTCATGTGCTCTACTATATATAGGTTTTTTATTTTTCATAGCACTTCTTTTCTTTGACTATCCTACATAAATTATCTCATTTATTATGCATCTCCCCCGATTATAAGATATTCCATGAAAGGAGGGACTTTGTTTGCTTTTTTTCAATAATGTATCCCAAGTACATAAAATAGAACCTGGAGCATAGAAGGTGCTCAATAAATATCCATTGAATATTTGGCTTTGGTAGTGCTGTCTCTCTAACCTGGACACTCTGTTCCTTGTTCTATCTTCCTTGGTGACTAACTACTCCCAGGAGATTAAAAGATTTTTGTGTATTCTGCCAAACATAGGATTTTTTTCGTTGTCATTTTTACTGAGGTGAGAATCATATAACATAAAATGAGCCATTCCAAAGTGAACAATTCAGTGGCAGTTAGTACATTCACAATGTTGTATAGCCACCACCTCTATCTAGATCCAAAATATTTTCCTCACACCAAAAGAAAAGCTCATACCCATTCAGGTATCCCTTTCTATTCCCCCCTGCTCCCAGCCCCTGGCAACCACCAATCTTCATTCTTTCTCTGTGGGTTTACCTATTCTGGATATTTTATATAAATGGAAGTGTACAATACCTGGCATTTTATGTGGGTTTCTTTCACTTAGTATAATGTTTTTGATACATGCCACATTTTTGCATGTATCAGCATTTCATTTCTTTTATGGCTGAATAATATTTCATTTATATATTATACTTCGTTTATCCTTTAGCCATTGATGGTCATTTGGGCTTTTTCTACCTTTTAGCTATTATGAAGAGCTGCTAGGAACATGTGTATACATGTAGCTGCTTGGGTGCTACAATTCTTGGGTCTTTTCACTTCTTTTGGGTATATGCCTAGGAGTAGAGTTGCTGGGCCATATGGTAATTCTATGCTTAACTTTTTGAGAAACCACCAAACTGTTTTCCACATTTTACATTTCTACCAGCAATGTGCCAGGGTTCCAATTTCTCCACATCCTGTCAACACTTGTTAGTTTCCACTTTTAAATTTTTATTATAGCATCCCACAAGGTGTGAAGCATTTCATTGTGGTGACTGATGACTGATCAACGATGTTGAGCATCTCTTCATGTGCTCATTGGCCATTCGCATATCTTTGGAGAGGTGTCTATCCAAGTCCTTTGCTCCCTTTTTAATTGGGTTTTTGTCTTTTTATTGTTGAATAGAAAGAGTTCTTTACACATTCTGAATACTATGCCCTTCCTTATCAGATATATTACCTGCAAATACTCTCTTCCATTCTGTAGGTTGCTTTTTTCACTTTCTTGATAATGTCTTTTGATGCATAAAAGTTTTCATTTTGATGAAGTTTTAATCTGTTTTTCTTTTATTGCTCATAGTTTCAGGGACAGGGAGCTTTTAAAGCCATGTTAGTGGGAAAAGTTCCTCCCTACTTAGGGTCCAAACTTAAATCAAATTCTAAATGTAAATAGACCCATCCTTGTAACCCCATTCAACACCGCCTGGACAGCAGTAAATCTGGACATCACCGCTAATTATCAGAGAGCAGTGCTTCCCAGCCCTGGTGTTTTTTTTTTCTTGTGGTAGGAGCTTCCCTTTTATAACACTCGTGGCTTCTGTCCACCCCCTGGCCACCCTTCTCCAACTATCAGCAAGCAGATTTAGGAGTGATAAGTTGGCATAGTTGGCACTGCTCCTCCTTGTTCTTCCTGGCAGCTGGTCTGCCGGTGGAGAACCTATGTCTTGCTCTTCTATCTGCCAGTGGTGAAAGGTCTGCACCTAAGAGTATACATCTGCCCAATTCTCTGATATAATCTTATGTCTGTAATAAAGCTGTATAAATAAATTCAACCTGTAACGATTGAAAGCCTGTTCTAGATCGCGTCCTATCTAACATGCTGGGGATACAGCCATGAACAAAATAGACAACAAAAAGAAACAAAACAAAGCAAAACTGTGTTCATTGATCTATGGTGCTAACATGAAGCTTGGGGGAGATGAACAAGATAAACAAATAAAAGTTTGTTGGTTAAAAACTTGGGCAAGGAACACAGAGGTGCCATTTTATTATCCCCTCTTATCCCAACAATGACCATGTCATAGAGTTTTCAATTTCAGGGCTCAAAAAAGTTATTATCGTTTTCTCTGGTCTATATTCTTGGTTGCAAGCAGTAGAAAGGAACTCTGGCTCGGTAGTGCATAGGTGAGATTAATAAAATCGTACAGGTGTTCACAAAGTAGAGGAGTAAGTTTGAAATGTAAACAGGAGGTAAGGGGGTCTGGAAGCCAACAGCAGGCTGCAACCTTGACCATGCCTGGCTCGAAGCTCACGGCTCCACAGCTTTTCCTCAAGGGTCAGGTTCCGAGTCAGGAGTAACCTAATGGTGGAGCTGAAATCAGGTGTGCATGTTCTGGCTGCCAGAGATAGGGTCAGGGAATTTTTTCTGGCTTTTTTCAATTTCCGTAGTGAAAGGTATGGATGGATCTGTTTCCCACTGAGACCCACGTAATGAGATCACTTAAAAATCAAACTGGTTGGGTGTTGGGCTGCCTGCCTGGCCCAAAGAAGCATATATCCATTATATTAACACCATGTTCTTTCTTGCCCCTTAAGTCCTATTAATCTTACTTTTCTACTTCCTTTTTTATAAGCGGTGCTTAGCCTGCTTTTTTTTTTTCCTTTTAATCTTGTGGCTAGAAACTGGAAAAAATGCCATTTGAAACTGCAAGTACTTCTGTCTCCTGACAGATGAAGAATCGAATTAAACTTTGAGGCAAATCCTTCCTTCATTTTCATGGAAAAAGCCCACCTCTATTCAAGCATCCATCCTGAGTACAGATGTTTCTAGTAGAGTTATGTCTCTGAAGATTTAGTTGGCTTGTGGAGATAAATATTTCTTCTTTTCTGGAAGGATAGAAACTGCCCTGTGTCGTTGTATTATTGTTTGGGAGATGTGTGTGTTGTGTGTGTGTGTGTGTGTGTGTGTGTGTGTGTACTCAAGTTCAAGCACTTTCTCAGAGGCAATTTGGGAGCAAAGACTCTAAAAATTAAAGAAATATGATATTTACTATGGGCAGACAAGAGACTGTAAAAAGAAACTGGAAATATAACGCTCTATACATGGCATTGCTCAGAAGGGAATAACACAGAATGTGGAAAGTATACTTATTTTTTGACACTGCTGGGGTGTGATTATCTTTGGAGGCCCCAGGACAAGACTGTGATGGGGTGGAGGTGGGGATGGAGTTGTGAGGAGGCTCCCCTCAGGAGAGGGAGTGTCCTACCAGCACCAGTTGTCAATCACTTCTTTTTGCGCAGCCATTTTCACCACCAGACGCACTTCCACAGTCAGGAGCCCAAACTTGTAGTTACTACTGCCTCTACTGTGTCCACAGAGGGAGCTGCCGACCCTCCCCCCTCATGTCACTGGCTCCTGAGACATCGGATGTGAGGGTTTCTGACGGGCAGACCTTGGGTAATCTGTCTGCAGTCTAATTGCGAGGCAGACCCAACAAGCCAGTGGGGAGCACTTACAGCTCCTTTAGAGGGAGAAGGTCTTGGCCCACAGTCCCTCCTCACCAACCCACTCCCGCTGAGGGGGGGGACCTCCAAACTTGAGAAGGAATTTGGATAGACTAAACAATGACAAATCCCCACTGCACATTCTAACATCATTTTAAATATGGTTGTGTCTTTTTTTTTTTTTTTCTTGAGAGAGAGAGAGAGAGAGAGAGAAACATGACTGGGGGAGAGGGGCAGAGAATCCCAAGCTGGTTTGATGCTCAGCATGGAACCTGGTGCAGGGTTCGATCCCACAACCCTGGAATCATGACCTGAGCTGAAATCAAGAGTCAGAGGCTCAACCAACTGAGCTCCCCAGGCGCCCCTGAATATGGTGATGTCTTATAAGACAATGAAATGTTAGTCTTGTTACCATCACCTTCATTTTCTACCAGGGAACCAAGAGATGCAGCAATATAATTGTCTGATGAATAGAAATTTAAATCTGATGAATTAAATTTAAATTTAAATTAAATTTCATTGTCATGAAAAATGTCTTTAAATTAATGAATTCAATCCACTCAGTAAGTACTTATAAGTGCAAAACCTTAATTCGTGGTATTTAGTACTAATATAGAGTTAGGAGAGCTGAAAAGCAATGTAGAATGCCTTACATAAAGATTTTATTAAACATCCTAAAATTACTTATGAAAGAAAAAAATTTAGAAAAAATACAGTTTTACAATTCTACTATACCCATGTTTTTTTTTAAGCTTCATTTATTTATTTTGAGAGAGAGAGTGTGGGGAGGAGCAAGGAGAGAGGGGTAGAGAGAATCCCAAGCAGGCTCTGTGCCGGGGCTTGACCTGGGGCTTGATCTCATGAACTGTGAGTCTTGTTAGTCTTGTTAGAGCCAAAATCAAGTGTTGAATACTCAACTGACTGAGGCACCCAGGCGCCCCTGAATTTTTTTGTATTTACCTTCTTTTCCAAGTTTTTTCATATCTATGATATTTGTTCATCTTCAATTCTTATGGATCATATTGAAAATATCACCAATTTAAAAATGAAGGCAATAGAGAAATATCAAACTATATATATATATATACACATACATACATATGTATGTATATATATATATATATATATATAGTCAAAGAGCTCTAGAGACATAGAGACATCTTCCTGAATCTCAAAACATATTTTCAAACAGCGTGTAATAAGCACATACTATGTGACAGAAAACAGTCTGGTATTGAGACAGATTTGTTAATAGTTACCAAAAAAAGAATATGTTTACCTTTCGCACCTAATTAACCTACCTGAAATTAAATTTTGCCTATGGTGTGAAGTGGCATATATTTTAATTTCCTTCCATATGAAAAGCTGTTCCAGAGCCATTTATTAAATCACGTGTCTCTCCCTCACTGACCTGCAGCATGGGCTTTATCATATATGAAGCTGAAATTGAGACATGCTGTGTTATGCCCACTGCACTGTTTGACCGTCTCTGTGTTATTGGTGAGAGACAAGCACAATAGCAGTCTTACCTGCAGAAGGTGGGATGGTTCCAGGCACCTGGTTCCTGTGATGTAGGCAGCAAATCATCTGAAAGGCATTCCTGGAGGATGGGCCTGTTTCAGGGTCTGGATTCTGAAAGTGACCACATTCAGAACCAATCATAAATTACTCTTGGCGTCGTGCTTCCCTCCCATCATCCCCAAGCCTCCATTAAAATCGTGCTGAGTTTTATAGACTTGCCTCATCTTTCACCAACAGAAATAAGACAAGATACAAAAAAGTAATGAGATGAAATCGTACAAGGCAGGGCAGCTGCTGGGAGACAAGTCTCCATAAATATTTTCCTGTTTCTCCAGTCAGGGCTTTCTGAGAAAAGAGTGTCAGTACCTATGTTAAAGGATGAATGAAGAGCAACTAAAGTTAGAAACAACATCTGGAGAGACAGAGAGATTTATCTCCCAGGACCCATGTGTTTACACTGCAGAGTGGTGGAGACACCTTTCCCTCCTTTCCCCAGAGAGGATTTGTTTACATTCCAAAACAAAATCCCCTCTCCTTTACCTTCTCTCTCTGCCTCTCTCTCTCTCTTACTTTCTCTCCTTTCCTTGTCCCCCATGTCCCTCCAAGCCCCCTCCTGGGGCGGGGGAGGGGTGTGGTGGAGATGGGCAGATGTGCCAACAACATTGATATAAACTCCAAGTTTCATAATTTGGAGGTTCCTCCCTCGTATGCAAAATCCCACAGGAGCAGGTACTGAGAGCGTTCACTGTGCCACCCCACGAAGAATTAGGGCTTGGGGACCCAATGCAAGCTGTTCTATAAGAAAGGTCTGTTCCTTGACCCTGAGATGTCATGTTTGTGGGTAGAGATAGAGGTGATAAACATGGATGTGGAGGAGACAGGCCGATTGAGATAGAGATAGAGATGTAAAACTATGGCAGGTGAACTTGTTAGCTTGTAAGTAGGGTCACATTTCAGACTCTTCACAGCTGCACACTTAACCTCAGCTACAATCTGAGTAAAACTGTTCTAGAGATGATAGAAAGTGATCTTATGTGGGCTAAACAGGCAGCATAGAGACCAGAAGTCTGGAGCTGGATGGTGCTGGGTCTGCAAAAGACACCCAGAGTAGATCTGCTCTTGCAGTTTCCAGTAGCTTTGTGGGGTGAGAAGATTGGTAATAGACTTGGGGCGCCTGGGTGGCTCAGTCGGTTAAGCGGCCGACTTCGGCTCAGGTCACGATCTCACAGTCCGTGAGTTTGAGCCCCGCGTCAGGCTCTGTGCTGACAGCTCAGAGACTGGGGCCTGCTTCAGATTCTGTGTCTCCCTCTCTCTCTGACCCTCCCTCATTCATGCTCTGTCTCTCTCTGTCTCAAAAATAAATAAACAAAAAAAAAATTAAAAAAAAAAAAAAAAAAAAGAAGATTGGTAATAGACTGAACTTTCTGTGATCAAGGGGTTTGGAAAGGAAGGCTGGATGGAGTATGACCCAAACTACCAATGTCACACTGAAGTATCTGGACTTTATTCTACAGGTAATAAATACTTTTAAGCAATGATCAGATGTGTGTGTTTGCGTGTGTGTGTGTGTGTGTTTTAAAGATCACTCTGACAGTAATGCCTAGAATAAATAACAAGAGGTGACCAGCAATAGGAACTAAAAAATAGAGACCATTACCCTAGTCAGTCTAGGTTGACTGATGATGAAGTCTTACACCAAGATCTCTGGATTCTAGTCCTGTCTCTCTTAAATTGATGTTCAAATTAGAACTAGCTTCTCTGATGATTGAAAATGTATTTGTTCCCGTTTCCAGAATTAGGATTATAGCAAATATGCTTCTTGTGCTCATTCAGATTGAATATATAGTCAGTTCTCCACTACATATCCTCTTGCTACTCCGCTCCTTAAAACTAAATATATCTTTCCCTGGAAGGGTCTCCCTACTTCTGTTCCCTCAGAGAAGCCACGTATGTCTCACTTCCTCTGTTTTTCCCCTTCCTTCTCTCATCCTGGAGCCCTAACAGAAGACGAAATGGGAACAACCAGAAGTATCTTTCTTCCCTTTGCCTTTACTTCTTATTCTTCACCTCCAACTTCTCAGTTCCTTCTTGTCATTCGATCCTTGAAAACTCCCATTTGGAGTTGATACTTGCCACTGACGATGTCCTCGGCTAAACCCAAGGAAAGAATATTTGAGGCTCCAGAGACCCCAACTCCCATTGTCTGGGGTCCTAGCTCCTGCCGCTGTTGACTTTGCATTTTCTTTCTCTCACAAGTTCTGTGTGATTTGAATCCATGCCTTCAGCGTGTCCTGACTCTTCATCTCTTGGTGCCTGTTGGAGTCCCTGTGGATTCTAGGTCCATTCATTAATTTTTCCTCTCTCCACTGCTGATATCCATGTTGTCTTTATCTCAGGAAGTCCTTGACCCTTGGAGAGAAGCTTAACTTAACAATAATCATTACACTTACCGTAATCCTGCATATAAGCATAAAAAAGATATGATCTCTGTTGTGTAGATGGAAAAACTAAGTCACAGAGATATGATGTGACTTACTTCAAAGCCACATAGTTAATGGGTGTCGGTGCTGGGACAAACAGCCTGGCTCTCTTACTCATCATGTGCTACTCTTTCTAGGATGACATCCTAACCAGCTAGAAACATTTGTTTGTTCAAATTAAAGGCTTCCATTCATACTCAAGGAATTAATTGAAGCTTTCCATAAGACACAAAAAAAAGGTGTGTGTGTGGGAAGCTTAGAATAGCCTAGAATGCCGTGATTCAGATTGCCTTTCTCATAAAAGAGAAAAAAAATCAGGCATAAACTTTGGTCAGAACATTTGGGCCATATTTCAGACACAAACCAGAGAATTTATAGTTATTTAGAGTTCAAGATAAAGCCTTTCAGAATAATTTCCAACTGTCCAGATAATAGAGGGAAAGTGTTTAATGATTTTATTAGTATAATCAAAATAACTCAGTTTCCATCCTATTATATAAGAACTGAGGAAAATGAAATCTAAAGAGTATTTTAGTTACCTCATTGTATGCTTATACTATTTAGTTTTAGAAATATAGGTTCTTGAATCAATAGCCTAAGAGATAGGTAGGGCCACTGGGGTGTCTCAGTTGGTTAAGCGTCCAAGTCTTGATCTCAGCTCAGGTCTTGATCTCAGGATCCTGAGTTCCAGTCCCATGTTGGGCTATGCGCTAGGTGTGAAGCCTACTTAAAAGAGAGACAGAGAGACAGAGAGAGAGAGAGAGAGAGAGAGAGAGAGAGAGGTAAATCCCTAAGAGATAACATGATGCTTTTTCCAAAGATATTGAAATATTACTGAAATTCGAAGAACCAGTTCTTAGTTTCATTGATCTTTTCTATTGTTTCTTTTTTTCTTTTAGTCTTTATTTCATTTATTTCTGCTCTGATCTTTGTTATTTCCTTCCTTCTACTAACTTGGGGTTTTGTTGGTTCTTCTTTCAGTTCCTTTAGGTGTAAGATTTGAGACTGTAAGGTTACATTGTTTATTTGAGGCTGTAAACTTCCCTGTTGAACCGCTTTTGCTTCAGCCCAAAGATTTTGGGCCATTGTTTTCCATTTTCATTTGCCTCACAGTATTTTTAATTTCCTCTTTGATTTCTTCATTGACCCATCGGTTGTTTAGTAGCATGTTCATTGTGGCTAGCTGCAATGACCATTGTTGATACTGTTTGTTGTGGGCACACTGGTGGGCAGGGGTTGGCCCCCTGGCTCAGCTGGCTAAGATGCCCAGCCATAGCAGCTGTGGACACACTAGTAGATGTCTACACCTGATGCAGCTGGATGAGAGGCCTGGTTGCAACTGCTGCAGGTGTGCTGGCGGGCAGGGCAACCTTCCCAACGCCCTGGGACAGGAGTCACTTTGTGGGATGCCAGTCCAGGCCAAGGCTGCCCGCTGGGCATGGTGGGGCAGTAGCTGTTTTGGGGAGGGCAGGTGTGTCGGATGAGGTGATTCTATAGAGCTCCACCAGGGCAGGGCAAGCAGCGCTAGCAAGGTACATGGAAGAGTGTGAGAACTATCCAGACAGTTTGGCTGAAGGAGGGCAAGAAAAATGGCACCCACCAACGCTTCCAATCTTGGAGAACGCTCCTATAGATCCCTGCCCCTCTGGCACATGCTCTAAAATTAGACAATTTTGCTCTTTCACATATAGCCCAGGTGATTTTCAAATTGCTGATCCATGCTAGGTCTTGGATTGAGTGATAATAGTGCATTGGCCCTTTCAGAGTGGAGTCTTGGTTTCCTATAGACCTCCAGCTCTCCCAGAGGTGAGCCCTACTGATTTTCAAGGCCAGACCTTATAGGAGCTCATCTTTCTGGTGCAGGTCCCCAGGTCTGGGTATGCCGTAATTTCCTCACTCCCCAGGAAGGCCCTCCGTGCCTGTAATATCTCTCCCTCTTGCGAGTTGCCATGTGGGGGTTTTTGTTCCTGGTTGCATCTCTGTCCCTCCTACCTTTCTTGATATGACTTTTTCTTTGGAAAAAGCCATTCTGTAAGTCTTCAGGTCATCTTCAGAGTGGATTGCATTATATGTAGTTGTAGTATCAGTGTGTCTGGGGGAGGAGGTGGGCTCAGGATCCTCCCACTTTGCTATCTTCTGGAAAAAGCTCTGTTTGGTTTTGGTTAATGGTTTCTATTCCTTTGTTGAACTTCTGGTTTTGTTCATGCATTGTTTTTAAATTCTGTTAAATGGTTTCTCTGTGTGTCCTTATAGTTTGTTGAACTTCTTTACAAGGATTATTCCGAATACTTTGTCAGACAGTTCATAGATCTCCATTTTTTTTTTTTTTTTTTTTTTTTAGCATCAGTACTTGGAGGTTTAGTAGTTTACTTTGGTGGTGTCATGTCTACCTAATTCTTTGTGATCCTTATATCCTTGCATTGGTATCTGCACATTCATGTAAGTTGTCTCCTCTTCCAGACTTTACAGGCCCACATTGTCAGGAAAGCCCTTCATTAGTCAGTTCAGCTTGGGATACTGGGTGGGTTAACTGTTAGAGCCCATGGGCAGACAGGGCTTGCTATCAGGGTCTCTATTTGGGTGAGGCCACTGCCTATGCTCTGCACTTGGGGAGGGGAGGGAGCACACCCCTCTGGCTGAGCTCCATAGTTAAGTGAGCCTGCTGGCTGGTCTCTTTGTTGAAGCAAGACTACAAGATGAGCTCCCTGGTTGAGAGTGACTTCTGGTTGTGCTCCACACTCAAGTGAGGCCACTGACTGGGCTCTGCAATCACCTGTGGTCAGGTGGAGCATCAAGCTGTGTTCCCTGGCAGGGTGGTACCACTGGTTGAATTCTGCAATTGGGCAGGGCTGCAGGCTGGGCTCCACAGTTGCTCCTAAACTGGCGGGGCCTCAACTGGATGGTGCTGCTTGCTGGACTTCTAGTTCAAGTGGGATGTGAGCAGGCCTTCCTCATGGACAGGGTACAGTCTGTGTTCTGTGATCAGGTGGGGCTCATAGGCTGTGTCCCAAAGTTTGTCACAGCCACAGGTTGGGCCTTGCACACAGGTAGACTACTGGCTACTGGCTGTGCTGTTCTGTTGGTTAAGGTTGCTGGCCAGGTACTGTGATTAGGCAGGGCCTCTAGCTATATTTCACAGTTGGATGACACTGGAGGCTGTGCTCCATACTTGGGAGGGTCACTGTCCAGGTTCCCTGGTCAGATGGGGCAGCAGACGATGCTTCATAATTGGGTGAGGTCACTGGCTGGGCTCCCTACCTGGGCAAGGCCACAGGCTGTGTTCAGCAGTTGGGTAGGCCTATAGGCTGAGCTTCAAGGCTTCCCAGGGTCAATGTTGATGCTCTCTGATTGTACAGAGCCAAAGGTTATTCTCAACAGTTAGGCAAGATTGTTGGCTTGGCTCCTTGCCCAAGTGGGAATGTATGATGGGTTCTTCGGCTACCTGGATTCCTTGACAAGGGTCCCTGATTGGAAAGGACTGGAAGCTGTGCTCAGCAGTTGGGTGGATTTGTGAGCTGGTTTCCCTGCCCAAATGCAACCACAGAATAGACTCTGTGGTGGTAGAGCTCATTGGCTAGGCACTCAAATCAGGTAGAACTGCCAACCAGGCTCCCTGGCCAAATGGGTCCAGTGCCTTGATCTGCCCATCTGGCCAGAATGTGGTCCTACTGGCTGAGATATCTGCACAGGCACTGCTGCAAGCAGGAATGTGGTCCACTGAGATCTGAACCCTGGTTGCTCTAAGCCCCACTTTCTTCATCTCTATCTTATCCTTAGTGGTCAAACCCTGAAGATTCCCCCAGTCATCCCCATGAAGTGAGACCTGAGTGGGCCTCCTGGGCAGTGTCTTGCAATGCCTGGGAAGCTGGGTGTCCACATTGAGCTCTCTTTTCCCACTGAAGAAATTGCAGGCCTTGGGGGAGGGGGGGGCTCTTGGTGCAGTGCTGTGCCAGCCTGGGGGAGGGGCAATGTAGTTAAAGAGAAACTGTTCCTCCTACTTTTCTAAATCAGTCCTTCTTGGTGTCTGTCATCTGGGTGAGTGCTTCAGCCACACCCCTGGGTTCTGGGATTTTCACAATGGTGTCTTGTCTATGGAGAGTTGTTAGTTGGTCTTCTTGGGAGTGTCTTTGGAACATTTTAAACTCAAGAGTGTAACTGAGTTTTAATGTTTGTTCTCAATCCCCCACCATTCACCGAATCCTTATGCAATGTCAAGAAATTGAAGGTTTACCTGATCTTTCATCGATGGTGGTTTCCATATTTATTGTCTTTCTTTCTGCTATAATTGATGGCACCATCAAGTCCCTGATGATACTGCTTCTCAGAGCAAGCTAGAGAGGTGCCCTCCCAGCATTTGTCTTCACAGAGCGCCAGCCTGGACATAGAGGTCAATCTTCCAGCATCCAGGAGTCATTGCCATCAACAGCCCACTACCTCCTGAGGAGCTATGCAAATCTTTGTCCACAGAATCTGTTCCCTATCAACTCAACCTGGTTTGGTGAATCTCTCCTCTGGCCACTCTCTTCTTTCCAAGTATCAGCCTCTCTCCCCTCATCAACTCTCTTCTGGGCAACTTCACTCCATCTCCTGTTGAGGCTGACTTCCCCAACAAAACCTATATGGCTGAAGCTGAAATGATGTGCAAAAGGAAAGAGATAAGTCATTCTCAAAACACACTGTGCATTAGAATCACTTGAAGTATCTTTTAACAAGTACATCTTAGTCAGTTTTGAGTGGATCCCAGAAATTTGCAAGAAGTGGAAACAGGGGGTTCCCGGACCACACTTGGAGAAACATGGGCCTAGGTCCTACAAATACAAATGCTTGGCTGACCCTGCAAGATGGACAAGAATGCAAAAATGTCTCTCAGCCTTTCATGATGAATCTACAACAGGCCTTCAGTCTGGATAATAAGACAGTTGATTTCTCAAATCAGGTTATCTTGCTTCATATGGTTTGTAATTTTTTTCTAAGATATAAGGATTCTGGGAGTCAGGACAAGAAACTGTTCCTCTAAACTGAGATCAAGTCATTTAATGCTCAAGAAGAAGACAAGGTATGAACATGATAAATACTGGAATATTTTACATGTTTATATGAATTACATATACATATTTTCAGATTTTGCTATTCCAACTGTTTCCATCACTAGCTTATTGTGTAAGCCTATACATTAGATATACACATCTATTTATACCTTATAAAAAAACCAAAAAGTAATTTTACTTTTCTCATAGAGAAATGTTTCTTATTTGGCTTTCACCTCATAGTATATATCCAGTCTTATGTAACCATTCCTATCTAAGAAAAGGAATATATGAAGAGTACCATGCATAGTAATGAAGCAAATTTCAAGTGAATATTGCAACTTTCAAGGTGAATATTTCTTTTCTCTTTTTTCTCTCTCCCAATAAGTACTCTAAGACATCCATTAGCTGTTCCTCAGAAAAAAAATTTACTTTTTTGAAATATGGAAGGCTGAAAGCTAGAAAATGTAAAATAATAATGATAAAAAATGTAAACAGTTGCCTCTTACAGAGTAAGATGCATCCAATGCTTTCATTGTTTTTCTATCACCACCATACATAAGACGTAGAGCCTCGTAGAGAGGATATGCCCATAATTCTGGTTTAGATAATTTCTCCCTTTGAACACCTATCCCAAGAATTTTTGTGTTATTATGCCATTTACAGAAATGAGGACAAAATCATTGTGCATTCAAGGCAAAATACAATCGCACATACAATCGGTTTCGGATCATTTTATTACGTTGTGGTATATTACATTCTTCTTCCTATTTACCAGATAAGAATTCAGTGTATACTTGCCTTAATAACTATCACATTTAAGATGCCTCCCCAAACTGGGACAGGAGAGTACTTTGAGTCCTTTAATTAACACTGGGAGAAAAATCTGAGGAGACCAAGAGGTAAAGAGTGGCCCAAAGTCTTTATGCTCCTTTCAGTTCCTACCACGTGCAGTACAGGTAGTACCCCGATCATTAAAACCCACACAGCTTCTGCCCTCCGTTGAGAGGAGGATCGTGTCAACTATTTGAGGAGTCTTAGAATCCACAGCAGGATGCTCTTCGAATAGTGGGTTCAGACAACAGAAGCACCGACGGCTTTGTGCAGTAAAGCCAGGGTGACCATTGTACAGAGTACAAGTGTATTATTATCTTCACTGAAAACAAGTATGGCCCTTTGTGATAGTCCAGGTTTCAGATGTTCCACTGTACGTCACGTCACGTTAGGACACTGATGGGCAAATTTTATCTTATTTTTCCAAAAAAGTATAAAAAGAAAATAAGGATTGTCTCCAAACGAAGAGAACATTGAACAACAGATTATCAGATGGTATGTGGTCTCCTTCCTTTTACTCCTTTTCGAATAACAATATGCTATAGTCACCACCCACTTGTTCATTGGTTTCTCATAAGAAGAAAAATGGTAGGGACCCAAGTAGGAGGTTTTCACAACAGTATCATATAACTACCCTCAAACAAGAGGAGAGAAAGACCCCTTAAAATGTAGAACAGAATAGGAAAGTTGAAAAAGGATTTGTTGAATGCTATATTTCTGAAGATGTGGTGTGAAGTCAATTTTGTTGCTGAAAATGTATTTTTTATTGCCTTATAGTTTCAGGCATGCTTTAGCTCCATTGCTGAATTATTTTCTTAGCAATGGCACTAAATGTGTAGATTTCAGGCTTGCTGTTTTTCCCTGTCCTTGTTTTTGCAAAGTGGTTAATGACTTGTTAGCCAAGACTTACATGCATCAAGGGAAGCAATTAATAATTCTGCAAAATGATGTCACTCTTTTTGTAATGGGAGCCCTCACAGGTTACACAACTGTTTAGCAAATCTATATTTTCTTAATCAACATTAATATGACTAAAGAGAAATGTAATTTATATTTTATTCAGTTTAGATACCATTACCTAAAATTATAGTTCAACTATTCTATTCGGATTAGTTAATTATGTTCAAAAACTCTAGAGAGCTATCGATGCTTAGCCTCTAATGTGTGGAAGGCAATTCCTGTGATCAGCTTATTATGGATCCATTTAATTTCTCTTGGGATCTTATATATAAAACATAAGCTGCTTTTGTATCTTCTTAATTTTATCCTTTTATTAAAAAACAATTAAACCATCTCTCTTATGTGGAATCCATTAGTGTTTTCGGTGTGTGTGTGTGTGTGTGTGTGTGTTTAAGCGAGAGCTAGAGAGAAGCAGAAAATATGTGCATTATAAAAACTTCAGAATGGAACATTCACTTTTGGACTGAGGGCAAAAAAGTGATGTTTGGAACGTCGACAATAAGACTTTAAGCAACTTTTGTCTTATTTGATTTTGCTCTTATAGTTTTCAACTTTTCATGAGAACACGGGCAGTAATTTCCTTAACATCAGCTGTAGCAACATTTGTCTAGATATGTCTTCTAAGGCAAGAGAAACAAAAGCAAAAACAAGCTATTGGGACTACATCAAAATAAGAATATTTTGCACAGTGGAGGAAAACATCAGCAAAACAAAAAGGCAATTTGCAAATAATATATTAGATACAGGGTTAATATCCAAAATGTGTAAACAAAAATGCAATGGGAGAAGATATTTGCAAATAATGTATTTGATAAGGGTTAATATCCAAAATGTATAAAGAATTTATACAACTCAATACCAAAAAAAATCTGATTAAAAAAATGGGCGGAGGACCTAACTAGACATTTTTCCAAAGAAGACCTACAGATGGTCAACAGACACATGAAAAAAATGCTCAACATCACTACTCATCAGGAAAATGCAAATCAAAACCACATTGAGATATTACCTTACACTTTTCAGAATGGCTAAATTCAAAAGGACAAGAAATAACAAGTGTTGATAAGGATGTGGAGAAAAAGGAACCCTTGTGCACTGTTGGTGGGAATGTAAACTGGTACAGCCACTGTGGAAAACAGTATGAAGTTTCCTCAAAAAAAGTAAAAATGCATATCCCATATAATTCAATAATTCCACTACTGGGCATTTACCCAAAGAAAACAAAAAAAGTAATTCAGAAAGATATATGCACCCCTATGTTTAGTGCAGCATTATTTACAATAGCCAAGATACACACAAACACACACACACAGGAATTTTTACCACCTTAAAAGGATGAGATCTTGCCATTTGTGACAACATCAATGGACCTAGAGGGTATTATGCTAAGTGAAACAAGTCAGACCGAGAAAGACAAATACTATATGATTTCCCTCATATAAGGAATCCAAAATAAAACAAATGAAGAAACAAACAAACCAAACGCAGAATCAGAGAACAAGCTGGTGGTCAGAGGGAAAGGGGGTGGGAAGATAAGCAAAATGGGTGAAGAGGAGGCAGTTACAGGCCTCCAGTTATGGAATGAATAAGTCACAGGAATAAAAGGTACAGCATAAGGAACATAGTCAATGATACTGTAATAGCGTTGCATGGTGACAGATGGTAGCTATACTTGTGGGCACAGCATAACACATGAAGAAGTTGAATCACTATGTTGACTATGTTGTACTCCTGAAACGAATGTAATATTGTGTGTCAACTACACTCAAATTAAAAAAAAAAAAAACTCTTTTAAAAGACTTCAACTTTTCTACTGTTAAATGCAATTTTTAAGAGCTTATTCAAAGAAAGTTGGGGTGGGGCGCCTGGGTGGGTTGGTCGGTTAAGCGTCCGACTTCGGCTCAGGTCATGATCTCACGGTCAGTGAGTTCGAGCCCCGCATTGGGCTCTGTGCTGACAGCTCAGAGCCTGGAGCCTGTTTCAGATTCTGTGTCTCCCTCTCTCTCTGCCCTTCCCCTGTTCATGCTCTGTCTCTCTCTCTCTCTCAAAAATAAATAAACGTTAAAAAAAAATAAAAAAAAAAAACAAAGAAAGTTGGGGAATGTGAAAGATCCAATCAGGCAATAGCACATGAATATTATACAGTATTATTTCAAAGTGTACAAAAATGTTTTTGGTTTTTTAGCCTTAAGATCACATCAGAGTATATACTGTTGTCTTTGAAAACTTAAGTGAAGAAAAAAGTTTAAATGTATCATACCAAAAAGCAATTTGTATTCACTCTGTCATTGTTTTTATTGTTTTTTTTTTTTTTTTGGCTTGGTTTTATTGCAAGACCATGGTATTATGATGTCAATTTTTCATCTGTGAAAAAAATTCACATCATTGATCAATAGTATTTTATATTATAATAAAAATATTTGAGAATAATGTCCAGAGGAATCGCAGATAGAAAGACTATATTTTATTTTTTAAGAAAGATTGTGTTTTATACAGAAAAAAATCAGAGCTTAATGTCCCAATTAAATAACCTATTTTTATTGACTTAAAAATTATGAGCAAATAATTATTATTTTAAGCCAACGAACTTTGAAGTAGTTTGTTTTGCAGTGAAAGTTAACTGATAGTTTCCATTTATAGAAAAAGTTCAAATAAAGTAAAATTAAATAATATATTGCTTATAGATAGGTAATATAAACTCAATTTTAAAAATAACTCACTGAAGAGTGAGAGAATGACTAACACAAAAGTCAAAATATTGCCCAGGATGGGGAGAGAATTGGAAAAGAGCATACAGAGTTTCTAAAGTGTCTCTGATTCTCCATTTTTTTCAATGTGTATTTATTTTTGAGAGAGAGAAAGGGAGCATGCGCAGGGTGAGGGCAAAGAGAGAGTCAGAGGATCTGAAGTGGGCTCCGTGCTGACAGCAGAGCCCAATGTAGGGCTTGAGCACACGAACCATGAGATCATGACCTGAGCCAAAGTTGGATGCTTAAGCGACTGAGCCACCCAGGCAACCCTCTGATATTCTATTTTTGACATGGATAGTGGATACCCATTATTTGACTTATTATTCTTATTTTTTAAAAGGTACATATATGCTCACACATCCTTATAGAAGTATATTTCATATTTTAAAAAGTAAAGATAAAAATATTTAAAAAAAAACAAACAGCAAAATCAATGGCATGTATTGGAGAGACGCATATGGAATAAACAGAATGGAAAGAAAAGGCATCCCCAAAGAGCTGGAAACAATGTTCAATCTACCAGTAAAGAAATACAACCAAAGATATATGGCTGAGCAGAAAAAGTTGATGTCTGGAAGTAAATAAAAAGAATTACCCTTGTCTCTGAAATATTTGTGAATAGCCCCCAGCTGGAGAATTACAGGCTTCTGAGAAAGTGATACAGACCAGTCAAAACACCTTCAGAAACTTTTGATATTGCCTGAAGATTCTAGGCAGGTAAAAGCAGAATATTCCAGAAGGTCACACTATGAGCACCAGGATAGTTAAAATGGAAACTGAAAGGAAGCTAAAGCAAAAAGACTCGCTATATATTTATCTATTTTATATAGAAGTTAGGTAAAGGAATAATTTATTACCAGCTGGAATTTTGATCTCAAATCTCAGTGGAGGATCCTGATAAACTAGACTCACCCGTCGGGTGAATTATTTTTGCTGAGGCTTACATGAGCCCAACTACCTAAAGCAATGGCAGACGAAATGGGTTTATTGTCTTTCATAAGCTCACAACTGCCTCTTGGACTTCTGGTGAAGAAAGCCCTGTCCAGAGCAAACATACCATCAATAGCAGAATAGTTTGCAGAGATAGCTCTCAGCCCACGGGTGGGAGAGCCCCTCCTTTGAGTGGCTTGCTCCAGTAACACAGAGCATTGAAAGAGTCATAAGAATGCAAAGAAGAAGCCAAAGTATAAGATTTTGGGTGTTTCTCTGGAAAGGTGGCATCTTATATTCCAGTCCCATTAGGCTGTGTGCTATGAGAAGAACAAAGGTAACAAAGGCAGAGCATCCACCCTTCGGGAGCCTGTGTGATTGAGAACACTGATCAAACTCTAATAATGTCTATAAGAGAGGATGAAGGTAGTAATCACAGGAGGTGGAAACCTGGTGTGGAGTGGACATTCATTCCTGTTTGTGTAGCAAGGTTGGATTTACACCATTGTCCAGGCATAATTATTAATGTAGCACTCCTTCTCATTCAGAAAAGTATCTCTGTTTTGACAGTAAATTATATAGTCATCCTACTTAGAAGGAAACTCTTTTGAGGGAAGTTCAGGGCAAGGAGGCCAAAAAGAAACACCTGTTTGTGTTCATGGTCTCTTGCCTTCATCCATTTCTGATAAGTGCCTCTCTTCCAGGACATGATACCCTCTCCCTGGTTCCTCCCCAGTGTCTTCTCATTTGCTTCCTTTCCCCCGTTTCTCCAACAATAGAAATCACATCATCACTGTCTTCATTCCAAATGAATGGAAGTTCTCTAAACATTTTTGGTAGAGTGATTCAATGGGTCATAAGAATTATAGCAATCACCAAATTACAGTGTTCAAACTGGGGGTGGGTGGCGAGAGGGGAAGAAAGATGGAACTGTGAGGTAAAATAAAATGTGAAAATTCCTGCTTTGCTTATACCTTGATTTTTATTGTAGTCCTTTTTTTCTTATAAAATATCTGCTGCAATGTCAATAGATGTTATTTTCAATTGTATCAGACTTTCACATTTTTCCTCATGGAGTGTAATAAAGCATATCTTTAATCCAGTGATTCTCATTTCATTTGCTCATGTTTATTTTCATTTTTTCCATGTGGGCTGGGGTGTTTTCAGCAGCTGGATGGGTTTTTTTCATTCTTTGATAATTTAGAGATTATCTGATTGTTCATTTACAAAATTTATGTACTTGCTACTGAAGACTGATAAATTCAATCATCATTTAGAGAATTGGAAATATCTAAAGTGCATAAAAATAATCCCTTAGGTCACAACTTTCCTTCCTTAATTTTTATTCTTATGTGATTTTTCTCACTAGGCTCCTAAAACTCCTGTTTGTGTTTTTTTTTTAAGGTGGGAATTCTACCATCTGGCTCTACAATGATCATTTTTTCCCCTAAAATAAAGAGTACAGAACGCTTACTTTCTAACTTAAAATTTCAGTCTTATTAACGTAGGTGATATTTTACCATTCAAGCAGAGGCCAATCATTTGGGAGAGATATTCTTGAAGGGAGAAAGTGTCAGGTTATAAGCTGGATACAAGCTATTGATTCATTCAACAAACATTTTTTTAATTTTTTAATTTTGTTTTTAAGGTTTATTCTTTGCTCAGAGACAAAGAGACAGAGTGTGTGGGGAGGAGGGGAGGGGCAGAGAGAGGGAGACATAGAATCCGAAGCAGACTCCAGGCTCTGAGCTGTCAGCACAGAACCCAACACAGGGCTCAAACTCACAGACCGTGAGATCATGAGCTGAGCTGAAGTCCGATGCTTAACCAACTGAGCCACCCAGGCACCCCTCAACAAACATTTATGTAGTGGATACAGTGAGCTATAATAGATGATGAGCCTAGTTTCATTGCTGCCAAAAAGACGGAAAACCAACGGTATTGGAATGCTCCCAATAACTCCCTGTTACTCATCTTTCTTCCCTAAAGGATTTTAGATCAACCACCCTATGCTCAAGGGGCAGTAGCAGAACAGAAAGCAAAATGTCAATTTATCATCAATACTCTTTCATCAAAAGCTTAATTTGGCGACCCAAGTGGGACACTTTATTTTCCATTACTACCATTATCTCTAATCTAAATTTGGGGTCTGGTGTGTATTAGTTGCCTTCAGAGAAAGAGAGATGATCAGGCCACAGGATGGCCTTGAATCCATTTAACTACTTCATTGCAATGAACAAGAGAAAAGAAAATGAAAAACATTCACCTTATGGCCTTGACTTTCCTAAGAAAGAGACAGGAAGAAAATACATATAGACGACGTAGATGCAGATGTAATACAGATTGAGATGTAGGTGTAGGTATAGATGTGGATATAGACATATGAATAACATAGGGTATGAATTCAGTGCTGGGTTTTAATGTCCTTTAATCCAACCATGTAATAACATGTGGCTCTAACCAATTGATTTACTAATTCTTCTTCCATTTTTGAAGGAAGATGAACTTGAACTACAGAATTTCTCTCCTAAAGAGGTACCAGGCCATATGCCAGTGATATAAAGAACAGTATTACAACCCTCAAACAGCTCATCCTTATGAAGAGAATGGCAAATGAATCAACTATCAGGCTCCTTCCAAGGCTAAAACTAAACTACGTGAGTCTACTACATATGCATTAATTTAATCAATAGGTGAGAAACTAGTTTTAAAATTGTGATCCATGTAATCACAGGGCTCTATAAGACAACTCTGGAAATTCACTAAAACTAAATGTCCTGTTTCACTCATTTTATTCTCATAGTTTCAGAGCCCATCTAATTCCTAGGCAAGGATAGATTGAGCGTACCGATCAGTGAAGAGCAGCACATAAAGAAACCATGGCTTTTTTTGAAAAATGGAAACCATTAGATTTTCATGCATTCATTTAATAAGTATTGATTGAGCACCTAATGTATGCAGGTTCTGGGGATGTAGTAGTGAACAAGAAAGCCAAGAACCTTCCCTCAGGGAATTCAATTATATAGCACACACACATACACACAGAGTATGCATAACTTACACAATTATTGTTTTGAAACAACTGTGGATCTCTTCTAAGTTTTTTAGAGTTGAATAAATTTATGCCATAAATTAAAAAGCACTAGGAAGAAAGACTGCTTTAAAAATCAGATAAGGGATTCCAGAGCAAAACATAAATTGCACACATCATTATTCTCTTCAATAGCGTGAATACGTGGCCTTCCACTACACAACTACAGATGTCACTCATCAGTCAACACACTTTTCTAGCTGAGCCCAGATGTAACTTCAGAATGGTTCTCACGGCCTTCGAGGCAGCCATTACCAATTGGTGTGATAGTCACTCAGTGTGAAACCGTTGTCCTCACTGATGAAGAGCATCTACCATGAAGCATTTAGTGAGTACCTACTGTGTACCTCCAATTGCTGCTAAGTGCTAAAAGGACAAAATAGGACTAGAAGACATGGACACAGACTGGAAGTCTTGCACACATAGTTATTGAACAAGACTTTCACTGATGTGGAGAGAACATAGGAGTTGAAGTCGATGTACTTTTTCTAGTCTGAACACTTACTAGCTGTGTTAACTCATGTTTGTTCTTCCCTTTCTGTGTCTCAACTTCCTCATCAATAGAATGAGAAAATAATGCCTATTCTTCCTACTTCTCCAAGTTATTGTAAAGATAAAATGAGATGCTATATAAGAAAGCACTTCAAAAAACATAAAAGAGGGATGCCTGGGTGGCTCAGTTAAGCGTCTGACTTCGGCTCAGGTCATGATCTCACAGTTTGTGCGTTCAAGCCCCGCGTCAGGCTCTGTGCTGACAGCTCAGGGCCTGGAGCCTGCTTCGGATTCTGTGTCTCCTTCTCTCTCTGCTCCTCCCCAACTTGTGCTCTGTCTCTCTATGTCTCTCAAAAAATAAATAAACGTAAAAAAAAATTTAAAAAAAGACCCACAGGGTATTATTATATTGCTTAATGAAAGTGCTAAATCTTGACACCAAAGACTAAAAATTAAACGGTAACTAATACAGTATCAAATGAAAAAATGTATGAAAGAGAGATTGAGGTACACCAAACGATAAAACTTTGATGGGCCATTGGGGCACCTGGCTGGCTCCCTCGGTAGAGCATGCAACTCTTGATCTCAGGGTTGTAAGTTGAAGCCCTATATTGGGTGCAGAGATTACTCAAAAATAAAAAACTTTTTAAAAAGAAAATTGTCAGCAGGAAAAGCAAAAACATTAAAAAACAAAACAAAAAACAAACAATCAAACAAAACTTTGACGGACCAAAACACCATGTACAAAATAAAAGACAAAGGATGGAGGGGGTGGGGAGGATAGTTACAATCTGTGACAACCAAAGATTGGTATCTTTACTGTGTAAAATTCTCATAGATATGCAAACTAAAGAAGTAAATGTCACAAGGAAATGAGGACAAAGTCTACAAATTAACAAAGGAATAACTTCTAATTTGCCAGGCTCAAATGAAAAATCATATTTAACCAAAGATATGGAAATGGTATTTTTTCACTGAGTAAAATGGACAGAAATCATAAAACACGATGCTGGAAAGTATTGGAGGAAATGGGCACTTTTACATTCTACCAATAAGACCAATAAGAATATATATATACTGGCGCAGTGTGCAGAAGACAATTTGTCACTTGACATCAAAAATTTTAATGTATATAGTATCCTTTATAGTACATATATATACTATTGTATATAGTATCCTTTTATATGACTGATTCTAATGGAAGAAAATGAAATCATTGGAATATCCACCAATTGGAGATTTGCTAAGTAAGTGATGATTTTCCTACCAATGTAATAGTCAGCAGTTAATGCAAAAAATATCGATCTCTACTTATTAGTCCCTATGTTTAAATGTCTGTTGCAGAGGTTCCGGAAGATGGCGGCGTAGGAGGACGCGGGGCTCACAGCGCGTCCGGCCGATCACTTAGATTCCACCTAAACCTGCCTAAAGAACCCAGAAAACCGCCAGAGGATTAGCAGAAGGGAGTCTCCGGAGTCAAGCGCAGACTAGAGGCCCACGGAAGAGGGTAGGAAGGGCGGCGAGGCGGTGCGCGCTCCACGGACTGGCGGGAGGGAGCCGGGGTGGAGGGGCGGCTCGCCGGCCAAGCAGAGCCCCCGAGTCTGGCTGGCAAAAGCGGAGGGGCCGGACGGACTGTGTTCCGACAGCAAGCGCGACTTGGCGTCTGGGAGGTCATAAGTTAACAGCTCTGCTCGGAAAGCGGGAAGGCTGGAGGACAAAGGGAGGGAGAGCTGCTGAGCCCCCGGACGGCAGAGCTCAGCTTGGCGGGGAACAAAGGCGCCAGCGCCATCTCCCCCGCCCATCCCCCAGCCAAAATCCCAAAGGGAACCAGTTCCTGCCAGGGAACTTGCTCGCTCCGCGCAAACACCCAACTCTGTGCTTCTGCGGAGCCAAACCTCCGGCAGCGGATCTGACTCCCTCCCGCTGCCACAGGGCCCCTCCTGAAGTGGATCACCTAAGGAGAAGCGAGCTAAGCCTGCCCCTCCAGCCCCCGTGCACCTTGCCTACCCACCCCAGCTAATACGCCAGATCCCCAGCAACACAAGCCTGGCAGTGTGCAAGTAGCCCAGACGGGACACGCCACCCCACAGTGAATCCCGCCCCTAGGAGAGGGGAAGAGAAGGCACACACCAGTCTGACTGTGGCCCCAGCAGTGGGCTGGGGGCAGACATCGGGTCGGACTGCGGCCCCGCCCACTAACTCCAGTTATACACCACAGCACAGGGGAAGTACACTGCAGGTCCTCACCACGCAAGGGACTCTCCAAAATGACCAAACGGAAGAATTCCCCTCAGAAGAATCTCCAGGAAATAACAACAGCTAATGAACTGATCAAAAAGGATTTAAATAATATAACAGAAAGTGAATTTAGAATAATAGTCATAAAATTAATCGCTGGGCTTGAAAACAGTATACAGGACAGCAGAGAATCTCTTGCCACAAAGATCGAGGGACTAAGGAACAGTCACGAGGAGTTGAAAAACGCTTTAAACGAAATGCAAAACAAAATGGAAACCACAATGGCTCGGCTTGAAGAGGCAGAGGAGAGAATAGGTGAACTAGAAGATAAAGTTATGGAGAAAGAGGAAGCTGAAAGAAAGAGAGATAAAAAAATCCAGGAGTATGAGGGGAAAATTAGAGAACTAAGTGATACACTAAAAAAAAATAATATACGCATAATTGGTATCCCAGAGGAGGAAGAGAGAGGGAAAGGTGCTGAAGGGGTACTTGAAGAAATTATAGCTGAGAACTTCCCCGAACTGGGGAAGGAAAAAGGCATTGAAATCCAAGAGGCACAGAGAACTCCCTTCAGACGTAACTTGAATCGATCTTCTGCACGACATATCATAGTGAAACTGGCAAAATACAAGGATAAAGAGAAAATTCTGAAAGCAGCAAGGGATAAACGTGCCCTCACATATAAAGGGAGACCTATAAGACTCGTGACTGATCTCTCCTTTGAAACTTGGCAGGCCAGAAAGGCTTGGCACGATATCTACAGTGTGCTAAACAGAAAAAATATGCAGCCGAGAATCCTTTATCCAGCAAGTCTGTCATTTAGAATAGAAGGAGAGATAAAGGTCTTCCCAAACAAACAAAAACTGAAGGAATTTGTCACCACGAAACCAGCCCTACAAGAGATCCTAAGGGGGATCCTGTGAGACAAAGTACCAGAGACATCACTACAAGCATAAAACATACAGACATCACAATGACTCTAAACCCATATCTTTCTATAATAACACTGAATGTAAATGGATTAAATGCGCCAACTAAAAGACATAGGGTATCAGAATGGATAAAAAAACAAGACCCATCTATTTGCTGTCTACAAGAGACTCATTTTAGATCTGAGGACACCTTTAGATTGAGAGTGAGGGGATGGAGAACTATTTATCATGCTCCTGGAAGCCAAAAGAAAGCTGGAGTAGCCATACTTATATCAGACAAACTAGACTTTAAATTAAAGGCTGTAACAAGAGATGAAGAAGGGCATTATATAATAATCACAGGGTCTATCCACCAGGAAGAGCTAACTATTATAAATGTCTATGCGCCAAATACCCGAGCCCCCAGATATATAAAACAATTACTCATAAACATAAGCAACCTTATTGATAAGAATGTGGTCATTGCAGGGGACTTTAACACCCCACTTACAGAAATGGATAGATCATCTAGACACACAGTCAATAAAGAAACAAGGGCCCTGAATGATACATTGGATCAGATGGACTTGACAGATATATTTAGAACTCTGCATCCCAAAGCAACAGAATATACTTTCTTCTCGAGTGCACATGGAACATTCTCCAAGATAGATCATATACTGGGTCACAAAACAGCCCTTCATAAGTTTACAAGAATTGAAATTATACCATGCATACTTTCAGACCACAATGCTATGAAGCTTGAAATCAACCACAGGAAAAAGTCTGGAAAACCTCCAAAAGCATGGAGGTTAAAGAACACCCTACTAACGAATGAGTGGGTCAACCAGGCAATTAGAGAAGAAATTAAAATATACATGGAAACAAACGAAAATGAAAATACAACAATCCAAACGCTTTGGGATGCAGCAAAGGCAGTCCTGAGAGGAAAATACATTGCAATCCAGGCCTATCTCAAGAAACAAGAAAAATCCCAAATACAAAACCTAACAGCACACCTAAAGGAAATAGAAGCAGAACAGCAAAGGCAGCCTAAACCCAGCAGAAGAAGAGAAATAATAAAGATCAGAGCAGAAATAAACAATATAGAATCTAAAAAAACTGTAGAGCAGATCAACGAAACCAAGAGTTGGTTTTTTGAAAAAATAAACAAAATTGACAAACCTCTAGCCAGGCTTCTCAAAAAGAAAAGGGAGATGACCCAAATAGATAAAATCATGAATGAAAATGGAATTATTACAACCAATCCCTCAGAGATACAAACAATTATCAGGGAATACTATGAAAAATTATATGCCAACAAATTGGACAACCTGGAAGAAATGGACAAATTCCTAAACACCCACACTCTTCCAAAACTCAATCAGGAGGAAATAGAAAGCTTGAACAGACCCATAACCAGCGAAGAAATTGAATCGGTTATCAAAAATCTCCCAACAAATAAGAGTCCAGGACCAGATGGCTTCCCAGGGGAGTTCTACCAGACATTTAAAGCAGAGATAATACCTATCCTTCTCAAGCTATTCCAAGAAATAGAAAGGGAAGGAAAACTTCCAGACTCATTCTATGAAGCCAGTATTACTTTGATTCCTAAACCAGACAGAGACCCAGTAAAAAAAGAGAACTACAGGCCAATATCCCTGATGAATATGGATGCAAAAATTCTTAATAAGATACTAGCAAGTCGAATTCAACAGCATATAAAAAGAATTATTCACCATGATCAAGTGGGATTCATTCCTGGGATGCAGGGCTGGTTCAACATTCGCAAATCGATCAACGTGATACATCACATTAACAAAAAAAAAGAGAAGAACCATATGATCCTGTCAATCGATGCAGAAAAGGCCTTTGACAAAATCCAGCACCCTTTCTTAATAAAAACCCTTGAGAAAGTCGGGATAGAAGGAACATACTTAAAGATCATAAAGGCCATTTATGAAAAGCCCACAGCTAACATCATCCTCAACGGGGAAAAACTGAGAGCTTTTTCCCTGAGATCAGGAACACGACAGGGATGCCCACTCTCACCGCTGTTGTTTAACATAGTGCTGGAAGTTCTAGCATCAGCAATCAGACAACAAAAGGAAATCAAAGGCATCAAAATTGGCAAAGATGAAGTCAAGCTTTCGCTTTTTGCAGATGACATGATATTATACATGGAAAATCCGATAGACTCCACCAAAAGTCTGCTAGAACTGATACATGAATTCAGCAAAGTTGCAGGATACAAAATCAATGTACAGAAATCAGTTGCATTCTTATACACTAACAATGAAGCAACAGAAAGACAAATGAAGAAACTGATCCCATTCACAATTGCACCAAGAAGCATAAAATACCTAGGAATAAATCTAACCAAAGATGTAAAAGATCTGTATGATGAAAACTATAGAAAGCTTATGCAGGTAATTGAAGAAGATATAAAGAAATGGAAAGACATTCCCTGCTCATGGATTGGAAGAATAAATATTGTCAAAATGTCAATACTACCCAAAGCTATCTACACATTCAATGCAATCCCAATCAAAATGGCACCAGCATTCTTCTCGAAACTAGAACAAGCAATCCTAAAATTCATATGGAACCACAAAAGGCCCCGAATAGCCAAAGTAATTTTGAAGAAGAAGACCAAAGCAGGAGGCATCACAATCCCAGACTTTAGCCTCTACTACAAAGCTGTCATCATCAAGACAGCATGGTATTGGCATAAAAACAGACACATAGACCAATGGAATAGAATAGAAACCCCAGACAGAACTAGACCCACAAACATATGGCCAACTCATCTTTGACAAAGCAGGAAAGAACATCCAATGGAAAAAAGACAGTCTCTTTAACAAATGGTGCTGGGAGAACTGGACAGCAACATGCAGAAGGTTGAAACTAGACCACTTTCTCACACCATTCACAAAAATAAACTCAAAATGGATAAAGGACCTGAATGTGAGACAGGAAACCATCAAAACCTTAGAGGAGAAAGCAGGAAAAGACCTCTCTGACCTCAGCCGTAGCAATCTCTTACTCGGCACATCCCCAAAGGCAAGGGAATTAAAAGCAAAAGTGAATTACTGGGACCTTATGAAGATAAAAAGCTTCTGCACAGCAAAGGAAACAACCAACAAAACTAAAAGGCAACCAACGGAATGGGAAAAGATATTTGCAAATGACACATCGGACAAAGGGCTAGTATCCAAAATCTATAAAGAGCTCATCAAACTCCACACCCGAAAAACAAATAACCCAGTGAAGAAATGGGCAGAAAACATGAATAGACACTTCTCTAAAGAAGACATCCGGATGGCCAACAGGCACATGAAAAGATGCTCAACGTCGCTCCTTATCAGGGAAATACAAATCAAAACCACACTCAGATACCACCTCACACCAGTCAGAGTGGCCAAAATGAAGAAATCAGGAGACTATAGATGCTGGAGAGGATGTGGAGAAACAGGAACCCTCTTGCACTGTTGGTGGGAATGCAAATTGGTGCAGCCGCTCTGGAAAGCAGTGTGGAGGTTCCTCAGAAAATTAAAAATAGACCTACCCTATGACCCAGCAATAGCACTGCTAGGAATTTATCCAAGGGATACAGGAGTACTGATGCATAGGGGCACCTGTACCCCAATGTTTATAGCGGCACTCTCAACAATAGCCAAATTATGGAAAGAGCCTAAATGTCCATCAACTGATGAATGGATAAAGAAATTGTGGTTTATATACACAATGGAATACTACGTGGCAATGAGAAAAAATGAAATATGGCCTTTTGTAGCAACATGGATGGAACTGGAGAGTGTGATGCTAAGTGAAATAAGCCATACAGAGAAAGACAGATACCATATGGTTTCACTCTTATGTGGATCCTGAGAAACATAACAGAAACCCATGGGGGAGGGGAAGGAAAGAAAAAAAAAAAAAAAAAAAAAAGAGGTTAGAGTGGGAGAGAGCCAAAGCATAAGAGACTGTTAAAAACTGAGAACAAACTGAGGGTTGATGTGGGGTGGGAGGGAGGGCAGGGTGGGTGATGGGTATTGAGGAGGGCACCTTTTGGGATGAGCACTGGGTGTTGTATGGAAACCAATTTGACAGTAAATTTCATATATTAAAAAATAAAAAAAATAAAATAAAAAAAAAAATAAATGTCTGTTGCATACTATGGCCTTGCCATTCTGTCATGTTTCTATATTTGTCTTTTTTTTTTTTTTTAAAGTTTGTGTGTGTTGGGGCACCTAAGTGGCTCAGTCGGTTGAGGGTCAGACTTCAGCTCAGGTCATGATCTCACAGCTTGTGAGTTAGAGCCCCAAGTCAGGCTCTGTGCTGACAGCGCGGAGCCTGGAGCCTGCTTCAGAATCTGTGTCTCCCTTTCTCTCTGCCCCTAACCCACTTGCATTCTGTCTCTGTCCCTCTCAAAAATAAATAAACATTAAAAAAAAGTTTGTGTGTGTATGTGTATGTGTATTTTCATGTGCATGCACAGAAAAAAAAAAAAGCCTTGAAATAAAAACATCAACATTTTAATAGTGATTATCTCTTCTATGGTAGAAGTGGTACAAGTTTCCTCTTCATATGTTTTCACATCATGTGAATTATTACTTAGTGTTTACAAGAAGAACGTGATAGAAAAGAAAGTCTTGTGATATCTTACAGTCTCCACAGTTTTTAACACTAACGAGTCATGGATGGCTCTGAAATTCCCTGACACATGTATCCAACTGACTTACTGACCTATCCACTTTTTGCCTAAGAAACATCTCATATTAAAATACCCAAAACCAAATTTTTAATCTCGCAGTGCTATTTCAGCAAATGATCCCGCCATTCACTCAGTCGCTTAGGCCAAGAATATTGGAGACATGTCTGACTTCCCTTTCTCCTGCACGTCGTGTTCGATCCAAAAGCAAATTCTGATGGCTGTGCCACTAAAAGACACTCCCGCATTGGACGCATAGACGTGGCTGCGGAGATTTCCCACCACTGCAGCCCCACCCTCCCAATCCAAGCCACCATATCTCCTACCTGAATCCTTATGGTATCTCCCTGCTTGTTGTCTCCCTGCTTCTACTCCTCCCCTCCCCCTCCCTGGTATATTGGCCAAGCAACACCTAGAGAAATCCTTTTAAAGCCTGCATCTTATTTCTTCCTGCCCTTACTCAAAATCACCTAAGGGTGATCTCCCATCACATTTAAAGTAAAGTGTAAAGTGCTTAGCCGTGGACTACAAGGCCTGACCTAATTTAGTCCCTAGATACCTCTGCAAAATCATGTACCAGGCTTCGCTCACTTATTCACTTCCGGTTACTCTGATTTCTCTACTATTCCTTCAACATTATCAGGTGAGCTTTCATACCTCAGGTACATTTGCATTTGCTTTCCCCATTGCCTGGGTTATTGCATGGCTTGTTCCTTCACTTCCTTTAGGTCTCAGCTCAAATTTCTCCTCGTCAAAGAAGTATTCTCTGACCAACCTGCCTGTAATAACAGCTTCCTCCATCACCCCTGATTCTCTATCCATTTACCTGATACGGTTTTCTGCAAAGTACATTTCACTACATGACACTATGGTATGTTTGTCTGAGTGTTGTTAACCGTTTGAAACCAGTTGCCTCTTCCTGTGAGTTCCAGAATTTTCTATGGTCATTGCTGTACCACCAGGGCCTAGAACAGTGCCTGGGACCCACTGATACTCACAAAAAGTCTTCTGAATTAAAAAATGATAAATAAATAAGTGTTTCTGGCACACATTCTGTTCTACATGTCTGTAAACTTTCCTACAACCTTTTGTAGAGAGGTTTCCATTTTTAATGCAATTTAAATTTTTTTGACTAATATACAGAAGTATGATGACCATAAAACACTAGTCAATGTTGTCATGATGTCCAAATTAAAATTTTCTCTTTAATCGAGTAATCAAGTCCTGTATCTTCTGCATACACACAGATATTTTTGCTGTGTTTCCAAAAAACTTCCACATGAGCAAATTATATCTAAATGAAAAATTGATGGCATTAAAAATTCTATTTTATTTACACAGGTTTTTCCATGGAATATTAAAATCTATAGATAAGCCTGCAATGTAGTTTAATTTTCCATTAGCTCAGGAGTTTTGTAGATCATCCATTGACTAAAAATAAAATATTGTTATAGTTTTACCAAAGAACTTTTCCATTGCCATATTCTTTTTAAAAAGGCAGATATTTGCATATACTAATAAAATATAGTTCTGTATTTTCATATCTATATGTTTAGGAAATGCATACATTGTACTCTATTTTTGTAGTTCATATCAAAAGAATTAAAATGTTTCATGTCACACAATTAAGATTATTGCACTATTCCAATTATTTCCTGATAGCATAATAAGATTGGTTAATGAAATAGTTGTATTTCCACTTCATGATATACTATTTCACTAACTGAAAATGAGCATTGCAGTACATGGACACACGTTACCTCTGAAATAAGTTGAGAATACCTGAAATTATCTAACAATAATTTGTCAGAAGGAATATTTTAAGTCAGATAACATTTAGCACTTGCTGTGTGCCTAGCATGCTACCAAACATGTTCTCATACAATACCTTCTTTAATCACTGAAAACCCACACATAATAGCTATTATTCCGATTTTACACATACTGAATTGAGGCCTAGAGTTTCTGACCTAAGTCATGCTTCTTGTGAATTTATGAACTATGTACCTACTGATAGAGCCAAGGTCTCATTAGTATCCTCAAGTTCATCTCTAGCCTGTATTCGAGATGGAGTGCAGGGGAAAATGATAACTTCTATTTGTATTTATCTTAATAGTTTATCCTATTCTTGTTTTTGTGTTTTATATTGTATGCATATGTATATAAAAATGCCTGTGTTTGGGGGCGCCTGGGTGGCTCAGTAGGTTGTGTCTGACTCTTGGGTTTGGTAGGTCATGATCTCACAGTTTCATGAGTTCGAGCTCTGCTTTGGGCTCTGTGCTGACAGCACGGAGCCAGCTTGGGATTCTCTCTCTGTCCGTTCCCCACTTACACTGTCTCTGTCTCTCTCAAAATAAATAAATAATTTTTTTAAATGCCTGTTTTTGTATAAACAGATGCATATAAAAATATGACACATGCTCAAAATTGTTTTACAAGCAAGATACCCAATCCAAAGTTTTTAGGAATCTTTTTATGATTTACTACTTCACACTCCGAATGAAATATTATGTCCTGTAAATAAAATTTAAATTCCTTTTAGGTTTCTTTTGCCCACGAATTCAAAATGCAGGAAATAAATAGGTTTTGTTTATGGTTTTGTTTGCCCACGAATTCAAAACGCAGGAAATAAATACCCCGAGGCCACTATGTCTAAAGGGTTTTCTTCCACAAAGTGCTTAGGAGAAGACTGAGTCACTCGCTCATTTATTCATTCCACCAAAATTGAGGGTGCACAGAGTCTGTGGCAGTCACAGGGATGGGCAGTAGAGGTACAAGAGGGAACAGGAAGAAGTATCTCAACAAGTGTTGATAAACCTGTGGGTAGTGTTAGGAGGCAAAAGCACAACATCCAACCGAAGAGCAGCAGAGGGCGAGTGAGGCGTCCCGGGAGAGGGGGCGTGTAAGCCCACTGCTGCAGGCTGAGGAGGACTTAGCAAGGTAAGGAGGAAGAAGAAGAGTGTCGCCCCGGGGAACAGCATGCGCCAAGCCCGGGAGAGAAAGAGCACATGGCCCCATTGAGGAACGAACCTATGTGTAGTTTGGGAGAGCAGCGGGAGGTGGGAAGGGGTGGGAAATGAGGCTGGAAGCAGAGAGCCGTGATGATTTTTGCTTCAGTGCTTCATGCATTTTGAGATTTGGAGCACCCACACTGTAGAAGGCTCTTTGCTAGCGTTGGTGTTCCACAAAATACACATGGCTCTGCTCCCAAGAAGCTCACACAATGTCATGGGATGAGAAGAGTGGAGTTTCGTGGAAATAGGAAGCAGGAGCACCCAATTTTAACTCAGTGGACAAGAATTCAGGGAACACTTCTTGGAGAATGGAACCTTTAAGAGGATACCTATACAATGAATAGGAATTATCCACATAAAGCGAATGAGGGGGAAGGATATTCCAGACAAGAGGAGTAAGCCTTGTGCCAAGACCTGGAAGTGAAAGGAAGCCTGAGGACCAGAAAGACTTCACCGTGGTTGAAGCATCGAAGGTGAAACAGGGCACCAAGGGAGCCTGGAGAGGAGGAGTGGGGGCACATCTCAAAGGGCCTCATCAATCACGTAAAGGAATTTAATGTTGTCCCAAGGGCAGTGACAACCATTAAGCAGAGGGGTCAAATGAACAGGCTTACATTTCAGAAGGGTAATTCTCATTGAGGTATACAACATGGACTGAGAGTGGCCAAGAGTGGGTGTAGAAATAGTGATGTAAGAGGCTGTAGTAATAATAAAGATGAGGGCTGAAGGTGGCTTGGACTAGGGCAATGGTAGTGGAATATTACTTGGGGAAGTGTTGTTTCACAGATTTATTGTCTATGATTGTATGTCATAAACCAAAGACATTTAAGATAAATTTATATATGTATGTATGCATGCTTGTATGGAGATTACATACATTATACATTATATATAAACTATATAAAATAGTACGGATATTATTTTTACAAGAAAATGTTAAAATGTTTTCTATATGTACAAACACACAATAAGATCGTAACAGTAAGTCTTGTAAGGAATTACGTACATCAGGATATCAGGATGATGAGGGTGATAGCTACCATTTGTTGAATATCTTCAATACGTCAGACACTGAGTTAGGTACTTTACATTATCAATAAGGATTATAACAAACAGGTGGAATAGATGATATTACTGTCTCTGGTTCAAACTTGAGGACACAGATTCAGAGGAGATATGACTGGTGCAAAGTAACTAGTGAAATTGGGATCCAAACACAGGGCTGGGGGAACCCAAAACCCATCCTAGTTCCACAGCCTTCATATTTTAAACACAAAGAGATGGCTGTTTACACAGTACTGAAAAACTCTCTCTAGCTGAGAACAATAAATACACCGGACATTTTTAACATCATGTTTAAAGTATTGCTGTTCTGGAAACGAAATAAGTGATGCTCAGAGGGTAGAAAACCCAGTGAAAGGGAAATTTGAGAAGGGCAAGCAGAACACTGACACACTTCATGCTGAAAGTATCAGCTGAACCCTGGTGAACTTGAGCTTGAGTTTTGACAGCCCTGGGAATGAGGCAAAGAAGACCCAGTTCTGGGCCAATGCAAGATGCGGAGTCCAATAAGGAGCCCCCACAACATAGGATGTCAATGAGATTCACCTTTAATATGAGAGAGAACTAGAAAGAAGCCCACATGCTGAAGGGGATCTCGGGATAACGTACTTGTCCTAACTTTAGTGCTAAGTCAAGGGGGGAATTCCTCCCTAAGAAGTCAGAAACACAAGCTGCCATGCAAACTCACATTACTTGTGAGAAAAAGAAAGTAAAAATAAAAATAATCAAACCTTGAACTGAGAATTAAATTTACAGTAGTCCTAAGTTTTCTGATGACTATGCAGAAGCAAACAAAAATTTTCTCTGAATCTATGCACCTTCAATGGAGGTCTTAAAATATTCCCCTAGATAAAGTTCCAGAAAATGTGAGCTTATAGTCAAAACCAAAACACACAAGTGATATGGCACCATACAGAAAGCAACAAAATCGATAGTGAACAGAATCGTGCTGCAAAAAATTCAGGTATTGGGGTGATGAGAACAGAATATCGAGTAACTATCAATATTATGGTTTGAAGAAATATAAAGGTAACTGATAATACAACCAAGGAATAAGGAATTTAAAAATTAAATCATATAGCTGTAGTGAGATGAGACTTGCAAAAGTGTGTAGTCAAAAATGTAGGAAAAAATAGTGTACATGTGTGTCAAGTAGTTAATAGTAACAGGTTATATGCTATTTCTCCAAATTTTGTGGTTAGGTAGGATTTTTTACTTTTGATAAATTTATAATACATTGTAATTTCTCATTCTAAACAAATACTTGCTTTTGTACCTAATTTTGTATTTATAACAGTGTATTCTAACAGAGCGGGGGAGGGCACTCAAAATTATAATCTTTGGGCTCCACGAAACAGAGATTCATCCTGTGTTGAATTTATAGTTATTTTTCACATAACAACTTGTTATAAAGCCATATATATATGTATATATATATATATATATATATATATATATATATACATATATATATTGCATAATACAGCCACAAACATTTGCAATAAATGTGCCACTAGAAGTGTTATTTATCAGTAATTTTAGGTAGCTAATTTGTAATTGGAAACAATCTTGAGCTCAAGGTGCCAGTGTTAAATCTGCTAATTATTTTTAGATACTTGGGGGGGGGGGGAAACAGTAGAGAAAAATCTATGTACCCTTATCCCACAGAGAACCCCATTTCAACAGGGTAACAGACATCAAATTAGCTTCATTACTTTCCTATTTGGAAAGAATCAGGGGAATTAGCCAGGTCACAGGCCAATAAAACTGTGTATAGACAGATATAGTCTTGGCCAAAGGATGGGGGGAGGAATTAAGATGAAGAAGATACCAGAAGCTCTAAAATAGGTGCAAAACAAAGAAAATATAGCTTTTGTGGATCTGTATTTCGTGGATCATGTGAAGTCCATGTTTAATTTCAGGTTGACTTCTCCTCTCTACCCCAAATTTTTCTGGGTTAGACTCCCCTCCACTTTCAACTGATACATGTTCACTACATACAAGCCAACTTGCAGAACCTATGGGGAAAAGCTTTAAGAAAAAGTTTTGCAAGAAAAAATTATTTAATACAATTCAGTGACAAATATAAATTATTCTGAACTCAGAATTTTCTACATCTCTATGGAGAGAATTGACAAATATAAATTATTCTGAACTCAGAATTTTCTACATCTCTATGGAGAGAATAAAGGAAAATGGCTAAGGGTGTGTGTGTGCGTGTGTGTGTGTGTGTGTGTGTGTGTGTTTGCATTTCTGAAGCCAAAATACTCAGTAGTGTAGACTGAACCTGGATAATCTGAAATTCTAAATATACTAAAAATAATAGAAAGTATATGCAGATGAAATACTCATGTATCATTTATAAAAGAATTGTATCTGCTGGTATTTATCAGCAGATCAAGTACCCCAGTTCCCATTAAAATTTAATATAATAATATTTATAATTGCTAAATATTAGAATTAATTAAAATAAATATAGCAGAACTAAAAATGACGTCTTTTGGTCCATGTATTCATTTTACTAACATTTACTAGGTGCTTACTTTTTACCAAGCTCTGGTTAGCTGCTTAATACTTTGTAGAAAGTGTTTATTTAAATATTAAACCATAATTTTGAAAATTAAAAAAAGAGAGAGAAACTTTCCATTTCAGTAACGTTAGTGGACATTAGAATGCTGTCAAAAATATTAATTGGGTGTTCTACTGACTCCTGGGACTATCACAGTGACCAAAGGAAACAAATTCCTTTCTCTCTTGGTACTTGTAATCTGGTAGGGGAAGAGTTTGCATGTCAGTATTAAAGTATCCTTCTATTCACTTCTCTGTGCTTCACTGATAAAAGAGCAACCAATATCGTTAAATTGTGATTTTGAGAGCAAAATGCTAAACAATGTGGGAATCACTTATTTGTCCAAGTGAAATTTATTGAGATCTTGCCTCAAACCCCTGGTACTCGTTTTCATCCAGGCAACAGTGCCGAACTGTAGGCACTTGTAACTAACTCTCCACCTAAGGACATTTTGAAGGTGACCTGGGATGGCCTGAAGTGCTAGGGACTCAAGGCCCTTAGAGGCAGCCTTCAGTGACAGTTGAGAATTGCAGAATAGTGCCTCAGCTCCCTTGCTCCTTGGTTTAGGTCATTCTGAGGGGTTCCATATGCACATCATCTCCCAGAGATCCCACAGGGATTAGGTGCCAGCTGCCCCCCGCCCCCAGGCTACTGCTCATCAATGTACCTCTGAATCAGCATTTTTCCCTTGCCTGTCTCACTTATAGTCTGTGTTTCTGAACACAGGTCCCAAACAAGCCAGTTTTACTTCATTCCTTCTGTTAGGGTCTCCCTCTGGGGAAACACAGCTGAAAACAATCCCAAATGAGTATCTTTGTCTTCTTCTTCCGTTTGATCAATAGGAATACAGTCTCTGAATAAAATTGCACTGAAAAGACTAGGAAAGTGATAATATCATTTTGTTTTGTCAGTATATTCTTTTACTAAACAATCATTAGTTTAACTTTCTGGAAGAGATTACTATTTAAGAATCATATGTTTTGCGATCAATTTTCCACAATTACCACTGCAAAAAAAATTTCTCATGGCCAAAAGTATATATCTGAAATATTACCAAGTTGATATCTTTACAATTTGACATAAAATATGAGCATGTTATGAGTGTATATTAAGTAAGTGAACTTTTTACTAGGGAATAAGCAAAACAGCACGACAGCAGAAATTTGTCTAGTTCTCCACAAAATTTGCCTCTTCCTCATCGCCTCCTGGCTACAAGCTGAGTCAGGTCTTAACATAGCTTGAGCAGAGAAGTGTAAGCTCCAAAGAAAATAGCCTGTACATCAAAGGAATTGCAGAACCCACAAATATTTCCTGGCAGAAATTAGGGGAACATGTGTAGAAGTGGATTTCGACAATGAGGAGTGGGATGGGGGCACAGAATATAGGACTAGATAGGGGAGAATTTACTAACAAGGGACCACTAACCCGTGACTCAAGATTCAATATTTTGCCAAGAACATATGGAAGAGTTCTACATGGTTTCATAGGGAAGTTCTTTGAAGTGCACACTTAATTATGGCCTACAGTAAATGAAATAGGAATGATAGGACATCTTTGGCATGGTATTGGAGAAAAGAGCTCAAGGAGGTAAAAATGTTAAAATGGAATTATTGTATATGGTTTAAGGGCCTCCATCTAGATCTTTTCCAGGACAGGGCCTGTAGAACATTCTCTTCACAACGATGGTTACTATAATCATTTGAAAAGGGCAGCTGCATCTTTGAGAAATCCTGTTCTAGATGACTTCTGTAGCTCGGAGATGATGGTGTGGATGCTACGTGGATTTGGATTCCGTATATCAGTGGGGATGGTGGGATCCTGGAATGCAGGGGGAAAATGGCAGCACTTAACTGTCAGAAGCAAGATGAATATAATTATTGCAACAGGCACCAAGACTGGAATGGCAACCAAAATGTCTGATCTACTGGGATCTGTGATGATGGTTCATAGCTCATGACCATACTTCTCTTGGGCAGCACATCAGATATTTGAATAGGTGAGGGGAATACAACTAGTATAATTAGATTAGTTCCAGGCCATGAGCTCCCCTATTACAGGGTAATGACTAGGTCTTTCCCACTTGTGTCTCCTGTATGTAAACATGCCATTGAGTCAATTAGAGAACAATGTCAGACTAAAGTCCCCAAATAAGTAGTATAAAATAAACTCCTATGAAACCTGGGTAAGAAATATATTCTCATTTCTGGCACTGATTATATGTAGCTTGCCATTTTCACCTTGTCGTGGCATTACAGTAATATGGAGACGGGACTCCAATGAGAACAACTTCAAAAACAGCTCTCCAAACTTCTGATTATTTTATAGTTACTCCATGTTCCTTAGAGTCATTTAAGTTCAGCATTTCTCATTGGTCACCAAATTCATATTTTCTCTATTTTGGAAGGTATTTCATGCAGGTATACTTCAAGGAAATTACTTGTCTTTCTTTCATATATTAACATGGACTTTGTCCAGATGGCTCTATTCTGAAAAAATGGTAGTGTTTTTTGAAACACATGAATCTCTAAATCTCTTTCCCATTTTCAGTTCCAGTTATTCAGTTCATCTTAGATGACATGGCTTTTCAAAAGAAAAAAAGCGTGACAATTAGTTTGTTTTGTAGAAAAGATGGATATTTCTTTAGTGGGTAGGCATCTAGACCTTCTCTGCCTCTTATAACTTCAGTTCACTTCATTTAATACATTCTGAATGTCAAAATGGAAAAGAAATACAAATAATTTGATTTCTATTAAAAAATAGCTTTATACAAGTGTATTTATAATATTCTTCCTGCTCAAAAAAGGATTTAAGATGTTATACTAAAAAGTAAGAGAGAAAAGCATAAGACAAAAATAGTATAGAAACAGAAATGGGAAATTAGCATTGAGGAGGATAAATAGATCAGGGAGCCAACATGGTAAGTGAACTTAGCTATAATTTTCTTGACAGCCAAAACTAAAAGGGATACCTAATCTGTCATACAACTTACAGAGTCAGCAAAGAGGAAACATGCAAATTCTTCAAGGTATAAATATAGCGATGGATCCAACAAATCGAATAATTTTCCAAAGTCCCTTGAAGTAGAAGTAATACCTTGCCATTGTTTTAGCTCAACAAATAACTGTAAGCATATAATATGTTCAAGGATTTGCACTAGGCATTATATGCAATAGCAAGATGCAAAAGACTCTAGTTCCTACCTACAGAATATATATATCATCCAGGTAAGTAAATAAGGTGTGTGCTTATAAGGGAAACTGACAATTCAAGCCTGTGTGTTTTATTTTATTTTTTTATAGGTTTATTTATTTTTGAGAGAGAGACAGAGACAGAGCACGAGCCGGAGAGTGGCAGAGAGAGAGGGTAACACAGAATCTGAAACAGGCTCCAGGCTTTGAGCTGTCAGCACAGAGCCCAACGCGGGGCTTGAACCCACGAACAGTGAGATCATGACCTGAGCCAAAGTCAGACGCGTAACCGACTGAGCCACCCAGTTGCCCCTCAAGCCTGTGTATTTTAAATGTGAAATCAATTGTGCAGCCATTTAGAGGTGGAGGGAGTGGGAAGAAGGAGAGCCTGTTTCCAGTCCTGAGATAACCATAAGACAAGCAATTCTAAGAAATTTGGCCTGGAATTTGGGCACACGGAGCAGAATGTTCTTGGGTGTCCTGAGGGCAAAGATGAGGTCAGAATCCAGGTTATCAGGGCAAACTGAATAACATGATTTTCAGTATCCAAGAGAACTGACCAGATATGGCTTTCAGAGATCCCAGTCAGGCAGAAAAACACAGTGGGAGTTAAATCTAAAGATATATCCAGTACTATGATTTTAGTCTTCAAGCCAGCCATCTAGAAACAAGTGAAGAACGAGGTTCCATTTGAAAGGCTCAAAGCCTTGCCTGCTTTCAAACAGACTCCTTGGAGTGAGTAGTTTGGAAGGAGTAGGAATGGATGCTTCCCACCCTAAATCAGTGCTCTCCAGGGGCCTGTGCATGCTCAGAAAAAACCAACTCTGGGAGTTACTTTTTGAGCATCAGTAACCCCCAAACCTATTCCAGAGCATTCCCAGAGTAGTAGAGGATAACAAAGGGTCTACAAATCATTGCATGTAAGGATCTGTTCAATAATCAAGCATGTATATCTTAAGGGTAAAGAGACTAAGAGGAGTATAGCAGGTGTCTTTAGATGTTTTGGAGGGTTGCCTTGTGCATCTATAAACACAAATTATTTTAGGCTACATTTACGTATGGTTTCATGGTTTTCAAGCATTAAATATGCTCAGTTCAAATCTTTCTTAATTGAATGAATGGTCTACTTCTAAGAACAAATGAGTTTTCCATAGCAAGGGCTGGAAGTTAGATGACCCTCTGTCAGGAATGTAGTAGATGATATTCTGGCATCGATGTAGTGACTCGTGCAGAAGAGTCAGTCACAGGTGTCTGCAGCTCAGTGGAGTCTCCTCGTTCCAACACTACCTTCTTTCCAACCAAGGAATATCTCTCTTTATCCACCAACTTCTCATCAGAGATCTGACAGTACTTTACACTGTCAGGAAAAGAATGTGTTTCATGAACCCATCCTAGATTCTTCCGGCTTGAGCCCTCTTCATCAGAGAAAACCGAGGCTAAAATAGGTCAGGTTATTTGTACAAAATCTCCAGGTTAATTAATGGCAAAGCTATCATTTCAAAAGCCTTATCAACTCTTTTTCCATTCTGCTGTTCCACTTCCCTCGTAATAGGAGGAACCCATGTAAGATGGGTATGGTAAGTGTGGTAAGGCAAGTACAAGGTCAAAAAACGTATCCTTGTTGAATGAAGCATATCCAAACCAGTCACCCTTTTGAAACTAGGATGTTTCCTTGAGAGATGTTCAGACCTCTCATTTCCCGTTTCCCCTGTCCACATGTAGATGAGCACAGCCATCTCCAAAGCTGGATGCATAGCTCCCAAGTGACACATAAGACAATCCATCAGGGAAGAAGAAGAAAAGGCTAAAATTTCTATTTATATTAATTTTAATGTAACCTGTTTTTTAATTCTTTTTGTATACATTATATATATACATATAATGCATTGTAAAAAGCAAATCCATAAAGTTTATACATAATACTATACACATATTGAAGATACATGTTTAAGAAGCAATCAGAAAATTTTAGAGACCACTGGTTTTAAAATAAGCTACAAATGCAATGCAAACAGTCATCAGAACGTTCGCTGCATTCCTGGGTTGCTGTGTTCAGATACTTTTACCCTGGGTTATACAGAACTAAAGAAAATACATACTGCTTATTTTTTTTAGTTAAAAATATTTTTTTTATGCTTATTTTTGAGAGAGAGGGAGACAGAGTGTGAGCAGGGGAGGGACAGAGAGCGAGGTAGAATCCGAAGCAGACTCCAGGCTCTGAGCTCTGAGCTCTTTGCACAGAGCCCAGTGCGGGATTTGAACCCACAAACCGTGAGATCATGACCTGAGCTGAAGTCAAATGCTTAACTGACTGAGCCACCCAGGCGCCCCAAATATGGACCCCTTATAATCAGTTCTGACTGGCTACCTCCAAGGAGTCCCAAGGAGCAAAAAAAGTGAGGAATTTTCCTCAAGGCTCAGAACTGCAGAGCAAAAGGTGGGAATCACAGGCAATGGCTCAATTTCCACAGCAGAGACAAAGTCTTGGTGACAGGGTTGAGTCACTGGCTGGCATAAAATAATCAGGTAGTTTGTACCTCCTCTGGCACAAGCAGTAGATTGCAATTCCTTAGTGCTCACCATTTGTTTGGAGACTAGAGGACCCTCTTCACCTCCTGAACTGCATCTACAAAGCAGCAAGAAATTGTTTATACTTGAAGTCAGTATTTTGTTGCTCTTCAGAAAACATAAAGGATTGTCTGAGCAAAAAGAAACTGAAAATACATGTTGAATTAAGTTTTCTCATAAGAACTCATGGCAAAGTATTACCTCATCTGGCCCTAGTTCCCATTGCATTTTATCAAAAGATTTCATTTTTTTAAAAGGTTTTTAAACATTTATTCATTTTTGACAGTCAGAGAGAGACAGATCATGAGTGGGGAGGGACAGAGAGAGAGAGGGAAACCCAGAATCCAAAGTAGGCTCCAGGCTCTGAGCTGTCAGCACAGAGCCCGACAAGGGGCTCGAGCAGTGAGATCATGACCTGAGCCGAAGTCAGTCACTTAACTGACTGAGCCACCCAAGCACCCCTAGTGTGCTTATATTTAAAAAAGAAGAAGAAGAAAAAGAAAAGGCTTAGATTGCACATGACATGAAGCAATAGTGAGTAAACAGAGAAGTTCTTGTCCAGTGTCCAATTATTAGTCTCTTGCTGTGGAAAGCACCTGGTCAAGAGCCTATAGCTTAGGTACAAGATAAGAACAAAGCTTATCCAATTTTGCAGAAATGGGTAGATTCAGATAAGCAGATATCTTGATTTAACAAGCTGAAATTTCATCCCTTAAGTTGAGGCAAGCTTGTGTTGCTACAATTTTTCTTATTGTATAAATAAATATCAGGCTACACATATATAAGGAAAAAGTTAACAACTCAGGCAACAATAGATGTTGACGAGGATGCAGAGAAAGAGGATCTCTTTTGCATTGTTGGTGGGAATGCAAGCTGGTGCAGCCACTCTGGAAAACAGTATGGAGGTTCCTCAAAAAACTAAAAATAGGACTACCCTATGACCCAGCAATTGCACTACTAGGCATTTATCCAAGGGATACAGGTGTGTTGTTTCGAAGGAGCACATGCATCCCAATGTTTATTGCAGTGCTATCAACAATGGTCAAAGTATGGAATGAGCCCAAATGTCCATCGATGGATGAATGGATACACACACACACACACACACACACACACACACACAATGGAGTATTACTCAACAATCAAAAAGAATGAAATCTTGCCATTTGCAACTACGTGGATGGAACTAGAGGGTATTATGCTAAGCAAAATAAGTCAGTCAGAGAAAGACAAGTACCAAATGACTTCACTTATATGAAGACTTTAAGACACAGAACAGATGAACACAAGGGAAGGGAAGCAAAAATAATATAAAAACAGGGAGGGAGACAAAACATAAGAGACTCTTAAATATAGAGAACAAACAGAAGGTTGCTGGAGGGATTGGGGGAGAGGGGATGGGCTAAACGGGCAAGGGGCATTAAGGAATCTACTCCTGAAATCATTGTTGCACTATATGCTAACTAACTTGGAAGTAAATTAAAAATAAATTAATAAAAAAATAAATAAAATGAAATAAAATTAATTAAAAATTTTAAAAAAGAATGGATACCTTGAAGTGGCACTTCATTTGAAATGGTCAAATGGTAGCACCTTTAAAATTTTAGAGGCTACTGTCTTATGACCCTCCAAAAAGGCTACAGTAATTTGCATCTCCACCACTGGATATGATAGTACCCATTTGCTCACACTCCTGCTCATACTAAATATTATCAATCTTTTAAATTTGGGGATTAAAAAGTCAATCTTATTTTTGTTGTAATTTGTATTTAGCTTGGAATCTTCTGGTACTTAGCAAAGTTAAACATCTTTCCATATATTTATTTCCATATATTTATATTTATAGACAATTCATTGACTTCTTTCTTTTATCATCTCTTCTTTTTCTATTGGGCTGCTTATGTTCTTCTTACTGATTTTTAGAAACTCTTCCCATTCTATTGCTATAAATTCTTTGCATATTATGTATGTTGGAAAGATTTCCTTCCACTTTGTCGCTCATTTTGAATTTCAGACATATTACTTGGTACTGAAAAGTGATGAGTTGGTAGGGCAGAGTGGCCAAAATGGTCTTGCTGTTTAGTATGACAAGATATTCTGAGCTCATCTTGTATATTTTTTCCCCTAGACCCAACAGAATCAACCATTTCTCTAATGCAATCTTAGAAATAATAAAGCTGATGCTTCTTTATAAAAAGAAATAAACAGAAAGTTAATAGTTTTATATTAGACTCAACAAACAAACAGAGTCACGGGCAGTTTCTTCAGTCTGATATTTGTTAGGTAAAAAAGGGTATCATGCCTTTAATATATATTCCAAGGATTTTTGGTTATATGATGGCAAAATAGATAGTTCAGTCCCCTTCTTCTCTGAGAAATTATAGCATAAAGCAGTAAGAGTCAAAACACAACCTTCATCTTTGGTAAAATCAGAGACAGCTAAACCACAATAAATTGAAAATCAAAAGCAAACGGAGATGAGTGGCAAATAGCTGAGGGTAAAAGAGAGTGGAACATGAGTGACCACAGATTTGTAGTTCTAATAGTAAACAGTGCTGTTCACCCAGAGAGCCTGGATTCGTGAGCGTCAGGTACAACTCAAAGAAGTTGTGACGTGTTGTGGTGAAAATTCAGAAAGCAGTTGAGAATCATCTAAGGAATGGTTGGACCATCTCTCTTCCTCATCCCAGAATAAGTTAGAGATAGAAAAAGAACAATTACAAAGGAAAGAAACATTCTTGAGATTAAAAATACAACAGTTAGAATAATAACTCAGTGAAATAGTTTGAAGATAAAGCCAACAGATCTCATAGAATGAAGTGAGAGGACTAAATGCTGGGCAAAATCAGAAGAGATATGGGAATTCAAGAGGTCCAAAACTCTACTAATAGAGGTTCTAGAGAGAAAATAATAAAAGAGTGGGGAAGGATGGTCAAAGAACAACTACCAGAAATTTTCACTTAACTAAATACAGAAGTCTGCAAATTTAAAGGACCCACCCACTATCTAGCTCATTGAATAAAAAATGGCCCAACACCAAGGCACATCATTTTGAAATGTGAAATAATGAAATCATAAAAGTTTCCAGAGAGAAAAAAATAAATCACATACAAAAAAATCAGAGAAAGAATGACCAACTGTTAACAATATTTGAAGAAAGCAATGGAATAAATTCTTCAAATATCTGAAAGAAAGTTATTTTAAATCCTAAATTTTACCCCTAATGAAATTAAAAATTAGATGTGAACATAAACACACTTTCACACATGCAATATCTCATAAATTTATTTCCCACGTACTTTTCTCAAAAAACACTGAAGGATAGGGCTTTACTGAAATAAGTGAAAAAAAATGAAGAAAGGAAAAGATAGAAGATATGGGAAGCAGGAATCCAATGAAAACACTCAAAGATAAATCCCAGGATACCAGCTATGAAGCAGACTAGGAACACCATCCAGACTGAAGCAAAAAGTAGAAAGGCTCCGACAGGGACATCTTTAAGGGAAAATAGGAATTTGATGAGTGACCTGATTCATTTGAAACATGGAAAACTGCACTGAGAGGCTGTGGAAGATTATGAAACTACTCAGCAATAGGTGCAAAGAAAAATGTAACAAATGAAAAAACAAGGCAATGATTAACTCCAGGAAAACAAACATTTGTTCAAGCAAAGAAATGAAATTATACTATGCTACTTGAACAATTTTTATAGTCATAAAAATGTAAACTCTGAACCTTGATTACCCCAAGTTGTGATATAGTGGAGTCTCAGCATAAGTAGAGAGTGTGAAGGCTGGCTGGAAGATCCACGTAAAGGTCTACATCCTAATATTCCTTAGTCAAAAGTTATAAAACAATGTCTAAAATTGGCAAATCAAGACATAGTATACAAAATATGAAGATAAATGCAAGAGGAAGCTACTAAACGACCATAAGGAATTTGCCTTTGGAGAGTAGACCAGAGGTGAGGAGCTAAGGGTAAAGATTACTACGTTCATAAACCTTCTAGCTCGTTCAGTATTTGATTCTTTTTTGTATTTCTTGGACCAAAATTTAAATTATTTCAGGGGCACCTGGGTGGCTCAGTCAGTTAAGCATCTGACTTCAGCTCAGGTCATCATCTCGCAGTCTGTGGGTTCAAGCCCCACATCGGGCTCGGTGCTGACAGCTCAGAGCCTGGAGCCTGCTTCGGATTCTGTGTCTCCCTCTCCCTCTGCCCCTCCCCTGCTCATGCTCTGACTCCCTCTCTCAAAAATAAATAAACATTTTTAAAAACATTTTTTTTAATTTAAATTATTTCAGAAGAAGATACTCCCAGGGCTAGAGCTACCACAGCCTTACAACCCTGAGCCATTGGAAAGGCAGCTTCAATAGCAACAAGGCATTTTATAAGAAGCTGGCAAGTTCAACTCAAATTTCTCATCCCAAGCCAGTTTCACCCTGTCCTGGGTATTCCTACCGGAATAACATGTGGCTTAGCCTCATGCAGACTCCCTTTGCGAACCTTGCTGTCTACCTGGGCTCCCACATTGAGCTATGGATTGAATCTGGTGCTCTGTCACATGCTCCCACCACTTTGGCCTGCAGTTTCCAACACTAATGGGAGACTGAATGCTAAGGAAGGCGACCGTGTAAAGCCATAAGTCAAAATCTGTGTGGGTAATCTAAGACTTAAAGGGGAGAAATAGTCATGTTAGGGAACTCCAACCAAATGTTTAGCAGCATATTCATGGCTCAAATTGAGCTTTTTAGGAATAACTAAAATTTTGCGTAATAACTCCTCCATAATGGATTAAAGGCTTTCCCTGGGGTCTTTATAACACATCTGGTGTCCTGGCCTACCTATCTCAATAAGTCTCAAACAAAATTAAATGACATGCAAGGAAGAATAGTCTGATCTCCACAACAGAAAGCAACTGGAAATTTTTATTTATCTTATTCAAATTAAATCAGAAGTTTAGATGATTTCTGTTTGTTAATGAACTTAATATCATGCAAAAAAGGACACATTGCCCAGCAGTCTTCCTCCAAGACCAGTGGAGATGGGAGCTGTAGCAGATAAGAGGGTGGCCCCACGATCCGCTGCTTTCCATATCAGTGCAAGAGATCTAGAAGGGCTAGATCCAGAAGAGATCTAGAAGGTATATGTGTGTGACCTCAGAGCCTGGGAAAGGAGCTCAGCTTGGGTGAGTGAGGCCCTCATACTACATGAATAACAAAGCACCAGTCCCCCTCCTCTGATATGCCCGGGGCTGGGCTAAAATGACAATATATCATGGCATATAATATAGCATCGGCTCCTGTCTCATCTGCTAGCTCAGCACTTTCTTGTAGGGGGAGAACAAATCTCACTTTTGTCTTGATCAAGAGTCTGGGGTACAAACTTCTAGGTTACAGCCATACAATGTACCAAGCTGTTGGCAGAATTTGTCATTTCCAGGAAACCACTCTTCTCCCTCATTTTTTCTTGCTTGAATCCTCATGCAGAGATCTAGGCTGACCCACCTTGATTTAGCTCCAGCCCTTACATGACTTCCACGGAACTTCGCTGGGGCACAGTCACTTTCTAGAAGCCTGTGTGTGGGGCATCAGTCTTAGAGGGAATAACCCTTAACTCTCATTTACTACATTAGTTTATTCACTCCATAATGTTTAAGTACTTTAAGTGTGAATCTAGAGATGAAAACCACATTATACTGTTTTCAAAGAGTTCTCGGTCTAGCGGTGGGGGGGTGGGGAGGGGGAGACAGGCTTTAAACAATATGGTGTATGTGTGGGTATATGTGTGTCTAAGAGAACAATGTGTGCAATAATTAGTCAGAGGAGGGGCAAAAAACCTGGGTGGCGAGGGGTCAGAGAAGACTTCTGGAACTATTGAAGTGTTCAAAACTAAAGTTCTACAAAATCCTAGAGAGAAAGGACAGAATGTGAAAAGGCAGAGAGGAGGTTATGGCCAGTGTGGCAATGTGAGTGCAATTTGGGTTGCCCAGAGCATGTGGCACGCTGCTAGGAGGGGAAGATTTAGAGCAGGAAAACCCTTTATGTACCATACTAAAAACTGGGGCTTTATCCTATTGGAAACAGGGAGTCAAGTAGTGAAGAAAATCAGATTGCACAAGGACCAGTGAAGATCCATGTGAGGAAGGGACAAAAAGACAGCTGGGGCTGCAAGCAGGGAGCTGGAGTAGGAGGCAAGGAGGGAGATAAAGAGCCAAGTCTGAGATAGTGACAGTACAGGCAGAGATGACAGAGAGACTTCAATGTATATCTGGGCTAGAACTATTTCTCGCCCCCTCCACTGCTACCGCCTAGTAGCCTTGCAATCTCTTGACTGGATTCGCACAAAAGCCTCCCACTGTCTCCCTGTTTCCCCCCCCCCCCCCCCCCCCCCCGCCTTCACCTCCCCTTCAGACCACTCTCACTCCGTAACCAGAACGATTCTGCTAGAACTTAGATGTGATGATGTAACTACCCTGTTCAAATCATTCGACGGTTTCCAGTCACACAAACCAAAGCCCTTGCAATGACCCACAAGGCCACACAGCCTTGTCTCCCATCACCTCTATGACATCTTTTCCTATGACTTGCCTGTAAACACACCAGGCACGCTCGAGATTTTTCCCTTGTTGGTCCCTTTGTCTGGACCGCTCTTTCCCAAAATATTTCTTCCCTCACGTTCTTCAAATCTTTACTCAAATACCACCTTCTGAGCACCCTATAAAAAACTGAAACCTCAACATTCCGTATTTTCTTTCCCTTTTTAATTTTATTTATGGCTCTTATTGCCTACTGGTATGTTGTATAATATACTCGTTTGTTTGTTTGCTTTTCATCTATGCCCCACCCCTCAGTCCTGGACTATAGGCTTCCGTGGGTAGGGATTTTTAGCTGGTTTGGGTCGTGACTGTATATCTCCAGTGCCTAGAATGGTAACTAATGCGTAGTAGGCACTCCATAGATATTTATTAAATGAACAAACATCTAGGAAATAAAATCACTAGAATTTGGTGATTAAATGTGAGAATTAGAAAAAGGAAAGAGTCTGGGATGCCTGGGTGGCTCAGTCAGTTAAGCATCCAACTTCAGCTCAGGTCATAATCTTGTGGTTCGTGGGTTCAAGCCCCACATGGGGCTCTGTGTTGCCAGCTCAGAGCCAGGAGCCTCTTCAGATTCTGTCTCCCTCTCTCCCTGCCCCTCCCCCCCCTCTCAAAAATAAATAAATATTTTTAAAAATTTAAAGAAAAAAGAAAAAGGAAAGACTCCAGGATGCTTTACAGGCTTCCACTGTGTATGACTGGGCAGATGGCGATAACATTTAGTAAGAGAAATCAGAGGGAAATGTGATTAGTTCTATTTTTGGCAGACTGACTGGGAGGTGCAAGTGTACCAATTGTGTTAGTTATCTATTTATTGTCTCTGAGCAACCAGGTCCACCCTCCTTTGCTTGTGTCCTACAGCCTGACCTTGTAGACGTTGCTCCTTTACCAGCTGGTTTGATGTTAGGCTTTCCCAATAGAAAGCACTGGAAAGATGCTGCAAGGCGGAAGGAAGGGGCTCCCTTCCTGTTTCCGGTGGGCTTTTATTTGAATATGGCAGCCAACAGACGAGCAGGTAGGAGACCCAGGGCCACTCGTCTCAGAAACCCTCTCAGACCACCTCCAGCCCTGTGCCCCCGGTAATCTTCCCCACAGAGGGCAGCTCTTCACAATTCTTCAGTTCTTACATTGTCACTCTTCCACAGCCCTACAGGTAGCAGTTCCTTTTCTGGATTTACCATTTTCATACCGTTAGAGTCTTCTTCTATTGCCACTTTTCCCACTTTCATCACCTTTTCCTAGTTAACACTCCTTCGTATCAAATGTTCTCTATTTAAATTCCTTGTGTGTTTTCTATCTCCTAACTGGACCCTCACCCATACGACATTCAAGTGCAAATGCATCTTAAGGAGCCATGGTTGTAACTTTAAAGAGAGATTTAAACAGGAGATTCACATTTGGCATTATCCAGGATATTGCTGGTGTTTAAACCAAAGACGATTAATCACAGAGACTATAAATCATAAAACCATCGGGGGGCGATGGAGGGAGCCTCGGGACACCATCATTTGGGGAACACTTAGGAAAGGGCAGAATTGGAAACGGGAGGGGTAGGAAAGGTAAGATGAGGAATTGAGAAGTTGCTGGGAAGGATTGGTCTTAGAGGTAAAAAAGAAAATCAGGAGAAGCCAGAGGCAGAGAGAATTTCTAGGAGGCTCTGCTCAATAATGCAAATGCTACAGGAAACTCAATTAGGTTAACTGGAAACTTAAAATGAAGTTAGGAGTAATCTTTTCAAGAACAATTTTGGTACTGTGGTTTGAGAAGTCAGTAAGAAGACAGGAAGTAGGCATGACAAATGTAAACGACTCTTTTGCTAAACTTGAAAGATTAGGCTGCTACAGAGGTAGCTCGCTGGCACCGTGGCTCCACAAAATCATCTCAGAGCCCATCTGGCTTTCTGCTGCCTCCTCCTTTGAATGTTGCCTTATAAGTCATGGTTATAACACAGCTGCTGCAGCCCTAGATTTCACATTCATGGTCCAGGTAGGATGGGGTAAAAGAGGAAGAGGAGGGCCAACACTTCAGCTTTGCTTAGTTGGAAAAAAACTGTATCATTTGGCCAACTCCAGCTATAAAGGAGGCTAAAAAGATCAGTTTTGAACCTTTTATTGCCTATATAGTAGGGTCAGGCAAGAGAGGAAGGAGTTGAAATAGAGATTCAGGCAGCTACCTTTGAGGGTCCATCAGAGTCCTAACTAAGTAAGAGAGCTTAAAAGGGGAAAGTTTAGTTCTGTGTCTGAAGGGAACTAAAATAAGAAGTCACAAAGGAAAGTCATGTGAATTTGCCTCTGGGTGGCAAAGGACTCAACGGTGAGACTGGGAGCTTTGAGTCGAGAGGGGCACCCAGCCTCAACGTGAGGACAATTTTAGTAGAAAATTCCGGTAATACAATGATGATTAATTTCATCAGAGTGGAAAGGTTTGTAGAGTAGGTGTGACACAGGCGTGTGTGTGGTAAGGGAGTCACAGATCTATGCAAAACTGTGTGATGACAGACAATGGGCTCTTTCTGAAAAGAAGGAAGGGAAGGCAAGAATGGAGCTGATGGTTTGGGAGTTAAAGGAGGGATTTAGAGACCGGAGGACTTGATGAGGTCGGTAAGGGACACAAACCTGGAAGGGTAAGAGGTTGTGGACAGAAAACAAATGGGGACTTGAGTTGTTAGGGTCAGGGCAGCTCTGGATGGTGACAAGAGGACTGAAGACCAGTGTAGATGGCAGCCGCGGCATTAAGTTAAGGACTCAATTGGAAAGCTCATCTGCCTGAGCACTACCCAGGATGATGCGAGACTTTGTGTACTTGTGTCAAGTATCAAATTCGAAGATGTTTTTGGGGTGTGTGGCCAGTAACACAAATGGATGACAGCCCAGATGGGGGTGGAGAGTGATGTATGTGGACGGCGTCTCCTGAGAGGAGACTTTATCCAAAGATGGCGAATCTTATTAAACTTGTGAAAGACCAATAACGAAATGTAGCTAAAAGTGTTAATCCTAGTAAAGAAAAATGTTAAAGTATGTGTATAAAAACCTATATCGGGGCGCCTGGGTGGCGCAGTCGGTTAAGCGTCCGACTTCAGCCAGGTCACGATCTCACGGTCCGTGAGTTCGAGCCCCGCGTCAGGCTCTGGGCTGATGGCTCAGAGCCTGGAGCCTGTTTCTGATTCTGTGTCTCCCTCTCTCTCTGTCCCTCCCCCGTTCATGCTCTGTCTCTCTCTGTCCCAAAAATCAATGAACGTTGAAAAAAAAAAAATAAAAAAAAATAAAAAAAAAAAAACCTATATCAGAGTCCATTTACTTCTCTTTTATATTTCCAGTCATCTAAATGCTCCTTATACAAACGTAAAATCAATTCTCAATGACTCACTCATTTAGCAAATACAGGTGAGCATCTACCACATAGAAGATCCTATAGCTGGACAGGATTCAGGAGGAAAGAGGCACTGACCTAGCCTTTCAGACACCGGGAGGTTAGAATTGCCCTTCTTTTAACGACTTGTATGGTTTGTGCGTATTTCAGTTTCTTTGGGCCTCAGTTTATACTTAGTGTAAACCAAGGTGTTTTAGGTTAAATTCATTACCTGTCAGGTCCTTCTGCTCTGACATGCTCTTCTGATGTTTGTTTTAGATCATATCCCTATGATCTAGGGATTCCTAGATCATAGCCATCTAGCCATACCCCTATTATCAGTCTCCTGCTGCTCATGTAGATCATTAGAGGGTGAACAACAACAACAACAAGAACAAACCCAAAAGTCGACAAATTTTGTTTAAATTTAGCGACTGGAGGAGATAATACTGGCTAAACTTAATTGTCTTGCATTAAAACCAACTGAACAACGTTTGGGTTCAGTATAAAACATAGGCAGACGTACGCATAGGTTTTTTTGAGCTGTTTTAGATGTGTCTAACCTCCTGACTAGCTTAGCATTTGCTTCTCGATTCCACCATAGTCACTGCAGTGGTGCTCTAGTGGCTGTTTAATGAATCTTGTGGACCAGTGAGAGTTTCTCTCTCTGTTGTTTAAATTCGGAAAACATTCATTTCAGTGTAAATTTGATGGTGAAGTATACAAAATGGTTTCAATTATAATTCCATGTTCACATGTTCATAACTCAATGAAAAAAATGTCTTTGGGGCTGAAACTTTCCATCCCATGCTCTGTCTCCACCCAACTATAGTTATTTTTTCTCCTCTGGAAAATTTGAGGAAATCCGTATGATCACTTATGAATGTGGAAAAAATGCATTCTTTCAAACGTTTAATTAAATGAAAGGATCAACAATTGTGAAATCTTTAATATAAACCTACTATACATATTTCTAAAAACCAAAATATAAATATAGCAGGCCTCAAAAAAGAGATCACATTTTCACCCATTTGGAGAAAATCCTGATTGTGAATGCTTGCTAATTTGAAATTTAGAAAAAGTTGTCTTATGCAAGCACAATAGTAATTTTCATGTTGCAAGTGGCATATTCAATATAACTTTATAATATTATTACGAATATTGGCTGAATGATACATGATGCATCAAGGAACAGAACTGAGGGTAGAGATCGTTTCCTGAATTTTCAATTCTCTACATGCAGTGTACTCAATAAATGCTTACTTATTAAATAAAATGTGCAAACTATGGTAGATAACTTTTTTTAGAGCTTAAAGTTAATTTGACCTGCAGAAGTGACTTTTTACCATATCATCACAACAATCTACTTTGGAAATTTAAAAAGACATCTTCCTCGGTCATTAAGTTGCCTATAAACATTTTCCCTGTAAACAAAGCAATTATTTAGGAATATTATGACAGTCAAACCTTTTGAGCATTTCTCACACTAACTCTTCCTGGATTTCCTCCTTACTACAAATTGTCCAGTGGCTAGAAATGATTACCAGGGATAACAATCTCTACCCAAGCAGCTATTAGAGAATGCAAAATGGTGCGGCCACTTTGGAGGACAGTTTGGTAGTTTCCTCCAAAACTAAACATATTTTTACCATATGATCCAGCAATCGTGCTCTTTGGTATTTACCCAAAAAGAGTCAAGAACATGTCTACACATAAACCTAGACATGGTGTTTATAGCAGCTGTTTTCACAGTGGCCAAAACTTGGAAGCACCTAAGATGTCCTTCAAGTAGGTGAATGGATAAATCAGCTGTGATACATCCAGACAACAGACTACCGTTCAGCACCAAAAAGAAGCAAGCTATCAGGCCATGAAAAGACATGGGGACAATCTTAAATGAATAAATATTCCTAAGTAAACAAAGCCAATCTGGGGCACCTGGGTGGCTCAGCCAGTTTCAGTGTCCGACTTTGGCTCAGGTCGTGATCTCATGGTTCAGTGGGTTTCAAGCCCCACATCAGGCTCTGTGCTGACAGCTCAGAGCCTGGAGCTTGCTTCGGATTCTGCATCTCCCTCTCTCTCTGCCCCTCCCCTGCATGTGCTCTCTCTCTCTCAAGAATAAATAAATAAACATTAAAAACATTAAAAAAAAAAAAAGAAGCCAATCTGCAAAGCTTACATATAGTGTGATTCCAACAGTATGATATTCTTAGAAAGGCTATGGAGATGGTAAAAAGATCAGTAGTTGTGGGGAGTTGGGAGCAGGGAGCTAAACAGGCCAAGCACAGAAGATTTTTAGGGCAGTGAAATTATTCTGTATAATACCATAATGGTGGATACATGCCATTAGACATTTGTACAACACACCATAAACTCTAAAGTCTAAATAGACTCTAAATAGACTCTAGACGTTTGGTGACGATAGGTCAGTGTAGGTTCATGAATTGTGACAAATGTACCTCGCAGGTATGGAATATTCATAGTTGTAGAAGCTGTGAATGCTTAGGGGCAGAGAAGATATGAGCTCTCTTTATAATTCCTGCTCAATTTTGCTATGAACCTAAATCTGCTCTAAAAAATAAAGTCTATTTAAAAAGTAGGAAATCTTTAATCTTGAGTTTTGTAAGTAAAGTGTTGTAAAAACATCGGGGGGAAGTGTTCGGGTTAGCTGAGAAGTCAGCTCGTCCGTTTTTGCAGGTGACTATTGGGTTAGTTTGATATTCTGGTTAATAGAAATAGAACCGGGGACCTGGGTGGCTCAGTTGGTTAAACGGCCGACTTCAGCTCAGATCATGATCTCACAGCTCCGTGGGTTCAAGCCCTGCATCAGGCTCTGCATTGCCCGGTGCAGAGCCTGCTTGGGATTCTCTCTTCCCTGCCCTCTCTGCCCCTCTCCTACTTGTGCACACACACTCTCTCTCTCAAAATAAATAAATAAATGTTAAAAAAATGAAAGAACACTTAAAAAAAAAAAAGTGGAGCCACTTTGTTTGCAGGAGATTGAGGAAAGGGGGGAATTACTTTTAAATGTCAGAAAGATGAAAGTCTAATATGCATTGATATTTGTTTTTTGTTTCACCTCTTGGCTTTAAATGCAGACAAGAAATAAAATGCCTTTCCAGAGAAACCAATAGAGAAGAACATTGCGAGAAAGGAAACAGTTCTCAGTCAAATGACATACACTTGTCTCTGCATTGATTAGAAAGTTATCAGTCACCCCGGTGGCAACAGTTCTAAGAAGGTAGTGAGAATCACAAACCAAAATGGGGTGTTCTGAGAAATGAGCTTGAAGGAAAAGAAGTAAAATGAATGAGGAGAGAGAGAGTCTTTTGTCTCTATTTTTAAATTGCAAAATGTGTCATACACATTTAGAGTAGGGTATCTAACAAATGTGAATTGTTAAAAGCAAACACCCTTGTACTCAGTCTAAAAAATAAAGCATGATCAACGTCTTTGAATCCCTTCCCATCCCAATGCCCCTCCTTGATCACACCCACTTCTCTCCATGAATGGTAAACAGTAAGACTATTGAGATAATCAAATTCTTGTTTTTTTAAAATACTCTTACCCTTCATATATTTCCCATAACAATATTGTAATTTATTTTGCCCATTTTTGAAGTTTATACAGGTAGAACTATAAGTTACATATTCTTATGAAAGTTTCTCTTTTAATTCAGTCATGTTATATTTGAGATTGCTTTGGCTAACTCCAATGGGAGACTTCTAGTAGGCAGTGTGAGTCTGGAGATCAGGAACAGAAATCATCATGAAAGGTATTAACGTATACAGAGGCCAGTATGTTAAGTAGTAAACATTGACAAATTTTAGGCAGTGAGAGAATTTCAATTCAATACGGGAAAGGCATTTTATATTTAGAAAGTTTTCAAGTTATACACACGTGGTGTGTAGTCTCAGATTGGGTCAATGGTTAAAAGAGTTTCACCATTTTATGTAATGTTCCAAGATTACAAACAGTTTATTTGTGTGTTTTATGTGTAACTTAATTTGGGAAATCAGAAAGACTCCTTAGACTAGATACAATAGCAATGAGCATGAGCATATGACACGGGGGGAAAAGGCAATCAAAATCTTTGGGAACCAGCAAGCAAAGAAATATGCAAGAATGTCATTAGCCCATATGAAGAAAATCAAACATGGTGTGATTTTAGGGAAGGGTAGAGTTAACAAGAGAGACGTTATTTAAACTTGAAGCTCAAAACATTCTTCTCTGAATGGCCCTTTGATGGTGGCATCCGACCATTCCTTGGCCCAGAAGTGAATATTTTTCTATACTAAGGATAATAGAAGTTCTGTTAATTGGTTTTTCGCTTTCACACGCAACTCCAGATGAAGCACAAAAAACTTTGTCGTGGTTGTAACACAAAATACTAATGCTTACACCTTCTCAATATAAAAGTAAAAAAGTATCTGACAGAAGGCACAGCAAGGAACAGAAAAGGGTAAGAAAAATATGTGGATGCTAATATTGTTATCTTATAATGAAAATTCACCAAACAATGAACAAATATTTTATGTATATTGTGTGTAGGATTGTAAAGACAATCAAAGGAAGAACTCAAAATGATGATACTTTAGAAGGAGGGCATAAGAGAAAGGGAAAGAAGTACGAATTCTTTAATTATTTTTCATATTGAGGAGTCAGAAATGGAGATAAAGGCAAATTATCCGGAGCTAAGAAAGTGACCATCAGAAGAAACAAAAGTCGAAACAATGTGATTTATTTTTTATAGGTTTTATTTTAATTCCAGTCAGTTAACAGTATTATTTTAGTTTAGGGTGTACAATGTAGCAAGTCAACAATTCCATACAATACCCAGAGCTCATGGCACAAGTTTACTCCTTAGACTCTGCCACCAATTTCACCCACTCCCCCCACCTCCCCTGTGTATCCATCACTTTGTTCACTATAGTTAAGATTCTGTCTCAGCATGCCTGAGTAGCTCACTCAGTTAAGCATCCGGCTCTTGATTTCCACTCAGGTCATGATCCCACAGTTTGTGGGTTTGAGCCCTGCATTGGGCTCTGCGCTGAAAACACACGCAGAGCCTGCTTGGGATTCCTTCCCTCTCCTCTCTCTCTGCCCCTCCCCTTCTCTTGCTTGCTCACTCTCTATCAAAATAAACAACACACACAAAAAAGTCTGTATCTTCATTTCTCACTCTTTTTCCCTTTCCTCAATTGTTTTGTTTCTTAAATTCCCTAAGTGGAAACAATGTTAAAGGTTGTCTCTGACAACTGAAACTAGGGATGGGAAGTAATGCAGCAGGAAATTGACGTGTTGCAAGGAGCTGCCACTATCACTTGCAGAAATTTTAAAAGAATGGACCATACCATGGGGCGCCTGGGTGGCTCAGCCGGTTAAGTGTCCAACTCTTGATTTCAGCTCAGGTCATGATCTCACAGTTCTTGAGATTGAGCCCCGCGGTGGGCTTCATGCTGGCAGTACAGAGCCTGCTTGGGGTTCTCTCTCTCCCTTGCTCTCTGCCCTCCCCCGCTCATGCTCTCTAATTTAATTAATTAATTAATTAATTAATGGACCACTCCAGTTGCAGGGGTGAGGGCAGGGGTAAGAAGAGGCTAGAGACTCTCTCAAATTCAACCCAATGTAGAGGTATAAGATCACTTAGTTGATGCTAACCTTAGTTTGGGCAAAATGCATCAAAGTCAGAGCTCCACATTTATTATCTTAGGGCTTAATTTCTCTAATAGCTTGGACCCAGATGCACACCCCACCCAGCAATAAACACACAAATAAAAATACCTGGAGGCTGACTTAAAAGAATTAAAAAAATGCTTTTCATACCTTTGGCATACTTAACGACATATGTAGTATTATAATAGCTACTATTTTTTTCTGACCTCTTACACTGGGCCAGGCATTCTGCTAATACTTTGTGTAAATTGTCTTTACAACAATCCTATGAAGTTGGTATTATTTCCATGTCATAAATGAGGAAAATGAGGTCCAGGGAGTAAGCTACTAAGGGCCACAGCTAAGACTTAGACCAGAGCCTGTCTGACTCCAAAGCTGGAATTCCTACCCACAGTATACAGCTCCATGGTCCCTTGTCTGCAGTTCTGAAGTCCAATGTCACTGAAAATCCAAAGTCATTACGCTAGACTCAGGTTATTTTCCTCTGGTAACCAAATCTGACCTAAACTGGTATGGAGTTTCAGAATCTTTAGCCCATTTAGTATGAATATTTATACTTTCCGTTGCAGCTATTTGACTACAAGGTGCTCTCCTAGATGCCACTGGGGGTATTATGCAGTATATAGTATATGTAAAGTATTACTTGCTTGTAACCGGAAGTATTCTAAATTCCAAAAAATACCTGACTGCAAAAACTTTAGAGAAAGATCATGAACCTGTATATTCAAATATTAATCATTTTAAAATTATTTCAGGGGCCCCTTGGTGGCTCTGCAAGTTTTGGCTCAGGTCATGATTACCCTGTCTGTGAGTTCCAGCCCTGCATCTGGCTCTGTGCTGACAGCTCAGAGCCTGGAGCCTGCTTCAGATTCTGTGCCTCCCTCTCTCTCCGCCCCTCCTCTGCTCTCTTTCTCTCTCTCTTTCTCTCTCTCAAAAATAAACAAACATTAAAAAAATTTAAATATTTCAGGGGCGCCTGGGTGGCTCAATCGGTTAAGCATCCGACTTTAGCTCAGGTCATGATCTTGCAGTCCAGTCCATGGGTTCAAGCCTGGCGTTGGGCTCTGTGCTAAAAGCTAAGAGCCTGGAGCCTGCTTTAAATTCTGTCTCCCTCTCTCTCTGTCTTTTCCCCATTCACACTCTGTCTCTCTCTTTCAAAAATAAATAAACATTAAAAAAAATTTTTTTTAATATTTCAAAGCTCTCTGGTACAAACTTGGGAAGACAAATATTTATAAATAAAAATAAAAAGGATTGGAAAAAATCTATATTGACCTATTTAATATAGCTAAATGTATACTTTTTAAAACAGAAAGAAATTTTATCAAGTGTCTGGTTTTCATTTACCTCTTTCTCATCAAGAGAATTAAAAGCAAAAATGAATTACTGGGACCTTATGAAGATAAAAAGCTTCTGCACAGCAAAGGAAACAACCAACAAAACTAAAAGGCAACCAACGGAATGGGAAAAGATATTTGCAAATGACATATCGGACAAAGGGCTAGTATCCAAAATCTATAAAGAGCTCACCAAACTCCACACCCGAAAAACAAATAACCCAGTGAAGAAATGGGCAGAAAACATGAATAGACACTTCTCTAAAGAAGACATCCGGATGGCCAACAGGCACATGAAAAGATGCTCAATGTCGCTCCTCATCAGGGAAATACAAATCAAAACCACACTCAGATCACGCCAGTCAGAGTGGCCAAAATGAACAGATCAGGAGACTATAGATGCTGGAGAGGATGTGGAGAAACGGGAACCCTCTTGCACTGTTGGTGGGAATGCAAATTGGTGCAGCCGCTCTGGAAAGCAGTGTGGAGGTTCCTCAGAAAATTAAAAATAGACCTACCCTATGACCCAGCAATAGCACTGCTAGGAATTTATCCAAGGGATACAGGAGTACTGATGCATAGGGGCACTTGTACCCCAATGTTTATAGCAGCACTCTCAACAATAGCCAAATTATGGAAAGAGCCTAAATGTCCATCAACTGATGAATGGATAAAGAAATTGTGGTTTATATACACAATGGAGTACTACGTGGCAATGAGAAAGAATGAAATCTGGCCCTTTGTAGCAACGTGGATGGGACTGGAGAGGGTGATGCTAAGTGAAATAAGCCATACAGAGAAAGACAGATACCATATGTTTTCACTCTTATGTGGATCCTGAGAAACTTAACAGAAACCCATGGGGGAGGGGAAGGAAAAAAAAAAAGAGGTTAGAGTGGGAGAGAGCCAAAGCATAAGAGACTGTTAAAAACTGAGAACAAACTGAGGGTTGATGGGGGGTGGGAGGGAGGGGAGGGTGGGGGATGGGTATTGAGGAGGGCACCTTTTGGGATGAGCACTGGGTGTTGTATGGAAACCAGTTTGACAATAAATTTCATATATTGAAAAATAAATAAATTAATTAATTAATTAATTAAATAAACGTTAAAAAAATGTATACTTTTTAAAACAGAAAGAACTTTTATCAAGTGTCTGGTTTTCATTTACCTCTTTCTCATCAAACTTGGCCTGTGAATGTGGAAAAGAAAAAGATTAAAAAATGTTCTGGTAGTTTGGAGAGCAATTAAATGGGAAAAATCTTTGCAAATATATTTGCCTCCTACTTGTGAGCTTTTGAAAAGTGAAAATTTGTCTTTTCACAAAGTTCAAATGAGACAGAACAAGTGATTATGACCTTCCTCTGGTGTGGAAGGGACATGCTGATTTTGCTCAAGCCAGGAAGTGTTTGTGTTTTGAATTAACCAATAAAACAAAGAATGCTAAAAATAAATTTGGAGCTACAACACATTAAAACAATTATATAAACATTATTCCTAGTAAACAAACTGACTTAGATGATATTATTGCCTTTCTCCTTTTTTTTTTTTCCAAAAAGCACTAACACATGAAAAGTAAACAGTGCAATTTTGTGGCTTAAAATGACACTTCCATGTAAATTGCTTGGTGCTAATAAGCTGTTCCTCTGTATTTACCACATTCATTTGTCACATATTGATGTTGGCATTTGCAGTGGGCTTCTGTGAACTTAAGTGAACTGTTTCTTTTCTTTTACATTTTTGTAACAAAAAAGTTTAAATATACACCAGGTAGAGAAAACAGCACAATAAATCACCATATATCCATCATCCAGGTTCAGTGATTATCAGCATTTTGCCATCTTTATTTATACTCTTTCTCTCTCTCTCTCTCTCTCTCTCTTGCTTTTTCTCCTATGAAATATTTAAAAGCAAATCCAAGATACGACTACATTTCACTCTGGAATACTCCAGGTGTGAATTTCTTCTTACATAACAACAATACATTAAAACACTTAACAAAATAACTATTATCCTTTAATTTCACCAAGTCCATATTCTAACTTTATCCATTGTCTCAAAAATATCGTAATAGTTTTCTTGCTTTTTTTTAATACCATTAACTTGTTGATGACTGTTTTATTATTTTGAATTGCAATGATCTGTTTTGTTTGGACATACGAAAAGGAAATAACATATTCCTTATCACACAAGCCCCAAGGGAATCTAGGTCTTGCCTATATAGCCGGAAAACTTGGGTTCAAATCTCAACTCCTCCAGTTACATGCAGTGCAGTCTTGGACAGGGTATGTAATTCCCATATACCTCACTTTCCTTTTCTGTAAAATGGGAAAAATAATAGCGACAACCTCATAGGGTTGTGGGGAGGGTGAATGAGTTACTGCATATAAAGCGCTTACCACAGTGCCTGGTACTCTGGAAACACTGAATGAATTCAAATTATTTTCCTCTGGTGTGCTTTTCCCTGGACACACAATGTGCTTACCCTCAGGACTTCTGCAATTTTCTCAGTATTTCTAGCACTTTGAATGTATGTGTTTATATGTTTAAGGAGAAATATCTATAATACAAGCACTAAAATGGAGGCAGGGATTCCTTTGCCAAACATTAAACTGTACTTAGCCCTTTCATGTGCAGATCCAGCCTCCAAACATCAACCAGAACCTACAGATATCCAGTTGTAAAAACTATATAGATATAGATATAGATATAGATATAGATATAGATATAATTTGTGTGTGTGTGTGTGTGTGTGTGTGTGTGTGTGTGTGTAGTCAAATATGGCCAAAATTGCATTCTTGGTAGGCTAGCACAGTGTTTGGGGGTGAGGGAGTGAATTAAATTGCCTTCAGGCAAGACATATTTTCCACTTCGTACTCCATTTGCCACTGATTTTATTTTCTTCCCCAGTGAATTTCCACTTTCTTGGGTTTCGGATCTTGGCTTCTGATATTTACAAGGTGTGTGATGACTTTCAGGATGATGTATGACCACTCCGATCATCAGTTTCCACATCTGAAAGATGGGTCTAATAAAACTTACCTCAGGGAATAGTTGTGAAGATTCAACACCTTTCAGCACCTAGGACATTGTAAGTGCTCCTTAAATGTTGGCTTCTTTCCCACTTTGATTAAATTAAGATTACACCATTTGTTACGGAAATGATATCCTAGCCTTTTTGTTGCTCTTTTAAATCCTCCCACTCTGGCTCAGACATTCTTTTCTCTTCAACCGTCTTTCTTTCTGTTTTTTAACTTCCTCTCCATTGATATTACCTGTAAGGCATTCAGCCAGTCCACCATGCAGTACCCTGGACTGAGAAGGAGAGGGTATTAACATGGCTTCGATTCCTACATCATCTAAAACTACAATTACCACTACCAAAAACAATGGCAACATTGGCTTATACTCATAGAGCACCTTATATTCCTAAATTGTTTTTCACATGCCATTATATTTGATGCTGTTCACAATGCTGTGAATAAGATATTATTATCTCCCATTTCGTAGTTAAGGTGGTCAAGGAGCAGATATTTTTTGACAGCCCAGAAAAAAGCATCCTTAACCACTATTTGCCACATCTCAATTAAAAATGTAGAATGACAGACTTTCATTTGTTTCTTCTATCTTGAAACTGATTGCAGGATCAGGGAGAACCCACTTTGTGGCTCTGTGTTCATTTCTTTGTAACTGTTGGTTAAAATAACTTAACATTGAAAGAATATTGCACCCTTTAGGAAACCATTTCTGATTTAAACAGATTTTGCCACTCCAAATTCTGTCTCAGAAGCAGACTTTAAAAGGAGATATTGCCGGGTGCCTGGGTGGCTCAGTCAGTTGAGCATCTGACTCTTGATTTGAGCTCAAGTCATGATCCCAGGGTCATAGAATCAAGCCTTGCGTCCAGCTCTGCACTGTGCATGGAGCCTGTTTAAGATTCTTTCTTTCTCTCTCTTTATGTCTCTTCCTCTGCCCCTCTCTCTCCCACTCATTCCCTCTCTCTATAATAAAAAAAAAATTAAAGTAAAAGTAACAAGATATTGCTGAAGGAGTTGTGGCATTCTACTTCAGTTTATGGAAGGCCTGCTAAGGCGATGAAAGTTAGGGACAGAAGCAAATCTCTCTTCTGATGAAAGGATGAAAGAGAAAAGAAGGACAGTGCAAAACAAATCCAAGTCCTATCCCCATCCAACCACTCATCTTCACTGACAGAGGGAACCACTTGGGAAACTTGCCAACAAGGGTTTCACTATGGCAACCCTGAATCTACAACACTCCCCTAGAATGGACTTTTTTGGTGTTAGTTAATAGAAGGAAGAACTCCCCAGAAATAATGAGTAAAGTTAATACTTTTTATAACATCAATGGTTTATTAGAAATTAATGCAATTCATATTGCTATTGGATGATGAAAACAATATTTAATTAGAATACGTTGCTTTTTATACTATCTGTAACTGTCACACCAAAATTATCCTTAGAAGAATCATTTTGAATTGGATAAATCTCTAAAATAATATCTTCTGTAGCCACTCTCTAAAAAAAAAAAACCCAGTGGGAAATTCTGAATAAGAGTTATTGTAGAAACTGGCCAAAGCTTTGTGGGATTAATCTATTCTGAATATCAAAATCAGATTTTTTTTCTACTCTTTTCCCAAGGATACATTAGTTTAGGGTGTTGTAAATGATAGTGGAGAATAATAATGTTCGTAATGGCAAAAACTCTGATGATGCCATAGTAAAAAAAAAAAAAAAAAAAAAAAAAAAAAAGAAAATGTACAGAGGAAAAAGATGTAAGAAAGGAAACAATTAAAACTCCAGCCAGAAGAGAACAGCTGTGAGAGGAGAGTGGAAATGGAAGCAAGATTTCAAAATAAAGCAAATACTATTTTCATTATTATTTAATAACTATTTGTTTGTTAGAAATATCAAAGTGCTTTAGAAACCATAGAACCAGACAAAATTCTTGCCCAGGAAAATAAATCAAAGACCCAAGAGTGCTAATGTGTAGAAACTCATTACCTTTATTGTAATAGTTCATTAAATAGACATAACTGGGGAGCTAACATTTGTTTTTATCTTCTCTATGTATGATAAGAACTGTTAAGATTTAATGGTGCTTTGTACTTTAGCTTTAACCATGCTACTGTAATATCTGTGTCTCCCTCAAATTCATATGTTTAAATCCTGCTGCCCAATTTGATGGTGTTAGGAGATGGGGCTTTGGGGGGTACTTAGATCCTAAGGGTGGAGCCCATATGATGGAATTATTGCATTATAAAAGAGACCCCACAATTAAGGATCTAAATGTGAAGCCTAAAACCATAAAAATCCTAGAAGAGAGCATAGGCAGTAATGTCTCTGACATTGGTTGTAACAACTTTTTTCTAGATATGCCTCCTGAGGCAATGGAAACAAAAGCAAAAATAAGCTATTGGGACTACATCAAAATAAAAAAGCTTCTGCACAGCAAAGAAACAACCAACAAAACTCAGAGACAGTATACTGAATGGGAGAAGATATTTTCAAATGACATATACAATGAAGGGTGAGTATCCAAAATACAGAAAGAACTTATATAATTCAAGACCAAAAACACAAACGATCCAATTTAAAAATGGGCAGAAGACATGAACAGACATTTCTCCAAAGAAGACATCCACATGGCCAACCGACACATGAAAAGATGCTCAATGTCACTTTTCATCAGGGAAATACAAATCAAAACTATAATGAGATATCATCTCACAACTGTCAGAATGGCTAAAATCAAAAACAAGTGTTGGCGAGGATGTGGAGGAAAAAGAACCCTTGTGCCTTGTTGCTAAGAATGCAAACTGGTGCAGTCACTGTGGAAGACAATATAGAGGTTCTTCAAGAAATTAAAAATAGAACCACCCTTTGATCCAGTAATTGAACTACTGGGTATTTACCCAAACAATATGAAAACACGAATTTGAAGGGAGACATGCACCCCTAGTTTTATTGCAGCATTATTTGCAATAGCCAAACTATGGAATCAGCCGAGTGTCCATTGATAGATGAGTGAATAAAGAAGATGTGGTGTGTATAACAAGAACCATATGATCCCCTCAATAGATGCAGAGAAAGCATTTGACCAAATACAGTATCATTTCTTGATAAAAACCCTCAAGAAAGTAGGGATAGAAGGAGCATACCTTGAGATCATAAAAGCCATATATGAATGACCCAACACTAATATCATCCTCAATGGGGAAAAACTGAGAGCTTTCCCCCTAAGGTCAAGAACAAGACAGGGATGTCCACTCTAGCCACTGTTATTCAACATAGTATTAGAAGTTTTAGCCTCTGAAATCAGACAACACAAAGAAATAAAAGGCATCCAAATCGGTCAGGAGGAGGTCAAACTTTCACTCTTCACAGATGACATGATACTCTATATGGAAAACCCAAAAGATTCCACCAAAAAACTGTTAGAATTGATTCATGAACTCAGCAAAGTTGCAGGATATAAAATTGATGCACAGAAATCAGTTGCATTCCTAAACACTAACAATGAAGGAACAGAAAGAGAAATCAAGGAATCGATCCCATTTACAGTTGCACAAAAAACCATAAAATACCTAGGAATAAATCTAACCAAAGAGGTGAAAAGTCTATACGCTGAAAACTATAGAAAGCTTATGAAAGAAATCAAAGAAGACACAAAAAAATGGGAAAAGGTTCCATGCTCCTGGATAGGAAGAACAAATATTGTTAAAATGTCGATACTACCCAGAGCAATCTACATATTCAATGCAATCCCTATCAAAGCAACACCAGCATTCTTCACAGAGCTAGAACAAATAATCCTAAAATTTGTATGGAACCAGAAAAGACCCCGAATAGCCAAAGCAATCTTGAAAAAGAAAACCAAAGCAGGAGGCATCACAATCCCAGACTTCAAGCTATACTACAAACCTGTAATCATCAAGACACTATGGTACTGGCACAAGAACAGACACTCAGATCAATGGAACAGAATAGAGAACCCAGACATGGACCCACAAATGTATGGCCAACTAATCTTTGACAAAGCAGGAAAGAATATCCAATGGAACAAAGACAGTCTCTTCAGCAAGTGGTGCTGGGAAATCTGGACAGTGACATGCAGAAGAATGCACCTGGACCACTTTCTTACACCAGACACAAAAATAAACTCAAAATGGATGAAAGACCTCAATGTAAGACAGGAAGCCATCAAAATCCTCGAGGAGAGGGGCGCCTGGGTGGCGCAGTCGGTTAAGCGTCCGACTTCAGCCAGGTCACGATCTCGCGGTCCGTGAGTTCGAGCCCCGCGTCAGGCTCTGGGCTGATGGCTCGGAGCCTGGAGCCTGTTTCCGATTCTGTGTCTCCCTCTCTCTCTGCCCCTCCCCCGTTCATGCTCTGTCTCTCTCTGTCCCAAAAATAAATAAAAAAAAAACGTTGAAAAAAAAAAATTAAAAAAAAAAAAAAATCCTCGAGGAGAAAGCAGGCAAAAGCCTCTTTGATCTTGGCCGCAGCAACTTCTTCCTCAACACATCTCCAGAGGCAAGGGAAACAAAAGCAAAAAGGAACTACTGGGACCTCATCAAAATAAAAAGCTTCTGCATAGCAAAGGAAACAATCAGCAAAACTAAAAGGCAACTGACAGAATGGGAGAAGATATTTGCAAACAATATATCAGATAAAGGGTTAGTATCCAAAATCTATAAAGAATTTATCAAACTCAACACCCAACACACCAATACTTCAGTGAAGAAATGGGCAAAAGACATGAATAGACTCTTCTCCAAAGAAGACATCCAGATGGCCAACCGACACATGAAAAAATGCTCAACTTCACTCATCATCAGGGAAATACAAATCAAAACCACAATGAGATACCACCTTACACCTGTCAGAATGGCTCACATGAACAACTCAGGCAACAACAGATGTTGGCCAGGATGCAGAGAAAGAGGATCTCTTTTTCACTGCTGGTGGGAATGCAAGCTGGTGCAGCTACTCTGGAAAACAGTGTGGAGGTTCCTCAAAAAATTAAAAATAGAACTACCCTATGACCCAGCAATTGCACTACTAGGCATTTATCCATGGGATACAGGTGTGCTGTTTTGAAGGGACACATGTACCCCCATGTTTATAGCAGCACTATCAATAATAGCCAAGTATGGAAAGAGCCCAAATGTCCATCGATGGATGAATGGATAAAGAAGATGTGGTAATATATACCCAATGGAGTATTACTCGGCAATCAAAAAGAATGAAATCTTGCCATTTGCAACTACGTGGATGGAACCAGAGGGTATCATGCTAAATGAAATTAGTCAGAGAAAGACAAAAATCATATGACTTCACTCATATGAGGACTTTTAAGAGACAAAACAGATGAACATAAAGGAAGGGAAACAAAAATAATATAAAAACAGGGAGGGGGACAAAACAGAAGAGACTCGTAAATATGGAGAACAAACTGAGGGTCACTGGAGGGGTTGTGGGAGGGGGGGTGGGCTAAATGGGTAAGGGGCACTAAGGAACCTACTCCTGAAATCATTGTTGCACTATATGCTAACTAATTTGGATGTAAATTAAAAAAAAAAAGGTGTGGTATATATAAACAATGGAATATTATTCAGCCATAAAAAAGAATGAAATTTTGTCATTTGCAACAACATGGATGGATCTAGAGAGTATAATGTTAAAGGAAACAAGCCAGTCAGAGAAAGACAAATACCATATGATTTCACTCATATGTGTAATTTAAGAAACAAAACAAATGAACAAAGAAAAAAGAAGAGAGAGAAAGACAAACCAAAAACACAGACCCTCAATATAGAGAACAGATGGTTACCAGAGGGTAGGGGGATGGGTGAAATAGGTGAAGGGGATTAAGAATATACTTATCTTGATGAGCACTGAATAATACATGAAACTGTTGAATCACTATATTGCAGACCCAAAACTAATATAACACTGAATGTTAACTATGCTGGAATTAATAAAAAAAAAGATGATATAAAGTATATTTCTGGGGGTTTGGATGTGAGGTTGGGTACACAAATCTCACCCCTCTTTCCTTAGGATTCTGGCCAATGGAAAATCATTAAACAAATGGATATCAAAATAATAGCTTTATTACTAACCAGGCAAGCACCAATCACCGCTCCTTGTGGGGCTTTCTTGTATCACCTTGCTGGGAGAACAGGCTTGGAGTTGATGCAAGGCAGAGCTTCCTTTTCCCCTGGATAGAGACCTAAGGACTTGATTATGGGAGAACTGGACCCACAGATTGACTTCTAGTCCAGTCCCCCAGCTGGCTACCTGGACTACTGACCTGTCTCCCTTGACTAATTACTGCAGAAGGGAGAGAATAAGAGAAGCAGGTACTAGACCTTGTCCTGGGAGAGTTTACCACGTGGAGACAGGAAGTTAAGAAGAGGTTGAGCCCACCACACTTGAACTGAACTTCTAAGACTTAAGAGCTGAACTTCTAAAACTTTGAACCCTGCCCACTAGCAAAATATGGCCCAGTATTTCACCAAAAGAGCTATTTCTGCCTACATGAGTGGGTAAGCATAGAGAAAAAAGAAAACAAAAAACAAAAACAGAAGGATGTAGTCCCTCCAACATTCTTTAAGACAGAGAAGTTCCTTCCTCTATTTGCTGTGGTAGGAATATGCAAAAAAGGAGAACAGTGCCCCCCACCCTTCCCCAATATATATCAACATGAAAAGAATATTCTGATGTGATTATGATATATTTATATTCTTAAATATAAATTATAATGTTTTAAAAATTTAAAAAAGAGAGCGCACAGAGTTCCCTAGCCCCTTCCTGCCATAAGAGGATACAATGAAAAGTCTGCGACCCAAAAGAGGGTCCTCACCAGGCCATGCTGGGACCCTGACCTCAGACATCCAGACTGCAGAACTGTGAGAAATAATGCCCGTCATTTATTAGCTACCCAGTCTATGATATTTTGTTATAGCAACACAAATGCACTAAGACACTTGCTTTATTGAAATAATTCACAGGGCACCTGGGTGGCTCAGTCAGTTAAGCTTCTGACTCTTGATTTGGGCTCAGGTCACGATCTCACAGTTGGTGGCTTTGAGCCCTACATCGGGCTCTGTGTTGACAGTGCAGAGTCTGCTTGGGATTCTCTCTCTCTCTCTCTCTCTCTCTCTCTCTCTCTGCCCCTCCCTGCTTGCACTCTCTCTCTCTCTCTTTCTCAGTCTCTCTCTCAAAAATAAATAAATAAACTTGAAAAAAAAAAGAAAGAATTTGCTTATATCCTGCCACTGTCTCTAGATTACACCCCTCCTCAAGGCGGTAAATATACTTCACTCACTTCTGTATCCTTTTCCCCTCGCAGTGCCTCTATATCCATGTTCCCCACTCAGGGAAGGCTGAGCCTGGAACTGTCCCAAATGCAGTTTGCTATCAACCCCCATTCACACTTGCTCCTTTTCCTGTTTTCTCTCTAAATTAATGGTGTCACACTCCAGTGGCTCTCAACACAGGAATGTGGTGGCCATCTTGGCTTTTCCCTTTCCTTTACATGTATATTAAACTATTCAACAGAAACAACAAAATCAATTAATTTTACTTTTAAAATGTGTTTCAAATCTACTCTCCTTCATCCTCCCTACTATGCCCTGACTTTGGTTTCTCATTGTTGCTTGCAGTGTTTCGACAGCTCATCACTGGCTTCTAAGCCACACATTGCCCCCCATTCCAATGTATCTCTCACTGAAAAAAATTTTTGAAAAATTCAGATTATGTTGTTAAATAAATAAATAACAAAATTCAGAGGTTTTTAAAAATCACCAATGACAAAAGTTCAGCCTTTTCTTCAGGACACACAGGTGCTCCATGACCATGTCCCAGGGTCTCCTTCCCTCAAATTCATTTCACACCCCTTCCCTTTCACCCCACACACCTACACTCTCCCAAGTGGAATTTCTTCCTGTCCCCTCAAAACATAAGACCTCCACAACCTCTACATGCCACTCCTTCTTCCTGGAATGTATCCCTCTTTTATTCAAGGCAAAGTTCTATTCATTCTTCAGCACCCTGTGGTAATATCATCTCCTCTGAAAATTTGTTCCCAACCTCCAGACAGAGGCTGCCCCCACTCCAGGTTCGCACAACATATTGGTGATGTTTATATTCAAGCATTAATTATTTGTCTTTGTCTTTACTTGTTCATATGATAATCTACCCCCACCTCCACCCCCGCTGCCTGCCACTGGACTCTGAACTTCCTAAGGGCCAGGACCATACTATACCTCTTGCACAACTGGCCCTTGATACAAGTTCTATCAATGCTTGATTGAAAGAATTAAGTGACTAATCAAGAAATGAAAAAATGAATACAATATTAGAAACCATCTTTAACTTGAGAGAGAAAATTCTCAGGAAATTTTAGGCACCATTTCCATGAATACTAACTATAAACTGTTTTATCAATAAAGCTTAGGTAGATCTCCATTCCAACACTTTATGAGCATTAAATTTATGGCATTACCTAAAAGTTATTATTCCAGTAATTCTTGCTAATTCAGGTTGTTCTTCCTCTCAGGTTCTGTGAGTTTTATTTCTTTAAGATATATCTCCCTTACAAGATTTTAAGATCCATCAGAAAGGAGATCATAGCCATTTTGTTCAACATTGTGTGTTGAATGCCTACTCACAAAGTGGGCTGTCAGTAAATATTTACATAAATACTTGTCAATTGCTACAGATCCCAACAGATGAAGACCTAAAAATGGCTTAGAATAAGTGAGAGGACTGTGGTCTTGACTTGTATTATCAATTCAATGGAGGACATGAACCAATATGGTGGCTCAGATGCTTTCTCCTCAGGAGCTATAAAGATACCAGAAGCTAAACTAGGAAGAATAAAAAACTCATTGTTACTCTAGCTAATTATGGAATTTTACACTGATAATTTTTCATAGGGACTCACTGAAGTTTTTAGTCCTTCCTGAGATAAGATGAGTTGCAATTTTAGAAACCTGCCAATCTGTTTGTCTTCCTGTCTAAATCACTCACTAATAAATAAGTGTGTCATTTTTCAAAAATTGAATTTAAAGGGTTGTTCTTCCATGTTCAGATGATTTATGAAAAGACAAGCCATAAGGTTTCTTTGAGTAGGAAACTTCTCAGTTCTTTAAAAGTATCCGTGATTTATAACAATTTAAAATATGTAAGTCATTAGAGAGGCAGTAGTGCATGACAGTTTAAGGTATGAACTCTGAAGTCAAGCAGGTCTAATTTGAAGCTGAGCAAATTAGTAAAACTTAATAACCTTCAGTTTCCTCATCTGTAACATGCAAATAATAATTACTCTTTTGTTTACTATAAACATTAAATGCCTTTCATCTCAGTGACAGGCAAGTAGAAAGAACTCAATAAATAGCTGCTTTAAAAAATGAATATTCAGACGCTTCAGCCAAATATCTGCCACAATGTTCTAGGAAACTTCTACAAATTAGGTTGCATGATTTATATTAATGTTGAAAAAAATACAAGATTTTCCTTTCCTAAATAAAAATCCTGATGGAAAGCCATCTCCGGAACACATGTTTGGCTGACACCCATAAGTCATTTTAGTCTGTATCCTGATGAGGCTGCAAATTTCTAAATTGAGGATTTACTTTTCTGCCTTAATTAGGAGGAAAAAAATGTTTGACGTAGACATTTTTTTCAAATCTTGTATCTGTAAAATCCATACTGTTTTCCAGAGTAGCTGCACCAGTTTGCATTCCCACCAGCAGTGAAAAAGAGATCCTCTTTCTCTGCATCCTCGCCAACATCTGTTGTTGCCCGAGTTGTTCATGTGAGCCATTCTGACAGGTGTAAGGTGGTATCTCACTGTGGTTTTGATTTGTATTTCCCTGATGATGAGTGATGTTGAGCATTTTTTCATGTGTTGGTTGGCCATCCAAATGTCTTCTTTGGAGAAGTGTCTATTCGTGTCTTTTGCCCATTTCTTCACTGGGTTATTTGTTTTTTGGGTGTTGAGTTTGATAAATTCTTCATAGATTTTGGATACTAATTCTTTATATGATACGTCAGTTGCAAATATCTTCTCCCATTCTGTTGGTTGCCTTTTAGTTTTGCTGATTGTTTCCTTCACTGTATAGAAGATTTTTCAATTGTGGATTAGAGTTATTTTTATTCTTCTCTTATTTTATCAAAAATAATTATTAGATGAAATGAATTATTATTAAATGAAAAAGTAATTATTAAATTAAAGAGATTGATAGGTATTGAAATACAAAGTTCACAATAACCAGTATTCACCCCAAACACTCTGTGAATCTTCTAGGCCATAATGATTGCATATGAGCCTTTCCTTTGGTGTCTATACTTAGAAATCAAAGATGCAAATTAAAGGGGTGCCTGGGTGGCTCAGTCAGTTGGGTGTCTTACTCTTGATTTCAGGACAGGTCATATTCTCACAGTTGATGGATTCAAGCCCTGCATCAGCTCCCTGCTGACAGTGTGAAACCTGCTTGGGATTCTCTCTCTCTCTCTCTCTCTCTCTCTCTCTCTCTCTCTCTCTCCACCACACCCCCTCCAAAATAAATAAATAAGTAAACTTAAAAAATGCAAATCAAAAAATTAAACTATTCATTGGGTGGAGCTCTAAATATAGACATGTCAAAAATCAACTTCCTTTATTTTCAATACAGGTATAATTTGTGTTTTGTGCAATAAATTCCACTTACAGCATAGAGTTTGGGAACACTAACACACACAGCCTTCCATGCATAACCATGGCTAATATCAAAGTTAATGTTCTTATCTGAACTGCCTAGACTCCTCAAAAACTCCCTGCCTCTGAGAAAAGAATAATGAAAGTATAAATATAAAGAAGTGTAGCAAACTCTATGGTGGTAATCATTTTGCAATATATGTGTATCAAATTAACTCATTGTACACCTTCAACTTAATGTTATATGCCAATTATATGTCAATAAAGCTGGAAAAAAACAACAACAAAAGAAGTGTGTGTAATAAGCAAGTGGCAGTGCCTCTGGAGTAAGGTTCTGGGTAGTTGGCAGACAGGGTAGATAGAAAACAAATTCCTTAAATGGTACACTATTGTGTCCTCTTTAAATTTTATGCAAATATATAAATTACCTATTCAAAAAGTAATGTAGAGGGGCACCTGGGTGGCTCAGTTGGTTAGGCTTAGGCGTCCAACTTCAGCTAAGGTCATGATCTCATGGTTGGTGAGTTTGAGCCCTGTGTCAGGCTCTGTGCTGACAGTTCAGAGCCCAGAACCTGCTTCAGATTCTGTGTCTCCCACACATCTCCAGAGGCAAAGGAAACAAAAGCAAAAATGAACTACTGGGACCCCATCAAAATAAAAAGCTTTCTGCACAGAGAAGGAAACAATCAGCAAAACTAAAAGGCAACTGACAGAACGGAGAAGATATTTGCAACTGACATATCGTATAAAGAATTAGTATCCAAAATCTATAAAGAACTTATCAAACTCAACACCCAAACAACAAATAATCCAGTGAAGAAATGGGAAAAAGACATGAATAGACCCTTCTCCAAAGAAGACATCCAGATGGCCAACCGACACATGAAAAAACGCTCAACATCACTCATCATCAGGGAAATACAAATCAAAACCACAATGAGATACCACCTCACACCTGTCAGAATGGCAAACATCAACAACTCAGGCAACAACAGATGTTGGCCAGGATGTGGAGAAAGATCTCTTTTGCATTGCTGGTGGGAATGCAAGCTGGTGCAGCTACTCTGGAGAACAGTACAGAGGTTCCTCAAAAAATTAAAAATAGAACTACCCTATGACCCAGCAATTGCACTACTAGGTATTTATCCAAGGGATACAGGTATGCTATTTTGAAGGGGCACGTGCACCCCAATGTTTATAGCAGCACTATACAATAGTATAGTCAAATATGGAAATAACAATAGCCAAAATATGGAAAGAGCCCAAATGGCCATCGATGGATGAATGCATAAAGAAGATGTGGTATATATATACAATGGAGTATGACTCACCAATCATAAAGAATGAAATCTTGCCATTTGCCACTATGTGGATGGAACTAGAGGGTATTATGCTAAGTGAAATTAGTCAGAGAAAGACCAATATCATATGACTTCACTCATAAGAGGAATTTAAGATATAAAACAGATTGGGGTTCCTGGGTGGCTCAGTCGGTTAAGCGTCCAACTTCAGCTCAGGTCATGATCTCGCGGTCTGTGAGTTCGGGCCCCACATCGGGCTCTGTGCTGACAGCTCAGAGCCTGGAGCCTGCTTCAGATTCTGTGTCTCCTTCTCTCTCTGCCCCTACCCTGCTCATGCTCTGTCTCTCTCTTTGTCATAAATAAATAAACATTAAAAAAATTTTTTTTTAAAGATACAAAACAGATGAACATAGGGAAGGGAAGCAAAAATAATATAAAAACAGGGAGGAGACAAAACATAAGAGACTCTTAAATATAGAGAACAGAGGGTTGCTAGAGGGGTTGTGGAGGGGGTGGCTAAATGAGTAAGAGGCATTAAGGAATCTACTCCTGAAATCATTGTTGCACTGTATGTTAACTAACTTGGATGTAAAATCAATCAATCAACCAATCAATCAGATTCTGTGTGTCCCTTTCTCTCTGCCCCTCCCCCACTCGCATTCTGTCTGTCTCTCTCTTTCTGAAAAACATAAAAAACTTTTTACAGTAATGTATAATATTTGTAAATAACAAAGAAAAGTAACTTCCATCCCACCTACAAAGAGATAAAAAGCAATGCTCTACCTAGCCCCGTGAATCTCCCCATATTTTGCCTCCTAAGCTTCTTCATGAACTCTCCTAGGCCTCTCTGTTTGGTTCTATTTCCTGGAATTCAATTCCTCCTCTCTGAGTTGACCTTTCACTTGGATGGTCTAGCTGACTTTGACCTGGTTTGCTTTACTAAGTGCTGATTCACTGATTTCCCTTAGCTTGATCCTCTGAACTTCGTGGGATTCCCCACTCTACCCCAGATGCCTCATTACAGACTGTCCCTCACCCAAGATGGGCACCCTGACTCTCCTCACCTCCGGGTTTGTAACCCTGTAGCAACCCACCTCTCTAGCTCTGTTGGACTTGAAGTCCACAGGCTGGGTTCAAAAATCTTCCCATACATTTTGATATGTGACCTCAAAAAAGACACCCAAGTTAAAATCCCATCTCTACACTTACCAGCTGTGCATGCTTAGGCGGGTTCTTTCCCTTCCCTGTGTCTTGATTTCCTTATCCAAAATACAGAGATAATAATAGTAACTATCTCAATAAGGTGTGAAGATGGAATGAGTTACTACTCATAAAGAACTTAGAACAGATCATGCCACCTGGAATACTTGATGTGTGAGCTGCTATTAAGGCAAGAGCCACTATTTGTGGCTATCATTATTACTTTGATTTCATCACACTGGGCCTTATCTTCTGCAACTGGGTCAACAAACTTTTCTTAAAGATCCAGATACTAAATATTTTAGGTTCTGTGGACCCAGAGGCAAAATCAAGCCTATTATGCAGGTAGTTATAAAAGCATGTAAAATGTAACCATTTAGATGTAAAACAACAATAATGAAAACATTCTTAGTTATTAATAGGCATCAAAAAACAGGTGGTTGGTCAGATGTGACCCACATGCCTTCATTCTCCAACTCCAGTTTGGAAACTGGAAACTGCCCAACAGAAATAAAAGGTGACCTTTAATAGATGAACTGTATAAATAATTTAAAACTTCTAGTAGCCGTTTATTTAAAAAGTAAAAACAATAGGTGAAATTCATTTCAATAGTCGATTTTTTTACTACAATATATTTAAAAATATTATTGTTATAAAAATGTAATCAATATAAAAATTATTAATGATATACATTCTTTTTTAATCTGATATATATTTTACATTTACAGTACATCTGAATTCAGAAAAGTTACATTTCAAGTATTTAATAGATGATTTGGACAGTGCAGTCTCGAACTATAACATGAAAGGGTGGCATTAAATAAGGAAATATGCAAGTTTCCTTTTGCTCAATTATGAAGCATCTAACTTTCTAACATCTCACCAACACTTATCTGTTATCTCTATCTATCTATCTATCTATCTATCTCTGCAATTGTGTATTCTGCATGTCCCAGACACTGTATTAAGCTCCAGGGAAAGACTGACAACTTAGGAATGGTTTCTATCTCCACAAGTTCACTACCTAACAGGGGAGAACAATTTCTAAGCCCGTAAAGGACATAACACAGTAAGAAGGCAACACAGACACAGATAAAAATGAGACTGGGGGCAGAGTGTATGCACCAAGGAGGAAATGGCCAATCCCCTCTGAGTCCTGAGAAGAGGGCCAGGATAGCATTACAGAAGTGGTGATGCTTGACCTGAGTGTACAGAGAAGAGAAAGATTTCTATCCCTGCACAGGAGGTAATGTGATAAAAGGTAGGAGTCAGGAAAGGGCCTGGCCCCCCCATGGATCTGGAGGTAATCCTAATGGACTAGACAGGAAGATGCTAGGAAAGAAAGTCATAGCCAGAGACCCCAATTAGGAGCCACACTTTGGAAGTATTTATTTAGTAGGGATTCTAAGAAGTTTGGACTTCACCCCATCAGTGATAGGGAGGCATTGGCTGGTCGGAGGCAGGAGTTGGTGTGATCAGTTTTGTATTTTGAAAAGATCATTTGTCTGAAGTTTAGGGCCTAGACTGGTTAGAGAAAGAGACATAGGAAACAAGGAGACATGTTGGAAGATTGTTGCAGTAACCCGGCAAGTGATGAGGGGAGGTCAAACAAAGACAGAAACAGAGAAGGACGTGGGTGCAGGAAACAGCAAAGGCAGCAAGAAAATGTGCAATGAAAGAAGTGAGTGGAAAAAAAGGCAAAGGCCCAGATTTCAGACCTATGGTGATTTCCATTCACCATGACAGGACAAACAGAAGGAGCTTCTTCAAAGAGAAAAATTCATTATAGAAGTTCCCAGAAACACTCATCTTATATGGAATGCTTCTCTATAGTAAGTCCGCCTTGGTCAAATTCAGTACAAGGGATTTGATTAGTTTGTCCTTTTATGAAAAGCTCACTAGAAGAAATAGATTAAAAAAAAAAAAGGTTTTGTGTGATTTTCAGCCCTACCTTGGAACAGTAGTACCAGTGTATTGTTTGATGCTTGTTTTCTGACAGAACATCTTGAGTTCATGATCTTATGTTCCTGAATCAACCACAAACTCCCTACAGAAAACTAAATTTGCCTGAACTGCAAACTCCTTGCTCTTTTTTGATCCTTCACCGATGCTTCTCTTCACCTCAAGCAGCCATTAGTTGTTATCCGCTCAGTCCTTCGTCTCTTATTATCACAGATTTGACCATCATGATTAACAATCTTTCAGAGAGTCTCCAAGCATTATATCGCCCCTTAACTTTCTTCAAGGCAGGCAGGGAGAGGCAAGATTTCTCATCTCAACAGCTCTTTTTATTAGGGAGCAAAAGCCTTCCCAGAAAGTCTCCCCACCCAGCAGTCTTCCCTTTATGACTCATTGAATGGAACTGGGTCACATGCTCACTTTAAGCCACTAGCATCAAAAGGCAATAGAATTACCATGCTCTGGTTTACACCAAATATTGTTCATTCCATAGGACAGCAGAGGTGAAGGTCGTCTTTCCTTTTTATGTGCTACCAAAGTAATAATAATCAGCGTATTCATCTCCTATTGCTGCTGTAACAAATTACCACAAATTTAGTGCTATAAAACAACACAAATTTATTACCTTACCACTTGAGAGACAGAAGTCTAAAATGGGTTTCAATGGGCTGAAATCAAGATGTGGGCAGGGCTACACCCTCTGGAGGCTCTAGGAAAGAATCTGTTCCCTCATCTTTTCCAGGTTCTAGAGCCCTCCTGCATTCCTTGTTTACATTCCCATCCTCCATCTTTGAAGCCAGCAATACCATCATCCAATCTCTGTGTGTTTCCTTTGTCACATTGACTTTTCTGAATCTAACCCTCCCACATTCCTCTTCGAAGAACTCTTGTGGGGCACCTGGGTGGCTCAGTCGGTTAGGCATCCAACTCTTGATTTCAGCTCAGGTCATAATTTCACGGTTTGTGAAATTGAGCCCCCTGTTGGGCTCTGTGCTGACAGCATGGAGGCTGCCTGGGATTCTCTCTCTCCCTCTCTCCGCCCCTCCCCTAGTCATGCTCTTTCTCTGTCTCAAAATCAGTAAATAAAAAACATTTTTAAAAACCTTTAAAAAAAAATAACAATAATGAAAAAGAACTCTTGTGAACTTATTGCACCCACCCGGTTCATCTAAGGCAATCTCCCCACCTCTAGATCCTTAACTTAATTACCTCTGCCAAGTCCCTGTTGCATAACATAGTCCCAGTTTTCAGGAATTCGGATGTAGATATCTGGGGGGGTCAGGGGGTGGGGGGAGGGCATTATTCAGCTTTCCACAGTCAGGCTTCCCAATCCAAGGACAGTGAATGATTGCCAGAATACAATCACTTAGTTTCTTCCATGTGTCAAGCCCTATACTGGACACTTTACAAACGTTATCCAATATATGACTAGGGCTAACACTTTGAGAGAGGCAATGCCCCACTTTTTTAGATGAGACGAATAATGCTCAGAATGTCCCCGTTAACAAAATGATGAATGGCCTCAATTCAAACCCAGATCTATCTGCATCCCTAACCTGTGTTATTCCATGCTGTCTTCTGCTTGGAAACATGTGTTGGAAGCCACCAGGTGAAGTGTTTGGAATCACCAAAGTTGCATGTTTCTTCAAGTGCGTATTTTACTCGTGGCAAATATATACCTGGACCCTGTTTCTCAGAATTCCCAGTGAAATGCAGAACATTCCCTTTTTTAAAAAGAAAGCTAATAGCAATTTAATTCCCATTTACTTCTAAGGACATAGTCCTATAGGAGTAATCAACCCCTAACCACCTATTTTCACTTCCTGCCTATGCCTTTCAAAGTCATCAAAGTGAATATTTTTTAGAATAATGTTAGTAATATCCAGTGGGTTTATTGTTTTATTTTATTTCTTTAAGTCTCAGAGCAGTTTATAGCAGTACTGAAATAATTCTGATAGGTTGCCTCCCAGGGAAGAATTTCCCTATCTATTTAAAGGTAGACATGCAATAAGGAATAAAAATAATATTCGTGGTAAATAAAATGTTTAAAATAAGTGTTTTGAAAATTAAAAACATTAACACATGGATTTTGACACTTACAATGATAAATAGCAATATTAGTATATTAGGAGACAAAGATGCCTTCTGAGTCTGTCTACAGCACCCATTTGTGGAAAGGCAATAAAGTAATAGGGTACAGAGACGAGTTTCTACTTTTACACATGCTGAATTCCAAAGAACACACACTAAAATCAAATATAGAAAAGTTGAACGATAGCCTTACATATTACAAGGCGGAGGCGTATTCCAAAACAAAGCTAAAAAATAAATTCCTAATTACACCTTGTTTTTTAGATCAACTTCACTGACACATTACCAGCTTATTCCTTGTTTTTCTATCTTCCCTTAGCACTGAACACCACAGTCAACTCTTAGGTCTGATGAGTATCCAAGAGAAGCTATAAAAAAAAAAAAAGGAAACGCTCTGGGGGCCACAATCTTCGTCTTGATAGTTTTGTCACTAGTGTCAACACTTCATCAATAGCGTCAAACACTTGGTTTTCCCGTTTCCCATTCATGTTCAAATATTAGGAATGAGATGTCATAAGATATTTATTTAAATAATCGTAGAAGTATAGTCGACACTGAGCTGGCAAGAGCAATAGCCTAGACGGCATACCAAAGTCAGCGTAAGAAAGGCAGTTTGGGTATAGGGTGTATAGGGTATCAGAAAGAGTTCACATACTAAACAGAAGAGAAGAAAGGCCTGCCTATATTTCTGTTCTCCAATGTCAAGTCCCCTATGTTTCAACTGGTGTATACGATGGTTTCATATGTGTGTAAGGTGGGAAGGCTTGGGGAGGGGTTCTGTCTATCTGTCTGTCTTTGTCTGGGAAGCAAGCTTGACAGTTTGTCTAAAGCTCAATTTTTTTTTCAGTCAAAATGCTTCCAGAATAATGCAGGTCCAACAATCTAGTACCCTCTTTCCATGTCCCCACAAATCCACATTCCTCCTTTTTCCTCCCAGAGTCAGAACTCAGGACCCGGGCAGCGTCAGGTACATGGGATATGTGGCATCTGGGGTAAGCCTTCCCAGCAGCTATCAGCACTGCTGTTTTCCAGATGTGCACCCATTCACTGCAGGCCAGGGCTGCTGCTGCAAATGTGGAAGTTTGCAAATGAGTCATGAAGTCAAAATGACTAGGAAGTTCCGACATCAGCCATTTACATAAAAGCCGAAATTTGGACCATCCACTGATTTCTCCTTTAAAGGTATTGATGAAGAGGACTGCCTTCCAATCCGAGCCACGCTCAATATTGGGCAGAAACCCATGGATAGTTTTTCTCAGGCCCTTGGGGAATGTCAGAAGGTTCTTATTAAAATGAACACTGAGTAATAAACTTTAATAGTCTCCAGAGGTACGTAATGCCAGAAAATAATACATAAAAAATGCTGATTTAATAAGAATACTTATAAACTCCTCATAAATCACTTATTGCAAGGCATAATTTTGAATTACTCAAAAGATACTAAAATCGTGATAAATTATAACTGTTGCTGAACTAAGCCTTATGTTTCCAGTATCAAACAAATAGATAAATTAACGTCCTTAATTAGCAGCTGATGAGGAGAAATCATGCGTAGCTTTAAAAGAATCCTATAACGTCTGTGAAATTTCCAAGTCTGTTGGCTAAAATAAGCTTTTCCCTTTCACAGCTATTTTTTCCCCCTGGATCTCCCTGCAAGCTGTCAACCCAATATATCATGCAGGATTGTGAGGCTGCCCATCACAGGAAATTGCTGTCTGACAAAGGTATTTCCAATCTGTAATGATTACTGTTTCTGTCAAGTAGATAGTTAAAGTAATATCATAAAACCAAGAAAATCTGATGCTTCCCCATATGTCTGGGTAACCAGTGTTCCTTCCCTCACACATGCACTTAACAGATGCACTGTATTTGTTAGCAGAATACAAAATAAAACATAACAAAGCCCATTTTCTCCAATTTGCATAAACAGTACCAATGTGGGAGGGGAAGTTGGAATCAAAGATTCTGGGTTACTTTCACTCGTACCTTCTAGCTGTCAAAATCTGAAAAGGTATCATCACTCTGACAAGAAAGGAGTCAGTGTTTGCTACGGCAATGTTGAGGAGGCAATGACAAAGAGCCAGAGGAGGTGAGAAAGGGGTCAAGATTACTACTGTAGTCTACTTTCTCTCCATATCTTGTTATTTCAGACAGTTTGACTAAAAACATCCAATTTAGTGACTTTTCTTTATGTTTCACAGAAAAGAATGTCTGAGAGGAGGGAGTGGGAGGAAGTTTCTCATGATGGTATCAGCCTGCTGAGATCTAAGTGATAGAGGACCTTCAGGAGTTTTCTGTCCCATCCCCAAAGTGAGGCAAACCTCGCACCCAAACTCCAAGCCTTCCAGAGAAAATAGGTGACAGAGCACTCTAGTTATCTTTTGAGACACATCTTTCAAGTGTGGGCAAGAGCCAGTGGGAATCTGCCAAGTCCCTGAACATCACACTTTATCCCAGATAATTTAATTATCTGTTGTTTAATTTGTAGTGGAGTTATTGTCTTTGGAAATTAGGAATTTGGAAAAGTTCATGACACATGGATTACCCATAGCCTAAGACCTCTTCATCATAAAAATGGCTACCTGAGGCAATCACTTCATCTTTGTGGTCCAGCTTTCTTATAACCAATGACAGGTATCAAAAAATGCCCATTTTCTCCTCCATTGTTGCCATATCTAACGTCAGAACTGAACTGGGATGAATGAAACAGGGCATACTGAGAAAAGCTGACCTAAAACTGAACCTGGCTACTGAGATGGGGCAGATGCCAGAGGACCCACAGTCCAGGGGCTTTGGAGGTAAAAGCAATGGGCACAGTCTGAATAAAGACAAAGAGGAGGCATCAGGTTGGACAGCACAGAAAAGCAGGGTCTCCCAACAACCACCACTGAACTGTATGAGGGGGATCTTCATTTGTCAACACATTTTTATTAAGCACTTATGTGCCAGGCACTATGGCAGGTTTTAGGAATGGTGAACCAACTGGAGAGACCTTGCAACCAGTAGGGATGAGACCTGTGACAGAGAAAGTGAGATGCGCCTTAGCAGGATCTAGCAGGAGCTCTTAATCTAGGCTAGGAGAATAGGGAAGACTTCCTGGAATTAATGCCACTTTGGTCAACCTGAGGTATAAATGGGAGCTGGCAAGGAGAAGAGGTGGAGAAAGCGTATCCCAAGCTGAGAGGCATCTTAGGGTCCTAAGGAAAAGGAGTCCATGGTGTCTGATGAAGTGAAAGAACACCACTGTCTTAGAATTTAGAATATGTGGGCTGAGAATAAGGTGAAGTGATTTGAAAGGAGTAAAAAAAAAGGGGGGGAGCAAGTTCTTACAGGTTTTGTAAGTCAGGTTAAGACTTACCTAAGCACCAAGAGACGTTATTAAGGAATCTAAGCAGAGGAGAAATGTGGTCTGATTTGCATCTTTGAACACCACTGGCTTCGATGTGAAGGATGAATTTGAGGGAAACTTAACGCAAGGCTTCATGGCTTTAGGATGCTGCTGAAGTAGTCCAGACAGCCACGCTGGTGATGCCAGATGAGAGTAGTGATAGTGGAAGGGTTGAGAGCCACTTAGGAGGTGGGCTTAACACATCATGGTGCTGATGTCATATGATTTCACTCATATGTGGAATTTGAGAAACACAACAGATGAACATAGAGGAAGGGAAGGAAAAATAAGATAAAAACAGAGAGGGAGGCAAACCATAAGAGACTCTTAAATATAGAGAACAAACTGAGGGTTGCTGGAGGGGTGGTGGGTGGGGGGATGGGCTAAATGGGCCATAAGTATCAAAGAGGGCACTTTTCGGGATGAGCACTGGCTGTTATATGTAAGAGATGAATCACTGGGTTCTACATCTGAAGCCAAGACTACACTGCTTGTTAAATAACTTGAATTTAAACACACACACACACACACACACACACACACACACACACACACATATATCATGGCACTGATTAGATTGGGCTTGAGGGAAAGTCAAAGAAGGAGCTAAGGATGAAGTCTAAGTTTCCTGCTTCAGCTACAGGTTGCTGAGAGGACAGGTTTGAAGAGCCGGTTGGACAGCCATCATCACAAGTTCACCCTGTATGCAGGCAGCAGGGCCCAGAAGGTTCTAAAAAGAAGCATCAGATCCAGAAGGAGGATGGTAGAAGCAAAATGACCCCAAGCTGCCTTCTGCCCTATCGTTCAGGTTTTTGCTTTTGTATCTGCTGCCCAGCCCCACACTGCCCAAGCTCTGTCACAGAGAGGACTGATAGCTTGTGCCTCAGTTCTGTGAGGGGCTCCCTGCCTTCCCTTGACCTATGACTCTGTCTTTAACCTGACACGTTGGGCAGTTGGAAGTTAATGAGTTGGTACTGGTGAAGAGCTTCACCTCCCTGGAGAGATATTCTCCACTACTTAAAATTGTTAACTGCATCGGACCCAAGACACTTCAGTGTTTTCAATTTCCTATTCCACCCTGGAAATTTTTTTTTTCATTTTTCAGGTAATGACCCAGAAAAGTTAACTGAGAATTGTGGTTAAGCCCCCAACAATAAGTTTCTGAGATGACAAACAAAAGATCAGGAAACCAGAAGTTCCTTCTAGGCATTCATTTGTTCATTCCACTAATATTTATTCAGTCATTCAATAAATACTTTAAAAGGTCCTTTCAATGGTCTAGCCTGTGTTAGGCACTGGAAGGAGCTGTGAGCAAGACAAGTTATCCGCCCTCATAGCATGTGGTGCATTCTTATGGAGAAGACACTAAATAAATAAGTAGCCATTCTGGGAAGTCCTATAAAGAAAACACATGGGAGTGTATTTATATAAAATACTTTGAGTGCGGAGGTGTGGGCAGGAGCCCTGTGAGTTCAAGGCCTCATCAGCCATGGTAAGAATGTTGGGGTTTATTCTAAGTGCAAAGGAAAGCCCTGAATGTCTTCAGCAAGGAGTGACAAAATCTGGTGTATTAGTTGTAAGGTCACTCTTGTTGCACCATGGAAACAAACTGGAGGAGAAGCAGGAGACTATGGTCCACCAGGACTGCAGAAGTCTCCATGAGAAAGGCAAAATGGGTCCATGACACAACGGAGATGGAAAAAAGGCAGCAGCTTCAAGGAAGGGCATGGAGGTGGAGCATGGGGGTGGATGCTGGGGGCAAGAGAGGATCTCTCTGTGCAAGGCACATGCTTCCTCTTTTGCTTTCTGTGCAAACCTCCCATTTAGTGTCTACTAATGACGTGTGGAAACTATTCCTTTGTGGAATGACAACTTAGCCAACATCGCAGGATTAGTTCTGCTTGAGTCTAGTGTTCGTGCCCTGGCCTATGTGTCAGGTGTATTTCAGGTCACTGAGGAAGGATTCTGTACTGGCCATAAACACTGGAGGGGAGGGTTTTCATTGCTTGGCTCCTCTTACCTTCTTTTTCCCTCAACCCCACCCTGTTGGAAAGCACTGACTTGCACAGCTGGAAAAGATGACGTTGGGGACCAGGATGTCTCTACTGCCCCTCAGGCCAAGAAATGGCTTTAAAAATAGAACATTGAACCAATTAGTAGCCCAGTAAAAAGTCCAGATGCCATGAGACAGGGGCTCCCGGTGCCTTGAGAATAACCAAGAGGGGCTTGGGGGTCCCTCCTCCACATTTACTTCCTCTCTTCATCCTTAATCTCAAGGTCAGGACAAGTAGCCCAGCAATGCCTTCTGCATGCTAACTTTGGATGCCATGGAGTCATTCCTGCACGAGAGCATTGTCACAAATTTTATAAGCTCATCTAAGTGGATCGAACACAGGGTCTCTATTAGCCTGTGACTAAGAAAACTCTTTCAGTAAACACACAATGATTGAGCCTCCCTTCATCCTCCTCCCCAAATAGATCTCCCTTTTCCCCATAAAATCTGCACCCATTGGGAGCACCAAGCGGGCTGGATGTTGTTCACTTTTGGTACTCCCTGCTGGGTGAACCAGAGCTGGTGGCATCTGTCTCTTGGAAAGTGACCCAGGGCAGCTTAGAGCAAGGAAGGGAATTATGTGAGGATTCTCTGTATGTGTCTTCAAGGGTAGAACTCTCTTAGCCCATCCCTGGAAAGAAAACTGACGGGGAGTGACTGGTGACAGAGAAAGAGACTCACAGGGCCCTCCATCTGGTGATGAAGCAGACGGCAGCTTTATTTAGTTCCGATGCTGTGGTTCTTCATCCTTTTGTAAGATTTCAGCTGTCTTGTTAGACTGCTCCCCGGCACCAGATATTCTTTCCAAATCATTTCATTTCTAATAGCAAAAATAACCCAGTATTTCTGAATCATTTACATGTAAAAACTTTTTAAATTGTGTATCTCAGTTGAGAGATATTTTGAGGAGGGGGGCATTATGGGTTTTTTTAGTCCTATGTGATCCCCACAACAGCTGTTATGGTGAAATTCATCTGGTATATTAACATTTATGTACCAGAAAGAAAAGCAGCTTAACATATAGCTTATCTTTCCATCAGTTCCAACCCTCTCCAAATGTTTTGAGGGATAGATACTAAGATGGAGAAAACCCACCTGAACTCAATTGCTCAGGCTATTCTGTCAGCTGTGTTACCTTCCAAACACAAGTACTTCTTTAAAAAAATGGGAACCAGACTATGTATCCATGGAGGGGAATTAAGTCATCTTTTACCTGAACCACAGCACTGAGTTTTGGGAATCAAGATGATTTTATTTTCCCAGTTTGGGCTATTTTCCTAATAGAAGGAATAGATTTATACTGGCCAGTTTCCCAATCTTCCTCCCCCCCCCCATTAAAAAAAATTGTATTTCCTAATATGCATACTGTAAAATTTACTCCTTGTGATGTACAATTCATTCTATGGGTTCTGACAAATGCATGGAGGTGTGTGTCCACCACATTGTGACACACACCAGTTCTGGGCCTTCCTCCCCAGTTTTTTCACACTGTCCTTTTGTAATTGACCCATCACTCACTGGCATCCCCACCCTTCTCTTTTCCCTCCCTACTGTTTTGCCTTTTTTTTTTTTTTTTTTTTTTTAGAAATCATGCACTATATAGCCTTTTGGGTTTGGCTTTGTTTGCTTGGCAAAATCCATTTGAAATTCATTCAAGTTGTTGCATGTATCAATAGTTCATTCTTCTTTGTTGTTCAGCAGAACTGCATTATATGGGCATACCACAATTTGTTTACCCATTTGCCCACAGAAGGACATTTGGGTGGTCTCCAGATTTTAGAAATTACATATAAGCCTTCTATAAACATTTGCATGCAGATTTTATATAAACTTAATTTTCTATAACTTTTGGGTAAACGCCTAGGAATGAGACAGCTAGATGATACAGTAAAGGTAAGTTAAATTTCGAAGAAGACCTTTAAGGTTTTCAATGGAGTTGTGTATTTTACATTCCCATCTGTAATGTATGAGAGTTCCAGCTTCTTCACATCCTCAGCAACACTGAGTATTATCCTTTATCTTAAATTTTAGCCACACTGATAGGTGTGAGGAGCCTTCTCATTGTGCTTTTAAATCGTGTTTCTCCAATGATGGCTCCTTCAGTTCCAACCATCATATCCATACATTAGGCAAGAAGCATGGAAAGACAACAGACAAAAAGCACATGCCGGCAGAGGCGGCCCCCTATTTAAGTGGCACTCCCAGAAGCCCCTTCTAATTGCCTATCATTGGCCCCTCCGTGTGCAAGAAAGATTAAGAAATGTCGTTTTTTGTTTTATATTGTTCTTGATATTTTTTGAGAGAGAGGGAGAAAGAGAGCAGTATCTGGGGGGAGGGAAGAGAGAGCGACAGAGAGCGAGAGAGAGAGAGAGAGAGAGAGAGAGAAAGAAAATCCCAGGCAGGCTCCGTGCTCAGCGCAGAGCCTGACTGGGGGCTCCATCCCACAACCCTGGGATCAAGACCTGAGCCAAAATCAGGAGTCCGATGCTCAACTGAATGAGGCACCCAGGCACCCCTGTTTTCTGTGTTTTAAAAAAAAATTTGTTTTAATGTTTATTTATTTCTGAGACAGAGACAGAGTACGGATGGGGGAGGGGCAGAGAGAGAGGGAACCACAGAATCCGAAGCAGGCTCCAGGCTCTGAGCTGTCAGCACAGAGCCGGACACAGGGCTTGAACTCACAGACCTCGAGATCATGACCTGAGCCAAAGTCGGTCGCTCAACTGACTGAGCCACCCAGGCGCCCCCCTGATTTTCGTTTTAAATATGAGCATATTGCACCACAGTGAAATTAGGGTTTCTAAGTAAGAAAGGAAAGAGTGGACCTTGGGTTATCACACCAATTTCCCTTATTCCCTCTCACGCCTCTATACAGTCTCTTCTTCACCTGAGGCCAGAGTGATCCTCACTAAGATTCATCAGATCTTATCACTCCAGCACTCCAAATAACCCAGTGCTTCCCATCCGTCTCAGAGTAAAATCAAAAGTCCTTTCAATTGTTCATAAGCCCTTTCCTCACCTGCAACCACCCCACCTTTTGGAATCCCTCTGCCGCCAGTTCTCCCCTTGATCACTGTGCAGCGGCCATACTGCCCTTCTTCCTCTTCTGTGAACAAACCCCACGTGCTCTCACTTCCAAATCTTTGCATTTACTACTCCTTCTGCCTGGATAGTTCTCTCTGCAAATAACAGCACTACGTTACTCCCAATTCCCACAAGTTTGCACATAAGTGTTCTCGTGTCAGAGAGGCATTTCCTCTTATAAAATCATCTTATATAAAACAGAACTACCAACTCTCCTCATATTGTTTTATTGTCCTTAGTGCCTAATGCCATCTGACATGTCATATGTTCTGCTTAGTTGTTAATGGGATATTTCTTCGTGTCTGGAATACAAGAGATCAGGAACCTTGTTTTGTTCACTTCTATGTCTAGAAGAGGACCTGACACTCAACAAATATTTGCCAATGGAATGAATGAAGGGAGGAGGATGACGGAATGCCAGTGACTGAATGGACTTGCAGAGTGCTCATAGAAGAGACAGTGCTGTGGTATTTTCTCTCCCCCTACTGTAGATCCTTTTGTCACCATTTCTCAGTTGGGTGAGGAGGATCTCAAGAGAGCTTGGGGTTTGGTAAAAAGAGATCCTGACTTCACACCCCTGGCTGCAAGTTTACTGTACTAAAGAATTCTTTTTTTCTTTAAGGTTATGTATTTATTTTGAGGTGGGGAGGGGAAGAAAGAGAGAGAGAGAGAGAAAGAGAGAGAGAGAGAGAGAGAATCCAAGCAGGCTCCATGCTGTTGGCACAGAGCCTGATGCAGGGCTCAAACTCTCAAATCGGGAGATCATGACCTGAGCCGAAATCAAGAGTCAGATGCTTAACCAACTGAGCCATCCAGGTGCCCCTGAACTAAAGAATTCTGAGGCGAGAAGTCACATGTAGTTTTCTGACATTGCAGAGCATGGAAATAGAGGAAGGGATTGGGAGTTTGGAAGGAAAAGGGAGGCATAATTGTTCCTGTCTGCCAAGTGCACACTACAAAGGCAGCCAGGCTGGGCCATATTGAAAGAGTCCCACCAGGGGTGCCTGGGTGGCTCAGTCAGTTAAGCGTTTGACTTCAGTTCAGGTCATGATCTTGCAGTTCATGAGTTCGAGCCCCGTATCGCACTCTGTGCTGGTAGTGCAGAGCCTGCTTGGGATTCTCACTGTCCCTCTCTCTCTGCCCCTCCCCCACTTGTACCCATGCTCGCTCACTCTCTCTCTCTCTCTCTCTCTCTCTCTCTCTGTCTCTCTCTCTCTCAAAACCACCCAAGTCCTTTCCAGAGTGTATTAGTTTGCTAGGGCCATCCTAACAAAGTACCATGACTGGGTGACTTAATAAGTAGAAATCTTTTTTTCTCACAATTCTGGAGGCTGGAAGTCCAAGGTCAAGGTGTTGATGGGTTTGGTTTCTCCTGAGGCCTGTCTCCTTGGCTTGTAGCTAAGCATCTTCTCTCTGTGTCTTTACATCATTTTTCTTCTGCACATACTTGTATCCTAATTTCCTCTTCTTAAAGGGACACCAGTCATACTGGATTGGGTCCCACCCTAATGACCTCATTTTAACCTAATTACCTCCTAAAAGATCCAATTTCTGAATACAGTCACATTCTCAGGTCCTGGGTGTTTGAGCTTTAACACATGAAGTTTGGGAAGACACAGTTCAGCCCATAACAAAAGGCTAGGAATTCTCAGCAGAAAGAACCTGTGTAGTATGTCTTCCCAGAGCATAAGATCTGGGACATATTAAGGCCTGCAGGAAAGAACATCACCAAGACCAGGGAATGGTACAGTGCATAGATTCTTGCAGGGAGATCTTGAAGAACCCACAAGAAGAGCTTCGTGAGGAAAGAATTTACAGATGGACCCCTGACATTTAATAGCCAAGAAACTACCAGAACCAAAAATAAGAGAATCTAAAGAAAAGACCTTTATTCCTTTTGCTTCTGTTTCCTCTCCCTCCAAACACTGACCCTGTACAGTGAAGAAGAAGGTGGAGGGAGGAGAGTCAGAGAACAAACCACTAGACTCTTTCCCACTGCAGGGTGCAGACTTGTGAGTCACACCCAAGCTGGGGGAGGAAAAAAAGGTTAAATTGGGTGAGAGATGAAAGTTTGATTTCTGAATTTGGCCTGCTGTGGACCTGGGCTGCTGGGGAGCAAGGCAGGTCAAAGATGTGAAGACCGTGGGGTTTTGTCAGCAGGAGACATGAGGCTGCTTTGGAGGAGTGTCAACTCAGACTGTCGTGAAAAACCCATGGCCTTCTGGAAGGGGAAGCATTGCCTGTACCGTCAAAACTGTCCTCAGAAACCAAGTCCCTAGCACAGTACTTGGGAAGGAATCTTTCATTTCCCAGTCTTTTCACAGAAATTCTGCCAAGAAAGTTCATTGTCCAGGGGCACACTCTCAAGACTTGTGTACCTGCTGGTTTTAAGGTACTTTGGTGCCAGGCCCCAAAGTGCAAGGTCAGAATTAATTCCAGCACCCAACATCACAAAACCCAGAACCCCAGAGAACTCTCCCCATCGGACCAGTGTCCTAGGGATGGGGCAGGCTTTTATTTCTAAATTCAAAGTACAAAAGGTCTTGTGCACACTTCTCCCAGGACAATCAGGGTTATATGTCCTATAGACACCCTACAAAAGGAGGCCATGTCCCGCAATTCCAAAATGATGTTCTATCACCACCTGCCCAGGATGCAGCTGGCAAATTCTCTGTATTAGTTTGCTAGGCCTTCCATAAAAGACTGGATGGCTTAAACTGTAAACATGTATTATCTCTCAGTTCTGGAGGACAGAAGTCCTAAATCAAGATGTCGTCAGGATTCGTTCCTCTTGAGCACTGCGAGAAAGAATCTGTTTCGTGAATCTCTTCTAGATTCTGCTAATTTGCTGGTAATCTTTGGTGTTTCTTGGTTTGTAGAAGCCTCACCCTCATCTCTGCCTTCATCTTCACAGGGCCTTCTTCCTGTGTGCATGTCTTTGTGTCCAAATCTCCCCTTTTTATAAGGACACCTGCCATACTGGATTTAGGGCTCAGCCCAATGAACTCATCTTAACTAACTACATTGCAAAGACACTATTTCCAAATGAAGTCACAGTCTGGGGTTACAGAGGGTTGGACTCCAGCATATAGATTTTGGGAGAGGGGGCAGACATAGCTCAACCCATAACAGATTTCAGCAAAGAAAAAAATAAAAGTTTAATCTGTAACAGGGCACCCCATTGGCAGGCTACCATCCCACTCCAACTATGACTATGATTTAAAAAAAACAAAAACAAAAACAAAAAAACATATATATGTAAAGCCTGGCAAGAAACCTCACTCAGGGGGAGGAACCACAACCTCAGTAACTAAATAATTAACCCACTATGGAGTGACATTGACAACAGTAACAACGTGTTCCTCTTATCCTAGTCTAATCATAATGCCAAGTAATAAAACTGAGGTCTTTTTTTTAAGTAAAAAGCAATTATATACATACATTTTTAAAAATCAGGAATTTCAGCCTTTGCAAATCCAATGTAACTTCCATTCATTGAGAGGAAAAAAAAATGTCTGTCTTGGAGTTGGGTTCTTTGAGTGGGTTTTGAAGGCTCATACTGAGCTCTGAGGCTTCATATTTTATCTGTTAACTTAGCTGCTTGTTGACTCATCTGAACCCAAGAGTTTACACACTAAGATTAAATGTGAGTAGAGCTTTGCTTTGACGTCAACAGTATGCGAGGGCTTTTATTTGCTTTGTTTGGAAATATTTTTCTTGGACGGTCCCATTTGGTTTTCTCTGACCCAGGGAGTTTGGAGAAGGCAGAGGCACAGCAAAAGTTTCTTTAGTGTCCTCTGCCATCGAGTCACATCAGAACGGTCTTAAAAGAATGGTCCTTGCATGGATGTAGGACTTTTATTCAGGATCTCAGAGGATTTTACAACAGGAATTATTTTCTATTTTATAGTTTCAAAGGTGATTGGAAGCAAGTCCAAGCCCTGTGAATAGATCTGGGGGGGTGGGGGGCGGGAATCAAAGAATGAAGCATTATGACAGAATTCCTAGCCCAGAAGCTGTGCTTAAACCACAGTAATCACCAGCTGCAAGGTATCTCAGCATCTACCATCTAAATGAAATCCAACTTGGCCAACTAAGGGTATTATTTATTTAACAAATATGACTAAGCCCTACTCTATGCCTCACATTATTCTGTGTGTGATGGGTGCAGTGATGAGCAAAATTGTCATGGAGTTACCTCTTGCAGTGGGAAATAGACAACAAACAAGATAAACATATTAGTGTACTGAGTTGAATAGAGTCTCTCCCCCTAAAATGTATGTCTTCCTGAAACCTGTGAATATGACCTCCTTCAGAAATATGGTGTAATCACATTTATGGGTGTAATCAAGGTACGATGAGATCATACTAGACTAGGGCGGGTCATAAATCCATATGACTGGTGTCCTTCTAGGAAGAGAAAAGTTTGGACATGGAGACACACAGGCAGACCACCATGTGATGACAGAGGCAGAGACCAGAGTGACGCATCTTCAAGCTAGAGGACACCAAGGATTGCCAGTAACCACCAGAAGTTAGGAGAGAGGCATGCACAGATTTTCCATCAGAGCCTCCAGAGGGAAGCAAGCCTGCTGGCACCTTGAGTTTGGACTTCTAGCCCCCAGACCTGTGGGAGAATCAATATCTGTTGTCTTGAGATAGCTGGTTTGTGGTTCTTTGTTACAGCAGCCCAAGGAAACTAGCATGATTTGTGAGTGATGAGAAGGGCTAAAGAGAAAGAAATAAAACAGGGAGGCAGGATTAAAAAGCCCTGGGAGAGATTGCAGCGTTACATTGAGAGCGAAATCCTCAATGGGAACGTAATTTGGGTAAAACCTGAACAGATTGAGGATACAGAATGCTACCTGGCGAAAGTGTTCTAGACAGGAGGAAGAACATGTGCAAAGGCCCTGTTAGAGAACAGCAAGTAGGCCAGTGTGGCTGGAGTGGAACAAAAGACAAAGAGAGGAAGAGCAGGAAAGTTGCTTAGAGAGGTGATGGGTGGCCAGATCATACAAATGCTGTGGCCTGTTGTAAAGTCTCTGGCATTTACTCTGAATCACACAGAAAGGAAGCTCTTGGAGAGTTTAGAACAGGGAAGTGGAGCAGAGGAGTGACAAGATTCGCCCTAAATTTTAACAGCATCTTTGAATTATTGGGATTATTCTGAAAAGAACAGGACAAAAGCAGGTAGACCAGTTAGAAAACTAGTTCAATAATCCAGGTAGGAAATGACAATGACTTGGACCGTGGTGGTGATGGAGGTGGTGAAACTGATTGCACAGGGTCAGTTTCAGGGAATGTTTTGCAGGCATGGCTGATGATACCTACTGTGGATGAGATGTGGGGCACGAGTAGAAAAGGTGAATCTAACACTGGTCCAAAGTGCTTTGCCAGAGGAGTTGGAGGAAGGGACTTGTCATTTATTGAGAGGAGAAGGCAGTGGGAGGATGAGACATGGTGAGGAATATCAGGAATCCATTTGAGATATGCCATGTAGATATATGTGAGAACATCAACCAGGCAGTTGGATACACAAGATGGAGTTCGGGAGAAGTCTGGGCAGGAGAGACAAATTTAGAAGTTGTTGGAACAGACATGGCATCTCATGCCTATGCATTCCTTACGCCTCTCCACAACACTTCTTGTTTCCCTGCAGAAATATTACATAATGTGACAATGTAAGGAGGGTGACCCTGCCTCCAACTTGTGACAGTTCTACACCCCTCTTATGGGAAGAACTATGAAAAAACGACTTACCACAATCTGTTCAATGTTTTAGATTGTTATATATTTATTTTTATAACCTTTCTATTAAAAATGTTAAGCAGTTCACAACGTTATAGGACATAAAATAGGAAAATTACAATTTAAAAATGTAAAAATGGCAATTCGAGAAGTTAATTAAGTAAACCAAGCACCTGTGAGTAGGAGATTTCTATAAGTTCTTTTATGATGGTCACATTTTGTGGGAGGAAGAAAGGAGAGTAAGTACAGTCTCCATGGAAAATTTCTTTTAAATTCTTCATATTAAATTCTCACTTTTGGAAAAACACTTTGAATCAACGAATGAAAAGTTTGTGTTGACCCCTGAGGCCTAAGCACAAAACTGTTTTGATCGCTAGTATTAATTAAATATTGTCTTCCATAAAGGTTTAATAACTAAGTCATAATGCCTATGCAGGGATCCTTGGCCAGTGACCCTGGAAGAAATATATATACAAGACTAAACCTCTCTTCTGATTTAAAAGCATTGAAGGAGATAGACCAGTGATAAACATAGGGGGATCTATGATGATGACCAAACCCCAACTGAGATCAGTTCAGAGAGACAGATTCAGAGTGAACCCAATGCGGCACAGTCCCAGGAGACTGGGACTACTGTGCTGCCGTTTTCCTTAGTCTTCTTCAGATATTGCTTTGAGGTCTGACTTATCTTTTATGATTTCTACTTTTCACAAGAAACGGACTCCATGCATGATGCTAGAGGGGTTCTTTCCCCACCCATTCATTGCTAAGCACACACACAAAAAAATCCTGGGCTAAGACTGTTCTACTTTGGAACCATGGTGTTCAACAAGTAAATTATACCACTTCCTCCAATTTAAAAATTTGGTGTTGTGTGTTCAATGAAATTGTGCAGTGGGTGGGCAACAGCAAAAATGTTTCTTCCTGATCCTTCTAAGCCAATTCAGAAAAGTTATCTATAAAAAGTGGTATAAGTTAAGTATTATAAATATTGTAAATGAATGCTGAATTTAATGTTGAGTTTCATAGTAACTAAGTTTAAAAAGCCCACATTTTTAAAAGGTCTATACATTTGTTTGGACAAAGATATTTTTTTCTGATATAGACCTACAAAATATTTACTGCATTAATTTTCATTTCAGGGACATTGGATGAAAGTAGAAAATGCTTACTATCATAATTTTGCGAATAATACCAACTATATATGATCACTTTAGTATTATCCTTATATACAAAGTGTGGTATTACATAAAAATAAAAATGTAACTTCACGGAATTACAGTCCATACAAACTGAGTTCTGATCATGTAACTCAGAAATGAGGAGAATTTAAGAAAATAGAGGGATTGATCATTAATATGTCTCCATTACTTCCTTTAAAATATACTTCAAAAACAAAATTTGGAAATTGCTGAACTGCCATTAATTCATCATGCCTAAAGTGTTGGTATTCTGCAATGTTGATTTAAAAAATAATAGTAAGATTTATACAAATCTTGCAGAAAAATCAAGGAGGAAGTATTTCCCAACTGAATTTGATGTCAGCATAATCCTAATACCAAAACCTAATAACAAAAAAAAAAGAAAAGAAAAAGGAAATTGTAAACCAATATATTTTATGAACATAGACACAAAACTTCTTTAAAAATTAATAAATCAAATGCAGCAATATATAAGAAGCATAATATATTATGATCAAGAAGGATTTATACCAGGAACACAAGTTTAGTTTGACATATGAAAATTGATCAGTGTTATTTGGCACATGAACAGAATGGAGAAGAAAAATTATAAAATCATTTCAAGAGATGACAAAACTAGCCTTTGACAAAATTCAGCACATATTCATGATTTTACAAAGACCACCTGGCAAATAAGGAATAGAAGGAAATCTCAGTTTAATGAACACTATAATACAGACTAACAGCTAATATAATGCTTATAGTGTAAAGCATTGAAAGCTTTCTCCCTATGATTGGGAACAAGGCAAGTATGTTCACTCTCACCATTTCTATTCATTGTACTATTCTAGTACAGTATTAATATTGTACTGAAAGCAATAGGCTCATAAGGCAAGAGAAAAGAAACACAAGGCATATAGTTTTGACAGAAAGAAATAAAACTGTCAGACGATGTGATCACATACCCAGAAATCCCTGTGGAACCTACAAAAACAAATCCTATTAGAACTGACAAGTGAATTTGGCAAGGTTGGAGAATGTTAGGGTAAAGCGCAGAAATTAATTGTATTTGTGCATACTAACAATGATAAAGTGCAATCTTGAAACACTACCATTTACAACAGGAACACAATGTCAAACACCCAGGAATAATTCTAACAAAGGATGCACAAGATCTCTATACTGAAAACTACAAAAATTTCTAAGAGAAATTAAAGAAGACTTAAATAAATAGAAAGATATACTGTGTTCCTAGACTGAAGGACTCAATGTTATTAAGTTGTCCATTTTACCCAAATTGGTCTCTTTAATATAATCCCCAAATCCCAGAAGCCACTTTTGAAGAAGTAAGAGACAAGCTGATTCTAAAATGTACGTGGGGGGTGCGTGGGTGGCTCAGTCGGTTGAATGTCCAACTCTTGATTTCCACTCAGATCATAATCTCACAGTTCCTGGGGTCGAGCCCCACATCGGCCTCTGTGCTGACAATGCAGAACCTGCTTGGGATTCTTTCTTTTCCTCTCTCTCTGCCCTTCCCTGCCTCGTGTGCGCTCTCAGTCAAAATAAACAAACATTAAAAAATAAAATGTATGTGGAAATGCAAAGAATCTGAAATAGCTTTTACTATGAGAAAGAATAAAGTTGAAGATAGATACTGCTGTATTTCAAAACTTACCAAATAGTAATATTAATTAAGACAGTGTGCTACTGCTACAAAGATAAATAAATTGATCAATGAAACAAAATAGAGATTTCAAGAATACATCCACACATATATAGTCAGTTGGTTTTCCCAAAAAATGTCAAGGAAATTCAATGGGGGAAAGTCTTTCACACAAATGGAATTAAAATAACTGGAATCCACATACACAAAATAAATAAATCAACCTCAACTGCTATTTCACTTCATACAGAAAAGTTAATTTGAAGTGGGTTATAGATCTAAACTTGAATATGAGAGTCATAAGGCTCTAGGGTGGATAAAGATTTCTTAGATCACAAAAGCACTGACCATAGAAGAAAATATCAATAGATTCGACCCATTAAAGTTAAAATTTTCTCCACATTGAAGAACTATGACTTAAAAAATTAATAGGCATAGTGTAGACTCAGGAAAAAAAACAATTGCTAAACATCCATTTTGAAAAATCTGGTATTGAGGACATATAAACTCCTACAAATCAAAATCAACAGGTTTTTTTAAGCCTACTTTTTAAATGCACAAAATATTTGAATAAATCCTTCACCAAAAAAATTTATAAACAAGTGACCAATAAGATACTTAAAAAAATTTTTTTTAATGTTTATTTATTTTTGAGAGAGAGAGAGAGACAGAGTGCAAGTGGGGGAGGGCAGAGAGAGAGGGAGACACAGAATCCAAATCAGGCTCCAGGCTCTGAGCTGTCAGCACAGAGCCCGATGTAGAGCTCGAAGTCACGGACCACGAGATCATGACCTGAGCTGAAGTTGCACACTTAACCAACGGAACCACCCACGCACCCCAATAAGATATTTTTTTAAAAACTCATTATTGTTCCAAAACGAAACTAAGAGTAAAATTAAAATGGAGTACCATTTCATATTCACTAGAATAGTTAATGTCAAAAACTGACAGCACCGAATGTTGGTGATATGGACAACTGGAACTCTCCCACAATCCTGATGAGAATGTAAAATGTTATACCACTTGGGAGAATGCTTAGGCAGTTTCACATGAACGTATATCTGCCCCTTGGCCAGAAATTACACTTCTAGGCATTTATCTAAGATAATTGAAAGCACACGTCCACAAAGAGATATTTACAATAATGTTCTTAACAAACTTATTCATTATATTAAAAATCTGGAAACGATCCAAATGTCCATCAACAAGTGGCCAGTTGTTGAAGAGGGAATGTGATAACAAAAATGAGATACAAAGGACATAATAGAAATGTTCTATGTGATGTTTGTGGGTGGAGATTACACAGATGTACACATTTACCAAAACTCATCAAACTGAACTCTTAAAGTCTGTGCATTTTATTATATGTAAATTAAACCTCAACTTCAAATTTTTTTAATTAAAAAATTTTAATGTTTATTTATTTATTTTGAGGGAGAGAGAGAGGGAGGGAGGGAGAAAATCAAGAGTAGGAACCTTAACTGACTGAGCAACCCAGGTGCCCAAATTTTGAAAATTTTGTAATAAATTTTTTTTAAGTTAAGTGTCTCTGTGATTTCTTCCTCTGTAAATGAAACACTACAATAGGATGACTAAGATTTTACTTTTTTTTTTAAAGTAGGCTTCTTGCCTAGTGCAGAGGGCAACATAGGGCTTGAACTCATGACCCTGAGATCAAGACCTGAGCTGAGATCAAGAGTGGGAGGCTTAACCAACTAAGCCACCCAGATGCCCCAAGATTTTACTTTTTTCAAAAAGAAAGCAATCATTAAATCTGCTTAAACACTCGGATATTTAGTCACAACTCTATACCTCCATGTCATTTAACAGTAATTGTCAAATGCTATTAGAGAACAGAAAACAAAATTGTATGTGGGAGCCAAGTATTTTTAAGGGAAAATAAAATAAACTGGCAGTTCTGATTTATCCCTTCTCCTGACCTTTAAGTCAGGCAGTCCCTATACCTTCATTAGGAAATCATGTGATCTTCAGAAGCGGTTCAGAGTCTCTAACAAATAGTAAATACAAGTCAATGTGTGGCTTTAAATGCTGTAAAAGAAAATTTGTTACAATCTCCTAATGAATTAGTTGCACTGCCTAACGTTTTTTGTTTGTTTGTTTTTATTTTGCTGTATTCTTTTGAGAGGTGTTTGTAGGGGTGCACTACATTGAAATGTAGAGAAATTTCTACCAAGACTATAATTTCAGCTGTAGTTAGCTGATGTTAAGCCCTTGTTACTGGCAAGGTGAGCCCACAGGCTCGGTTGTGTCTTATGGCCATCCTTTGTTCCTAATAATAAACCATACTGGCAACGTGGAACAGGTTACTTGAGGCATCTAATTAATTGAATAGTCTTACCAGATGAATTAAAGTTATGCTAATAAGAAGAGAGCAAATGACAAACTCCAGTTCTGCAACATTCAGAAGTGAAATTCCTTTTGTTAGAAGCCCATTCTTACCTCCCCTCATCCAGCAGCATTTGTCATACTAGAAGTATGGGGCAAGTGTTACAAGTGACACTTTGAAAAAGAGTTCTAAATGTTGAAACACTTTCTAGAAGGTATTCTTTTCTATTTCACTGAAGTCTGGCAAGGAGTGAAAGCAAAAAGTACAACTTTCTCTTTTTCTCTGTAGTATTCTTATCTACTACCTTGGGCAATAGATAGAGTAGAGTCTAGCAGTTTTCAATAGTGGAATCGTTAACAACCAAAACCCACTTGTTTCCTCGTACATGGCATCTCATTAAGGACCCACTCTGCACCATTAATTTTGTTTTATTTCCTTTTTCAGAAAAACTTGTCCACAGTTTTGAAGGACTGTACAAGACACTAGTAGGTCTGCAAATTGGGACAAACCACAGAGTTTTTCTTTTGTGAAAACTGGGTAGACGACACTTCAAATCCACTCTGATGTAGTTCTACAGAGGAGCTATTTAAGATAAAGTCTGAAAGACCCAGTGATACTGCCTCCTGCCTCCTGTTCTGGCAGGAAGGAAAGAAGAAAATAACTTCTTTTGCTACTATTCCTAGTTTTATATATATGCATACATGTCAAAGGAAACAACTCATAAGGTGATAATAAAATAAAAAATTACGCACGGCAAAACTCACCATAAACAAAGTCAAAATACAAATGACACATCAAGGGAAAATGTATTTGAAGCTCATAGAGGCAAAGAGAGACTTTTCTTTATAATGACCTCTGAAAAATCAGTAACACCAACAAACCGATAGAAGAATGGAAAATGGGCAGAAACATATAAGCTACTAAAACGGTCCTTAAATACACGAAAAGATGATGTCCAATCTCAGTAGAAGAGAAATAAATGTTTCAACCGAAATTAGGTGCAATTTTTTATCTTGCAGACTGTCAGATGTCAAAATGTGATAGGCCTCAGTGGTGGTGAAACTGTAGGGAAATGAGGCACCCTCACACATTGCTGATGGGAATACAGAGACAATGAACGACAGTATGGACAACCTGGACATCAGTTTGGAAATGTCCACCAAATGCACAAATGTACAAGGATATTCACAATCAAATTGTTTGCAATAGCAAAGGATAGCTGTCACTGAGACACCATGTATAGAAATTTTGCAATATACATGGAGAAGAATGTGATATCAGAAAGAATTAGGAGTTTCCCTATGTAATGATCTTGGGGCTGGGGTGGGAATCTTCATCTTTAAAGAAGGGACTCTAAACCCTACAGCTCCTGCTTAGGATCAGATCTTTGATCTGAAAAAACAGGGAAAAGAAAAATTTTGGCATTTACAGAGCAAGGAATGATTGGGCTCATTAACAAGTGGGGCCCATGATTACAAGCAAAGGCTTTGTCTTAGCCTGCAAAAACAACCAACCAATCAAACACACAAAAACCAAACCCATAGAGTCTTAAGAAGCTCTATTTGCTGCTACTTTTCAGGTAGTACAAAGAGGCAGGAGTGAGAGATAAGGAGAGGGGAACAGGGAAAGAGATAATGAGAGGAGGCATTATCAACTTGGGCACTGCAAAACGTGACTGTATTTTTCCAAACCAATCTCTGAGAAGTCTTTTGGGGAAAAAAAGAAAAAAAAATGCACCTAATCTGACATACTTAAAACTGGAATAACCCAGGTAAATTTTCTGCCATCAGGCAGAAATGAGGCTCAAGAGAGAGATAAGGGTGAGTTATGCAAAGATACAGTCACATTTCCAGCACCCCTGAGAACACCACTTGAAAATATTGGTTGTGCCACTTGCTATTGGTTGACTCAGTGACAGCAATCTCGAGGCTCCAGAGCACATTCAAACGGTTCTAAAAAACCTGTCTCCAGAGTGGAATTTGCAAAGAAACAATGACTACTCATTAATCAATAGGGCTAGTCTCTTGATACAAGTAAAAAAATTTTAGACACGCATATTAGTTCCCTAAAGCTGCCATAACAAATACTACACATTGGGTGGCTTAGTTTATTTTCTCACAGTTCTGGAGGCCAGAAGTTCAAGATCAAGGTTTTAGTAGGGTTGGTTTCTCCTGATGCCTCTCTCATTGGCTTCTAGATGGCTGTCCTCTCCCTGTGTCTTCACATGCTCTTCCTTTAGTGTGCATCTGTGTCCAAATTTCCCCTTTTTGTAGGGACACTAGTCATATTGATTAGGACCACCGTAATGACCTCATTTTAACTTAATTGTCCCTGTAAAGGCTCTTTTTCTAAATATAGTCACATTCTGATATACTGGGCATTAGGACATCAATGTGAATTTTTTTGTGGGGGGACACTGTCGACCCCATAACAAGTTCTTTCCTTTTCTTTCTTTTTCTTTTCTTTTCTTTTCCTTTTCTTTTCTTTTTTCTTTCCTTTTCTCTTCTTTTATTTTTTCTTTCCTTTTCTTTTCTTTCCCTTTTATCTTTCTTTCCCCTTTCCTTCCTTCCTTCCCCTTCCCCTCCTCCTCCTCCTCCTCCTCCCCTTTCTTCCCCTTCTTTTCTAATATGTATTAGGTGCTATGAGGCAGCCAGAGAGAGAGAAAGATCTTCAAAAGCATTGCTCAGGACATGTGTGGAGAGCGGATGAGGCAGGTAAACAAACAAGAGTGTGGGGAAAATTATTATAAACATATCAGACCTCCTGAAAGAGCAAAAGTAGACATTAACCAGTGGTGAGGCATTCCTTGTTTTTGGATAGGGGACTTGGCATTAAACATGAAAGCTTACTCTAAATTAATTTATAAACAATGCAATCCCAATAAAATTATCAAGAAGTTGTTTAACAGAGTTAGACAAGTTAACTAAAATTTTCATGGAAAAACAAATATGTCAAAATAGTCAGAAAAACACTGAAAAAGGAAAACTGCAGGAAGGTACTAGCCCTACCAGACACTGAAATATACTATGAAGCTTCTGTAATTAAAAGTGTGGCATTCAGGTCATGATCGCATGGTTCATGAGTTCAAGCCTTGTGTCAGGCTCCGTGCTGACAGCTCAGAGCCTGGAGCTTTCTTTGGATTCTGTGCCTCCCTCTCTCTCTCTCTCTCTCTGCCCCCCTCCTCTCTCTCTCTCTCAAAAATAAACATTAATTTTTTTTAATGTGGCACTGAGGAGCTCCTGGGTGGCTCTATTGGTCAAGTGTCTGACTCTTGATCTCAGCTCAGGTCTTTATCTCAGGGTGGTGAGTTCAAGCCTGGCTTTGGGCTTCATGCTGGGTGTGGAGCCTACTTAAAAAAAAAAAAAAAAAAAAAAAAAAAAAAAGTCTGGCATTGGCACATGAATAGACAAATAGATCAGTAGACTAGGATTAAAAAGTCCAGAAATAAATGCAAGTATATATAAGCATTTAGTATATGACAAAGGTGACATCTTAAGTCTTTGGGATAAAAATTGACTTTTTAATCAATGGTGTTGGGACAACTCAATGATGCCAACAAGTCATTTGGAAAAGATAAAGTTAGATTCATATCTCACACCATACACAAAAATATTACACTCTAGTTAGTAAATCTGTTTCTCACAGGGCTATGGGATAACAATTCTATAATATTTTTCTTTTAATATTTTTAAAGTTTATTCTGAGAGAGAGGGAGAGAAAGTGTGAGTGCAGTAGGGGCAGAGAGACAGGGAGAGAGAGAGAATCCCAAGCAGGCTCCACACTGTCAGCACAGAGCCCTATGCAGGGCTTGAACTCACGAATGGTGAAATCATGATCTGAGCTAAAATGAAGAGTCAGACATTAACTGACTGAGCCACCCAGGCACCACACAATTCTATAATCTTTTATGTGTATTCTAGGATTGAACAAATAAGTAAAGATACTATTATATAATGATATCTAGCTTTCTCGCTGTGGGAGAAAGACGTTACAAATAAGGAAAGGGGAAGACTAAACAGACCTTGTGGTATTGGGCTGGAATCAGAGATATCAGTATGAACTGATAGTTTTAATATACATGCAGATATAAGAATATAGAAATAAATATAAATGTATGGGTATATATGTGAGTTAGTACATATTCTATCTACCTTCTGAGAGGGCCTGGGAGCAATGATACTACAGTAACAATGAGCATACCCAGTACCCAAATTTTTATCTTCTAACTACCATTCTCCACAAAAGAAACCCAGCTCTTTGGAGAACTGGCTAATAGCAAGACTGGAGCAGAGAAAGATAAGCCTGGGACATCTTGTGATGATAGAAAATAAGCAATTGCGTGAAAAAGAGTGAGGCATGCCAAAGTGATACAATTGGAAGGAGCTCTCAATAGCCAAAGCTAGACCCACTGGGCAAAATCATAACAACAATAATAATAATGGATTATAAGCCATAGAAAAAAAATAAATATCCATGAATTCTTGTGGATATAAATACTTGAATAAATAAGCAAATCTGGGATACAGAATATTTCTTCTTTACAGAAGAATTCCAATTAATAAATATAAATGTAAAGAGCCACTGAGAAAATCACCATTAGGCCAACACCACAGTAGTATCTGTTACAAACAAGATCCACTGATGGATGCTAATATTAGTGGGCAGAAGTTTGGGGAAAAAGAGAATATTACTATACTCTCAAAGTTCCTCCCCTACTATATTTACAAATATAAATATAATTTCAAATGTAAAAATAACGACTTTACAGTGAAAACTGAGCAGACACCACCTTGACCAAATGATGGAAATTAACATCACCAGCCATAGAACACATCTGCCCCCTGATACGTGCACTGAGAAGGATTGCAACTGTTATCTGTGGTATTTTTGTCAAAAATAAATAGCCTCAGTCTAGTCATGAAAGAAGATCAGACAAACCCAAAGTGAGAGACATTTTGCAAAATAATCAACTGATACCCATCCAAAATGCCAAGTCATGAAAGATTTAGAAATAGTGTTGAGCTGGGGCACCTGGGTGGCTCAGTGAGTTAAGTGGCCAACTCTTAATATTGGCTCAGGTCATGATCTCGCGGTTCGTGGGATCGAGCCCCACATCGGGCTCTGTATTGATGGCACAGAGCCTACTTGGGATTCTCTCTCTGTCCGTCCCCCACACACTCTCTCTCTCTTGTGCTTTCTCTCAAATTAAATAAACATAAAAAAAAAAAAAAGAAATAGTGTTGAGCTGTCACAGAGTGGAGGAGACTAAAGAGACAGATTAACCAAGTGCAAATAAGGTACTGGTAAGATCCCAACCAGGAACAGGACCTTCCAGGGGGAGAGACCTGGTGAAACTTAAGCTACTGTAGTTGAGTGAATAGAATTGTACCAATGTTCATTTCCTAGTTTTGGTCATTGGTTTTGGTCACTGTACTATGTTTATATGTTATCAGGGGGAAACTTGGTAAAAAGTACATGTAAATTAGTGATGCTTCTGCAACTTTTCTGTAAATCTAGAATCTGTAAGTTTTCAAAGAAAGACATTGGGGAGGGAGAAGCATCTCTTATCATATCCTGTATATTTGTTTTGAGAGAGAGAGAGAGAGAGAGAGAGAGAGAGATGGCACAAGTGAGCAAGAGGCAGAGAGGGGGGCAGAGAAAGAAGGAGAAAGAGAGAGAGAGAGAATTGGGGCTTACCTGAAGCAGGGCTCATGTTTTCCCCAAGCAAGGCTGGTGTTCACCAGATGTGGGACTCGAACTCACAAATGGTGAGATCATGACCTGAGCTGAAGTCAGATGCTTAACGACTGAGCCACCCAGGTGTCCTCATATCCAGATACATTGAGACACAGGACTCAAAAGAGAAAGTATTCTACAGACAGAGAGGTTCCAAAAGAGCCAAGCAAAAACAACTACAAAAGCAAAATAGAACTACACCGAAGATAATTTAACCCTTATTATTCGCTCAGAAAAACTCCCACCCCTAACCAGTACCCCACTTGCATCTACAACCCTTATCAGAGGTTCTCCCTTGAGGGAGGAGAGAAGTAACAGCCTCCAGAGATCAAAGCACATGCTGTTAATGTCCACTCCCAAGATCAAGGTGGGGATTCATGAGGAAATGTGTACCAAAGAGCTCAATGTGGTGACTGATGATGAAGATTAGTTTCTGGAAGAGAGGAGATGGGTTGGTGTTTATCCCCTGCCCTTACAGGTCCACGGAAGACATGGACTTTTGTTCCACTTCCCAAGAAGGAGCAGTGGGAATAAAATTTCCAGTCTCTCCTCATTTCCCCCCTTTTCCTTAGGAGGACGAATATCTTCTCTGAGTGTTGAAATCACAGAGTGACTAGTGAAACCAGGCCATATAAGCAGTGAGTTTTTCAAAATCAAGATGGGCCTCTTCATTTCTCACTCACTGTGGGCTGCCTGCCTCAGATATCTGTTAAGAAACAACAACAACAACAACAACAAACCAGGCTTCCTCCTTCATGCCCTAAGCAAAGAAAAACCTGCCTCAGCATGCCTGCCCTTCCTCAGCCTTCTGTCTGTAGGGAAGTAGGTAAGCTAGCCTAGCATGGGTCCCCAGATGATTTCTCAATGGGCATTTCCAGTTTGGCCCTTACTAAAAAGCACTATTTTTAGAAACAGATTAATGAACTGTTGTCTGGTCCTCTGATAACATAAATACTTGTATCTCTGGTTTTGTCTCTATGGACACACTCTTTGGACTTTAGAAGATAAGAGAAATGATAGAATCTAGACATCAAACCTGACTCTGAACTTTGTACCATTCTATTCTCTTATCTTTATAGGAGACTTAAATTTAGTGTAATTATATTATGTTGTGATCTTTGCCCACAAAGGGTTCCTAAATTCTAACCATGCCTGGATTGTCAACTGAAGCTCTCTTTCATGAAAAGAGCAATAAAATCCAAGGGCAGAGTCTCTACTATATTTTTTGAAAGGTCTTGCTGGAATGACTTAAATTATAATCAACTCTGGCTGCCAGAGTAAGAGAGGGGAATTAGAAAGCATATTAAAGGAATCCTTTGGCATCCCACTTTAGTGATAGGTAGATCAATTAAGTGATTATCATCCCAGGGACAGATCCTCCACTAGGCTTCCTTCTCCCAAAGTCTGCTACTTATATAGTATTTTAAATATGTATTGAACAGCTTGTATCTGTCCAGGACTAAGTGAATGCTGTGAGGAATACAAAAGATGTATGAATTTCCCCCAAGAATTCATAATCTAACTGAGGAAACACAAAATACACACACACAGATTAGCAAGGACCATCAAGGGTACTACAAGATCATAGGACAAAATATGAAAGAACCCAAAAGTGCTGTAGAAAGTCAAAGGAAGAGAAAAAAAATCAGGATTGCCAAGAATAATTGAAGTCTTCAGGAGAACATAAAAAATGAGACAGATCCTGAAGGATTTATATCTGTCCTGGACAAGACAAGTACAAGTCAAGAACTATGGTAGACAGAATAACAGCCCCCCAAAGATGTCCATGCTCCAACTCTGGAGCCTGTGAATATGTTACCTTATCCAGCAAAAGGGACTTTGCAGATGTGATTAATGTTACAGGCTGTCAGAAGGGGGAATTATCCTACATTATTCTTACCCAATCTAATCACATGGATCACTACAAGTAGAAAAGGAAGGCAGGAGGATCTATCAAGAAGTTGGAAAGACAGAAGCAGCAGAAAAGCTTTCAGGCTTGAGAAGGATTTGACCTCCTCTTGTTGGTTCTGAAGATGGAGGAGGAGCCACAAACCAAGGAATGTAGGCAGGCTCTAGAAGCTGGGCCCTCAGCTGACAGCCAGCAAAAAATAAAAAAATAAAAAATAAGAATCCTTAATCCCACAATTACAAGGAACTGAATTCTTCCAAAAACCTAAAGGATCCTGAAAACAGAATCTCCCATGGTGCTCCAGAAAGGAACACAGCCCAGCCAACATCCATATTTTAGTCCAATGATACCTTTACAAAACTTCTGACTTACAGAACTGTGAAATAATACATTTGTGCTGCTTTAAGCCACTAAGTTTGTGGTAATTTGTTACAGCAGAGTTAGAAAACTAATACACATGGGTGCAGTTCCCATAGCTTGGGTGGGAAACCTGTGTCAAAACATTAATTTCTTACTTCTTGTGCAGTAGTTATCCATATGGCCCATTGGGAGCTCCATGAAATGAGGCTGTAGTTATGTTACTCCTGCTGAGAATCCTCAACATGGCTGCCACTACTGCAAGTTTCCTGACATATGGGTCTCCATGCTTTGAACCATGTCGCCCTAATACCTTGGGCAGGACTGAATGAACCAGGAAAGGGCACTTGACCTAAGGCAACCAAAATAATTCACCAGAAGCTTACTGGGTGACCAGGAGCATGTTTAGTCCATGGTGCATGGGCAACAAAATCAAATCCTCTATTCAACACCAAGAGTCAACAGTCATATGGTTGTTGGACAGAAGGAAGGAGACACACAGAGAAAAGTGGTGAAAAGAAGCTATTCAAAAGATATCAGAAAGCATGTGTATAAACCACAAGTTAGCAGAAACTCTGGTATTAAAAAAGCAGGGGAACAAAAGCAGTTATTGGATAATAGGAGCAGTGAAAGCAGAGTGTCCACACCTGGGCAACAGGAGAAGGAAACAAAAACCTTCTGTTGTTGAGGAGGCACAAAAGGAACAAGATTGTACGAATCATGTTGTACTAGAACAAGCTTCCAGGCTGCATGAGGCTTTCTGAGAAAGCTTCCCATTGTGTATTCCCTGTTCTTTGCCTTCTTATAATAAGTTTTTCTCTCCTTAGGTAACGTGACATCTCTCTTATTAGCAACCTGAAAGAGCTCAGCTAGTAGGTTTACACGACTCTGCTGACTTACTGAGGGGGATCTGCCTGTTGAATGAAAACAGATATGCTGTAAGGGGATGCTTGATTTTTGACCCCTCTGGATTTCATTTAGTGTTGTCCTTTAGGTTGTACATTGAGAAGTTGGCTATGATTCCCCAGAAATTACTCTCCAAACATGAAATCACATTCCAAACATCACAGAAATGAGCAAAGTCTGATTATGAACAGGAAATCAAAAATTTCCCTTAATCCTACACAAACATACCATTTAGCAATTAACTTTGTGCATAATTATAACCTAGAATTTTCCATTGCTTCATGGGAATTAGTCCTCTCTCCCTTATAAATTATAAATTTTGAAAATCTATAACTTATATTTCAATAATGTAGGGTACTTAGTTATGTATTTAATAAGTATGCATTGGTCCATGACCTTTGGGACTGTTGACAAAATAATGTTGTTTATGAGAAAAATGATCAAAACCCACATAGCAAAATCAAAGACCATCTTTCCTTTTCTTTCTACCACTGAATACTCTTCACTTTGCCTGATCTTCATAAAAGAGTCCTCTTCTAGCTAGGCCAGTTACAAGAATAATACCTCACCAGTAGTAGACACTAGACTAACAACTTGGACATGTCTTTCTAAATCAAATGGAAGAGGAATTATATGAAGGTTTACTCATGCTTTCCTTACCTCCTTTTTAGATATAAATAAATATAACTACCATTTGCTGAATAGCTATTATGTATATACATTATGGTGAATCTTCTCAAAAGCCATTGCAAAAGGTAGGCACTGGTCACTTCACTTAAAAGGTAGGCGCCAGAGTTGAGAGGGACTTCGTTGCTTGTCCAAATGGCAGAAGGAATATTCTAAAGCCAGTATGTTCCAAAGTCTTCAGGCCTTCCACTTCCTCGCGCCTGCTTTATATTCCTTGATTATTGATCTGAGGTGTGTAAATAACTGACTATCTCAGGAAGCACGGTTAGGAACCCTACGTTAATCTGCCTGATATAATTGGTAAGTCCAGGGAAAGTAGATGGTCCCTACTGGAACTTCAGGGAGAAAACATTTGCATTGGGGCCTGGTGCCACCTGTTGGTTAATCCATGAAACTGGTGGTGCAGGTATTTTCCCCCCACACCTCTACACCACATGTTAATCAACCAAGAATTCTTTAGAAAGAGAAGCCATACCAAAATCTTGTCTCTCAGGCTTGTTCTTTCCCACCTCTGACCTCCAATATCTGTGCCAGCCAATGGGTGTCATGCACAAATTGCTGAATGTAGAAATCAATCTCAGTTCTCGTACTCACTACTGTAAACTTTGCAGAGGTGAGTCAATTTCCCTGAGTTTGAATTTCCCGCACATTAAAAAATAATAATAAAATGTTACCTTCCTACATCCCAGGCTCGTTGTAAGGATCAAATGAGATAATGTAAAAGAAAGTGAAGTGTAAATAGAGTGACTCTCTATAGACTTTACAGTATTGCTGCACTTTATGGGGATCTGTCCCTGCCTTTGATTTCAAGTTTGACTTTTATGAGAGAGTTACTCCTGCACAGCGGATCTTTCCCTCCACTACTAGATCACAGACTCCCCGACTTTAGTTCCACTCAGACTTATTTCTGGAACAGTCTCTGCCTTTGAATTATGAATTCCCAAGGGAATGGGCAGAACCTGGTGATCTTTATGTACCCACAGCACATAGCACAATGTTGCACAACTCAACATGGGAACTCAAATATGTATTTAAATTTTAAAACTTGAATTAAAATTTTTTCTCCTCAGTGAGCACATGGTATTGAGTGAGAAACAACTTTGAAATGCTTCATTAAGAGAAAAGAGATGACTTTCAATGTCACATAATATTGGGAACAGGAAGAAGGGAGAAAAGGTGAACTTCAAACAGACATGGGCATAAAATCTCGTGTGAAAGAACTGAGGGCAGAGAAGCCGATTGCTGAGAGTGGATAATTTCCTTTCACCTATTGAGGTTTTTTTTCTTTTTCGAAACCCTTTCATAAAACAGTCTGCAGGATAGAGATGTCCAATGACTTATCCAGAAGCTAAAGTGTACAAATCAGGACAGGAACGTGTGTTTCTTGATTTCCTGCCCAGAGTTGTTTCCACTGTATCATGATCTCACCTCACCACATGGCTAGAGCTCAGATTATCCTGATGCACATGTACCTACATAGGTTGTCAACCTCCTATTCACACTTCAAAAACCAGCTCAAATGTCACCTCTTCGGGAAGTCTTTCATGGTGCCCTCAAGCAGAGTTCATGGGATCATCCTTTGTAATAATATGATACGCAGCAACCCATTTTCTATTTATAGGGCTTTCTCCCCACGCCCCCAACTAAATCTTCAGTACACTGTGCTGCCATTTAGTACAATGTTTGACACATATTAGATGACCAATAATCACAAATGCACATTTGATACTACTCTGGGCAGTAGCTGCCCTCTGGGGGGACTCACTGTTGACAGATATAAGGCAGGACGATCTTTTTTACCTAATTATATCTAGGGAACTATAAACAAAGACACATGACAAAGAGGTAAATCTCATGATTTAAAAGATTAACCAAGACTTTCAATAGCATTTAGAAATGGCCCATTTTTTAAATCTTAAATGTCAGTCAACAAGGGAAGGACCCTACCCCGAGTCCTGGGGCATACAACATTATCTAGTGGGCAGATGTGGGAGCCGGGCTTTGGAGTCTTGGGTCTAAAACCAAATTTATTTCCTCTGAACTTGCACAAGTGACTCCAATTCTCTAAGCCAAAATCTATCGTCTTATGAAATGGATTTTACATGCCACTTCCCTAGACATCCTCAGATAACCCCAACTCTGACTTTTCCCATGTCTGGAGCTTTATGAAACATAGTAAAAATTGCACACATATTGCAAGAACAAGAATTGAGAACCTTATCTCCCACACAGCGTGCTGAAAATTCTCTTAAGTTTATTGAACTGGGTTTGGTACTAAAATGGTCTCAGTGCACTACACAAATTTCAGGGCTCCATAAGGATTCCTTTCATTCAACCCTGAGACCATGAAATGTAGCCCAAAGAAAATATTTCATTTCATTCTGTGGTTTCGTTCACTTTTCTCAGGGTTAAATATAGATAAGAAATAAAAAGGGTATCATCGCTCCAAGAATCTCATGCATTTTTCATACATGTGTGACATTGATAGACCTTGAGTACCCTCAGCCGGTTATTGGTTTTTTACTTATATTTATGACATTCTACCATCTGCAAGTGAGATTCCAACTAGAAGGAAATATTTATATACACCAGGGATTCATACATAATTTAATTCTGGAAAGGGAAAGAAGGAAGAATGTGTTCCAGCATGTAGTACAACATCCCTTACAAGGGTATATATCTGAATAGGAATGGAAGATCAAAGGATTTTCTTCTTGAGCAACACCAGATATGGAGAATAAGAACAAATCTAATTTGGATTTTTACCATCGATATTCCCTAGAAAGCAGGCCTTACTTTATTGATCTCCAAATGAAAGGATGAAATTAAAATATTTCTTGGAATATTTACAGATACAAGTTATATATAGATATATATATGGCACATATATGCTTCAGCTCTGAGAAAGCCTAGTAACAGAACAGACTCGTACATGTTATCTGTATAATAATAAACTCAACTGTATTGTAGCAATAATCTCTGACTTTCTAAGAGTTAGCATTAGGTACATTTATTGCACCACCATATAATGTGTTTGCACTCTTGGCACCTCATATTAATTGCTTTATTGGAAATTGATGCTGAGAATTGTATTTACTTTTAAAAAAGTATTTGGTTTTGTTTGGGGTGCCTGGGTGGCTCAGTTGGTTAAGTGCTGACTTTGGCTCAAGTCATGATCTCACGGTTTGTGAGTTCCAGCCCCATGTCGGTCTCTGTGCTTGAAAGCTCAGAGCCTGGAGCCTGCTTCAGATTCTGTGTCTCCCTCTCTCTGCCTGCCCCCTCCCCTGCTCATGCTCTGTCTCTCTCTTTCTCTTAAAAATAAATAAACCTTTAAAAATAATAATAAAGAAATAATATTTGGTTTTGCAATTCATAGTACTTGCTCACAGCATGGAGATTGTAAAATAAAAATTTTAGGCTATATGATAAAGTGTAATGCAGCAATTTCATGATGAAAATGTCAGCATAAAATGCCAAGGTGTGTTAATTAAATAATGTTAAGTGAAGAACATTCAACAAATTTTTCTATAAACCTGGACTGAAACTAGCAACATTATGGATATTTTACATGAATATAGACATTGTGATGGTTGCTAATGCTGGTCACAAATATTTCAGCTTCCTCCAACTTCTGTCTACATAGAAGGTTCTATTCATTTCTAGGGATTGTCATAATCAAGTACCACAGAGTGAGTGGCTTAAAACAACAGATATGTATTGTCTTACAATTCTAGATGCCAGAAGTCCAAAATCAAGGTGTCCGCATGGGTGGCTCCTTCTGAAAGCTGTGGGGCTCTGTTCCACGCCTCTGTCCTGGCTTCTGGTAACGGCAGGCTTATACATCATGTTCTCCCTGTGTTTTCCTGTTGCCTTCCCTCTGTGCAGGTTTGTCTCTGACCCAATTTCTCCCTGTTATCAGGACACTAGTCATATTGGATTAGAGCCTACCCTAATGGCCTTTTTTACCTGATCACCTTTGTAAAGGCCTTATTTCCAAATACGGTCACATTCATAGGCCCTGGGTATTAGGACTTCATCTGTTGGGGCAGGGGGGTGGTACAACTCACCCCACAACAGTTAGGGCTGCACTTTGAAGCTAGGCCTGATTGCGTGACTCATCATGACCAATGAAATAGGAACAGAACCAATGTGTGTCATTTCAGCACATGGTCATGCAGTTCCCCTTTTTCCTGTCTCAGCAACCATCAATGGATGTGCTTCACAGGGATTCTCCAGCAGTCAGAGGCCCTGAGTCATTCTGCTTAGCCAACCCTCTTTGGACATCATGAACAAGAAACAGATTCTCCCATATGTCACTATGTCATGTGTTATGTGTTATGTCGTTGATATCTTAGAGTTGTTTGTTACTGTACCATAACCAAGATCTAAAAATTGGTACCTAAAAGTTGAGTGCTACCATGGTAAAAGCCTGAACTCTGGCATTGGCTTAGTGGCTACTTGGCAGGTAGCCAGAAAACTGTAAATAGAGGTTGGAAAGGTGGCCAGCCGATTTACACGTGGCAACACACTAGAAAAACACTGTCACCTGTGCAAACTTGGGAAACAGACCACACACCCTGTGAACCTGTAAGTCTAGGGGAAGCAGTGAAGAAGCGAGCTGTTAATCCTTTGTACGTGTGCCGTTGTTGCATTTGGCAAAGCTTATGAGGGGGAGATGAGTTCAGAAACTAGGTGGCACCCCTTAAAAGTGGGCAAGAAAGGTAGCAGACCCCATGAATTCAGAGAGTTGCAGGGAGGGAAAAAGCAACTACTTCTCAACCCCAAACAGTAAGATGTACAATTTAAATGTGTTTTGCACAATAAGGCTCTTTACATCCCCGCCTTGAAGCAAGGATCAAGTCAAAAGGATCCTACCCATATCTAAAATCTCCAGATGGATTGGAATACCTGGGAGTAGTGACAGCTCAGGGTCTGGTGTGCACTGACGGCTTTCAGTGGGACAAAAGGGCTAAAAACAAGAGAAAGAAAGAGACAAATGAAAGTTCAGGCAGATCCCACTGCAGACCTCTTTGGACATGCAGCAGTAAAAGAAATAAAATTTTGCAACTTAGTAATTTAGTCAAGAGAGAGAAACATTGGAATCAGAAGGAAAAAAAAAATATATATATATATACACACACGCATATATATATACACACATATATATATACACACACACACACAAAAGAAATACACACAAAAATATATATACACACTATATATATAAATATAAATATATATGTATATGTATATAAATATGTATATATGTATAAATATATATAAATATGTATATATGTGTATGTATATAAATATGTATATGTATATGTATAAATATATACATGTATATATATATAGGATATGCACAAAAGAAGTCAAGTCTTGTATAAAAATACAGAAAGGGACTGTAGTATGGTTATTGATACATGAAATTGGTTGGGAAGAAACACACGGAAAGCTTGAGCTGTCCATGAAGTCCGGAGCCCTTCCTGCCTGGTTCAGACACGAAGGAAGCACAAGAGAGAATGAAAATATTTTCTCTGGCAGGGAGTTAAAATTAGAGGTGAAATTAGAATTTTATTTCCTTCCACAATGTCTTATAGTTGTTTTAATAATGTCCTTACAAAAACAAAGAAATAATAGATAAAAACTTAAGCTCCGGTGGCTACTTTGTTCTTTCTTAAGTAAACAGCATCCTCCCAAGCACCATGAGCCCAAGGTCAGGGATGTGAGAAGTAACTTGGCATCATGAGAATCTCAACAGGAATCAAAAGGACTTGGCTGGGCTGCAAATGTCCACAGATCCCCAGGCAAGTGAATACAGATTATATTCAGGCAAAATAAACTCTATTTGGTAAAATTTGAATAGGATGTATTAACGTCTGAATTTTTTAGTTGTTATATTTGCTATAGGAGGGATTTGTCAGATCTGTTGTACTCTTTTATAGTTCAGCTGATTATTTTTGTGCAAAAATAAGCACTGTAATAAATGATGTATAGGGCTTCTTCTTCTATTTTTAAACGTGCTCATTAAATTCCTTTTTTTTTAATGTTTATTTTTGAGAGACAGAGAGAGACAGAGCACAAGCAGGGGAGGGGCAGAGAGAGACACACATACAGAATCTGAAGCAGGCTCCCCGCTCGGAGCTGTCAGCACAGAGCCCAACATGGGGCTGAAACCCAGGGACCAGGAGATCATGACTTGAGCTGAAGTCTGATGCTCAACAAACTGAGCCACCCAGGGGCCCCTCATTAAATTCCTTTTTGATTTAGATTTGCAGTTATAGGCTTGCAAATCCAAGTAAGTATAAAAACCCAAGTTCTTTTTTAAGCTTAATATGTTACTATCTCTGACAAACAAGTTCATCTGATCTCAGGGAAGATACTTTAATGTAAGAGAAAAAGAAAGCAAAAAACGAGGTTATAGAGAGCAGAAGGGGATCTTTGATCACAAGGACTATCAGATTCAAGGCAAGGTCTCAGTGGAATTATTTGGGTCTTGATTTTGATTCAGAAAATAAGAGACCAATTCTAACACAGCCAAACCTAACCTCTTTGATCAGGGAAATCTTCCTTATCTGGAAAAGAGATTTTAGGATAATGAATTCCTTGGGAAATCAGACTTCAACAATTTGGCAATATTTTTTGAATGGTCATTATTTTATGTTTCTGCAGTTTACAGAATTGATCTACAAACTCAAATTGGGTCTTCATATGTGAAAGAAATTTTTTAAAAATCTTCCTTGCCTCAGAGAGTTACTTTATAAAAATCAGGCTAAATCTCATGTTCCACACCCAGCATTCATGTAGGTACAGGCAGGCATGTGGGCACATGCACACAGAGGCAGGCACACACACACACACACACACACACACACACACACACTCCTTGTCACCAGTCCTACAACTATAGCTAGATCCAAACATGCCCCAGGGGCCAACAAAAAAAGTCAAACTCAAGGATAAAGAATTATACACCAAAACCAATTCAGAACTTTGCTTGCTTATGTTGGCAAAACACTAAGGAATATGTATAAGATTATGTTTTAAGGCATTCGACCTAGGAAGAAAGGAGTGTAGTTTTATGTTAGGGCTAAATGTATCAACATGAGCACACTAAGCAGAAATTCTGGATTTAATGCCCTGCTCAATAGCTGGGAGGGGTGGTTCTGGTTGTGTGCTCAGCTGGTTCTCAGAAATCTTGACTCAGTGTTGGACCACTCTAAGCAAATGCCAGAAATGCCAGAAATTCCTCAGTGGAATGTAATGAACGGACTCCGAAGACTCTGGAAGATAAGAATGTTGAGGTGTATTGATCATATGACCCATGCCCACTCACTCTCAGACTCTGCCCCAGAGTGATCAGGAAGGCACTTCTTTGGCTAAGTCCTTTAAGGACAACACCAATATCTATGAAAATCTCTGTAGTCACGACTCTGTATAAACTAGGGATTCCTTTGCAAGATACTATACTGAAATGGGCTTTCAGATTTCTACTGAATTTGAAGGATCCTGGGCCAGCAAAAGCCTTAATCTGCAGCAGCTTAGTAGGGGGGATTTTTTAATAGACATCAAGGCAAGCAATCAAAATGGTCCAGATCTTTGACAGTGACCAAGGTTTCTAGGGACAGAATATATGAGCAACTCACTGAGGTCTGATTTTATTTTTTAAATAAAAAAAGGTCCATACTTACTAAACAGAGGCCTGATGTGAGAATCAAAGAATAAATGGAGTTCAGACCTGGTGACCTCAGGGAATCCTCCAACACAGTTTGAAGTTATTTCTCCAGATTCAGAGCCAATAGCTGAAATGGGTATCTTCAGAAACTAGAAAGTTCTCCATGTGGGCTCACCAGCTCAGGGCAATAGGGATAAGATAGAAACAAGAACCAACTAGAAATCTGTTCCTCCTCTTCCTCACCAAAACAGTAAATCCAAAACTTAAAAAAACAAGAGCTAACCACTTCCCTCATGGAAATTGCAGACATTAATGTTGTCAACAAAGATTTAAAAGATGCAGGGGTGGGGACCCTATGACCTCCATTTAGCTTTTTCAGTTTGGCCACTACAGAAAATAGGTCTTGGAAACAGACCTGGATTCTGATAACCTGAATCAGGTGACAAACAAGATTTTGGAAGCTGTCTCCTTACGGGAGCAAAACAAATATAAGTCTGGCACCTAGAATGCTGCTCTTATCCTGGCAAATGGTTCTGATGTATCTCAATATAGAAACAACGACAGAAATCAATTTCTGTCAGTTGACAAGAAAGCAATACAACTTAACATTCTTGCCTCAGGGTTACATCAGCTCTCAGCCCCATGCCATGACTGAGCCTACAGAACACTGAACTTCTAACCATCATGCTGGGCCACTACACTGTTGATATCTCATGCTGGCAGGACCTGGATGGCAGGAACTAACAGGTACTCTTAGAAAGAGACACCAGTGGTAGAGAGCAGGGGATAGATCCTATAGGAGTAAAGAGGCCTAACAATTTAGTAAAGAAGACAAGTTAGGGTTCAGTGGTATCAGGTATGTTGGATATCCCTTCTAAAGAAAAAGATAAATTCGTCACCCCAGCAACAAGAGGCACAATCTATCATGTGTCTCTTCAAATATGGAAGGCAAGATAAGTCACATTTGGGGGAGACGTTCGGATACATTTACCAAGTGGCCTGCTAGCCGCTGGCCTTGAGTGAGACCAACAGCAAGATAATGCTTTCTGGCTGGGCAGAGAGTAGAGCCAGTCAATAGAGCCAGGAATTTTTCCATCAACCTATAACCCAAATATGTGGGGGAACTTAAAGTGTCTCAAGTAGATCAGGATGTTGTTTGGGGACTGTAACAAACTCCTCTAATGGGAATCAGAGAGGAAGCCCCCTAGGTTCTAAAGGAAGGCCCTCTTTAGTAGCTCATGGCAAAGGGGCACCTGGGTGGCTCAGTCGGTTAAGCGTCCAACTTTGACTCAGGTCATGATCTTGGGGTCCATGGGTTGAGCCCCGTATCAGGTTCTGTGCTGATAGCTCAGAGCCTGGAGCCTGCTTCAGATTCAATGTCTCCCTCTCTCTCTCTGCCCCTCCCCAACTCATGCTCTCTCTCTCTCTCAAAAATAAATAAACATTGAAAAGAAATTTAGAAGCTCATGGCTTGTATTGAACCCAGGTTCAGAATAAATTATTTATAATAACACACAGGTAACCATGGGACGTGAGCTACATCTGTGACCTGGGTTGCATAAATTCTAGCATCTCCATCTTCAAGTGCAAAAGATACACAGGGAGCTGGGGTCCAGCAGGTGCTGGAGACAGGAAGCTGCTTTGGTCGGGGGGATGCTTCTACCTCCCAGTCTGCCTACTCCTGCTACTTCACGAGTTCTTTCCAACCATCATGGTAAGAGTATACCAAACAACATTTCTTCCCAGCAATAAACCCACTTCGTGGTAAGACGAATGAGGCAGTAAGTTGGTACCTAGGAGATTCACTGGTATTATCATATTCCACAACATCTACATGCAGCAGACATTATACAATCAGTCTATTAGAGATGTAGTTACAGTGCCCAAAAGGACTCAACATTTGCAAAGTGGGAGTGCTGTCCTATAAGGCAGTAAATGCTCTCTGAAATAGAAGCAGATTTGCTTCTATTATACTAACGATTCCACTGAATTGAAAGCTGACAATTGCAGGCATCTCCTGACAATGGGTAAAAATGAGGGAACTGATGTCATGGTACTAGAGATTACTTCTGACTGGCAAAAAGAACAGAGTGACAGCTACTTCCTGGGGTACAGGAAGAGTATGGCTGAAAGCCCACTCATCATTTGTGGACTTCCCCTTGTACAATCATGTCCAGGGGAAAAGTTAATTAATGAATCTACTCTGTGCCAGGGAAGACAATAGGCCTTTAGAACATAGAAATTAAAAAACAGATAAGATTAGGATCACCCTGACCTCTAAACACCTGAGGCAAGGGATTATCAAAAGGGCTGTGGAGGACACAAATGATCAGTTCTGAATACAGCCTCTCAACAGTTGCATAAATGTTTCTCTCTTTCTCTCCCTTTGTGCCATTATTGGCACAAACTTATTGCCTTTCAGTTTAATTGATGATTGTCAACTTAAACAATTAGCTCAGAGATGGCAGAATATCAAAGGGAATAAAAACACGTGTAGAAGAAAAATGGGCATTTTTCAGAGATATTGAACGAGATACAAAATATGACCAGGCTTTGAGTATTTCCCACTAAAGAGGGAGTGAGTAGCTTCTTGGCTGTTTGAGCAATATTATTTATTTCTCTTTTTCAGTGTAAGTGTAGATAAAAGGTACATTTCTTAACCAGCCAGAGAGGCAAGAACCAGTGAACATTGACCTTTTTTCTTTTGGGCTTTCTAGCAACCAGACCCTCTCCTTCACTGTGTGTAGGATTGGGAAGGTACAGTATCCCACCTCCCATTCTGGAAGCCAACGTACAGAAGCCTCTCTCTTCCAGTCCCTGGCACTTAGGAACAAAAACTTAGTCAATCAGATTATCCTAACTGGACCTGTGAAACTTAAAGAAGTGATGGAACACTTCAGGAAGTCAGCACAACAGCAAAATCATCAACAGACCAATGGTGTATCTGCCAATAAGAGCCAGAACAGAAGCCTGTCTAACCAGGCTACTCATTTAAGTTCATCTTGGCATTGGTCCAGCTCCCTTCTCTCCTCTGGATTCTGTTTTCTGTGCTTGTTTCTCCGGCCATCCTATGGATCTCTCCAATACATTGCCTTTTAGCCTAGGTTAGCCCAAGATGTCTCTATTGCTCATAACTGGGGTCTGGAATGGGTGCACACTGACACCACCCCCACCCCCCTTGCTCATGTCCTTCTGGTCAGTCTACTGGATTATGGCTGTAGTCTCCATTCTTGTCTCCTGCCTTCGGCCTGTCTCTATTCTAAGCGATCCAGCACATTTGAACCAGAGTATTCTGATTAAATTGAGACTCTGATCATGTCATTTCACTGCTCAAAATCTTAGTCACCATCTCCTGGCACTCCTCACTTCTGCAACCATTTCTACCATGGATCTACTGAATGAAGTGATGTCCTCTCATCATGAGTGAATTTTCTGGCATCATGCTCACTACCTCTCTGTTGCTATAGAACCTTGTGACTTTCTGTTTTCCCAACCCAAGCCATGTTTTTATGGTACTGTACCTCTTCTCATCCTGTTCTCTCCACCTATAATGTTGCATGTTCATCTGTCAAAATTCTATCCATCTAAGGCACATTTCAAATGCTACCTCCTACATGATGTCTTTCAAATCTCCGCCCCCCCCAAAATGTGGAGTCTCTCCTCCTTTTGAATTTTTCAGAGTTCCTGTTTCTTCCCTTGTATCAGTCCTAGCATTCTTTGCTATAGTTTTTTGTGGATTTTTCTTCTCATTTTGTAATAGAAGTTGTTTAATCATTTTTCTTTGTGGATCCTAAAGCACCTGTAGGTACCTCCCAAAATGTGATTGAATTAGATCATTTGATGAATTCTGCACACAACAGCATCATGAAGTGGTACGTGTTCTGTGTGAACAAGAGAAGTTAAATCAACTGCGCCCCATTTGACAAATGTGCTTACTCGAAAACAACTCCAACTGCCTTCTAGTGTGGCTTCTTGTACCAGACAAGCTGGAAAACTGGCACCTGGGGACAAAAAGACAACCAGAGTTTTTGTACTTTCCAGATTCCATTATAGCTAGCATGCCTCACATGACTTGGATGCCAAGAAAGCAAACACAACCACACTGCAGTCGGAAGTGGACACGAACAGTGGAGACGGTGCCTTGCGTGGGCACCACGTTTGGGCAAGACATGTTTGTCTGCCTATACCAATATCCTGTGTCTGCCAGATACTGTAAGACCCCCAATGCGGCAAGCTCCATGTGCCTTTTGAAGGTTCCCTTTCTTTCTTCCATTTCAATTTTATAATGTCTACCTTAGGCTGGTACATTATGTCTATAGGTTTTATTTAGTTTGCATTTCCTAGAAAAGACACACGAGCCACTTATTAAAAGGAATCACTGCTTGTTTTCATGGAATCTGAAATGCAATTTTGATTAAATTTCTTTGACTTATTTATAACATGTCACACTAAAGTACTGTCCCTAGACAGTAAGACTTTAATGAATTTTAAATTGTAGGCTTCATAAGAGACTGTACATATCCAAAACAATTAAATTTTTTATAAATTAAATTCTTTCTATGTAACATGTAGAAATTCTCATCATTTTAAACATTAATTGGTTTAATTGTTTAGCGATGTGTAACAGCTCTTTTGTTCTTTTTCTTTCCTGGTTTAATAATGTTCTGTAGTTTTTATTATGCTACATGCCCTTGCTTCTTCATATTTCATAGTAAATGTAATAGGATAGAAAGTAATCATGCCATCAGATTTACTTACATAAAACTATAGTAATGCATTCATGCCTGACTGGAAAATACTGGCTGTTACCATCTTTCAAAGCCAAAGGACATTAATATTTCATTGCAGACACTAGATATGCAGGGGGTTTGAACTCATATTGCACCAGATTCGACCAGCTTCCTAAAAGACACCCAAACCTTCAAGATTCCATCTTCAATTTCTTTCTCAATCAGATCATACATCATACATACCTACCTAAGTAGCATAATTCAATGACAGGTCATAGGCTTTTGATGTCAGTGGAAAGTTTTTCGTGCGAGGTGTTATGTGGTCTTGTTCTGACAAATATGTCAGGCAGGCATGCCCTGTGTATGTCTTTCTCAAAACAGTCTACAGTTCCTTAATGTCTCTCTCCAGGTTGCTGAGAAATAGTCTCAATTTATAGTGTTTCCCATTTAAGAAATACAAAGTACTTTACTCTCATAAACTATTATTGGGAGGATATATTGTTACATTATCTCTATAGGATAGCTTGACAAAGTGTCAAGTCTTAATGTATATATAGAAGACTTTTAAAAATTCTGCATATTCTTTTACCCAAAATTGTCACTTCTAGAAATTTAGCCTAAGAAAAAATTAGCCGGAAATATGGCATCAGATTCATGTATACTGATGTTAGATGCAACATTGTTTACAGTATTAAAAAATTAGACAGAACCTAAATGTCTAACAATAAAATATTGGCTAAGAAAAGGGTGGTAAATTTTATTATGTGATGGTTACTGAGCATCTTTTCAATATCATACTCTAGAAAAATATTTGTTCGCATGGAAAAAAAGTCACAATACATGGTATTGCTAAATTAAAAAAAAAATCAGGTCACTCAGACACTATTTGGTTTAAACATGTATCAAGAAAAGGGGTGGATTGACTACAAAGTCACCACACTTCTGCTCTGGGCTCCTGATTTGCACAAGCCTTTCTAAAATCGGGCATGTCCTCTTTCAAGAAGAAAAGAGCTACTTCAGCCATTTCCCCAGGCTGGAGGTCACCCTGTCTACCCCAGTGGTCTTCTGGGGGCTCAAGAGCCTGTAGGCTACCAGACCTATCTCCATATCGACCAGGTCCGGCAAGAACACACCTTGAAGAATCTTCTGTAACACTCAAGTCTTATCTTTGTCCCCAAAGAGAAAGATCTGTATGAGGCATTGCCCAGTTCTCAGATCAGAAGGCCATCTTGGCCCTGGTCTGATGGACACCTCCACCTCCTCCAGACTAGACAGGCTTTGTGGGAGCAGGGACTTGCCCCTCGTCGGAAATACCCATCCCTCCCTTCCATCTGCAACAGAGAAGTTACAGATGAGGCAATACCAATAAGTGTGAAGCTAAAAAAATTCCTCTAAGTTATCAATAATAGGGGCACCTGGGTGGCTCAGTCAGTTAAGCATCCGACTTTGGCTCAGGTCGTGATCTCGCAGCCTGTGGGTTTGAGCCCCACGTCGGTCTCTGTGCTGAGAGCTCAGAGCCTGGAGCCTGCTTCGGATTCTGTGTCTCCCTCTCTCTCTCTGCCCCTCCCCCACTCGCTCTCTGTGTCTGTTTCTCTCTCTCTCTCTCTCTGAAAAATAAACATTTAAAAAATTTAAATTATCAGTAATAGATGAATTTTGATCAACTATGTGACAAGGAAGAATAAATTATCTTTTTAGCTTCTCTATTGAAAATAGTATAGCAAAATCGCTGTCCTACAAAGAAGCAGTCAGTGAGTATTCAACCCCAAGTGTAGAAGGGAGGAGTATCAAACAATAAAACATTAAAAACAATAATTTGTTATATTTCTGACATTTATGGTAGTTTCCTACTTTATAATTTTGCGATTTCTGTGATTTCCTTTACTTCCTATGTAAATAGTCACATTTGAACTTGACTTTTTATTTATAATTTTGTTTACTTTTTCCTGAAAGAGAAAATGTAAATGTAAATATTTGGGCCTCAAAAAAGTTCTAGATTCTTTCTTGAGCCAGAAAGGTCACTGTAATGATCAAAAAACACCAGGATATTAGTGACAAGGAAATCAGTGGAATTATGGGAGATTCCTATTTTGCCTTGTTTTTGGTTTGTTCTGCTTTCCCACTTTTTCTGAGTTTTCAATACCACGCATGTATTACCTCACAATTTAAAAAGAAACTTATAATGGGGTACCTGGATGGCTCAGTCGACTGAGTGTCCGACTTTGGCTCAGGTCATGATGTCACAGTTCGTGAGTTCAAACCCCACGTAGGGCTCTGTATTGACAGCTCAGAGCCTGGAGCCTGCTTCGGATTCTGCGTCTCCCTCTTTCTCTGCCCCTCCCTCCCTCTCTCTTTTTTTCTCCCTCTCTCTCTCTCTCTCAAAAATAAATAAACAATGAAAAAAAATTTTTAAGAAACTTATAATAAAAAATGTTTAGAGAATTGCAAAGTTTTTTTATAATACTAGCAATCATACATCTTATATCTTAACCAATGAAGCTGAATTTAAAACATCGTTTAAAAAAAACAATCTTCACTACATACGCTCTCTCAATCTGAACACAGAAAGAATTCCTTACGTACAGTAGTTCTTGGAGCTGGAGTAAAAAATATTCAAAATAAAATTCTTGAAAACCATGGTCTTTTATATTTAACGGAGAAATGTCTTGCTAATGACTTACTAAGTTGCATTAACTTGCAAGCTAATTCAATTACTTACGTTAGCCTGTGAATTAACCTGCCCACAGATTAATTAAAAGCTATTCAGGGAAAATATCAAACTGCAACCAATGCTCAAGAAATTATTACCCTCCTCTCACCGATTCTAGCCTCCCTCTAAGTGTGAAGGAATACAAAATAATTAAACTGCTATATAGAGTTTGCTCTCTAGAATCTTGTGATATAATTGAAGAAGTAAGATACATGCAATGAAGTAAGTCAGGAATGAAACCTATATCCACCACCGCTTGGGTAGAAGTATACGGTAGAGACATCTAGAGAGTAGGTTGGTAGGTATTAACATTCTGATCGAGTAGTACAGACAAACTTGGAAGAATTTGAAAAAGAAAATTATCCACGTACATAGATATCCTGAACAAGGCCTCACAGGATGTAGGCAAAAAGCAAAATAGGACTGGCGGAGGCCTTCCGGATTGTGTAGATACATTTGTTAAAGCCTCAAGTTGGGCTGAACACAGCAGGGCTAAGAAACAGGCAGGAAGACCCACCTGATGGTAACAGACAGAATTTGTTGAGGAGTGAGGATTCATATTGACTTTTTCTGATTGCCACGTAGTGATGTTGGAAAAAACTCACCTCTACCACAGAATTTAAAACTGAGAAAGTTACTGACATACACATATTTCAATTGAGGAGATGCACTTGATAGAGAAAACGGAATGCAAACTATTCATAATTATTCACCTAAGTCCAGCTTAGTTAACCAAGATTTATTTGTATAACTCTTTCTCTCTTATTCAATCCTGAAAACATGGACATATGTTTAAAAAGATGTATATTTTCTTTATGTACCCGCAAATGTCAGCAACTGAACCAGAATAATTGAAGTGTCTTGGTGCAGATAGGGATAGATTAAGAAATCAAGTTTATACTAACCCATGTAATACACTGGATATACTCTAGGCAGGCATAACTTTCCTCAGTAGTAAAAGGGAACTATTTTTCACATGCCCATCAGGGACTCCATGAAGTTGGCTTTAAAAAATGATGATAGTTAATTCATTTCCTGGTAGAAAGAGAACATTTGCTCTCCTGGTTGAGAGTTTTGAGGCATAATATGATAATAATAGAGAATTTCAGCTAAGAAGGAATTTCTAGCTCAGAAAACAGAATTTTTTTAAATATTTTGTGTCTTCATTCTGGGTCATGTATGTGGATACAGACATTGACCCTCCTAACTATTGTTCGAATTGAATATTGTGAGTCTTTTCATAGGAAATATAAAGACCACGTGAAGAGAGTGTAGAATATAAAAAAATGGAAGTATACACTGAAGTATGAGTATGAAAATGAACAACAGAATCCCATCAGTCAGGAATTCCTAAGTAAAGGAAGTCTCCCTGTTAGCTTAAACAGCTCCATAAACACAGCATTGGCATATTGAGAGGATAGAACATCTTATCATAAATTTATCACAAACAGAAGTATAAATACCAGACTGTGTGACCAAATCTCCCTGAAACCAATGGGTCTGGAGGATACAAAAAGGTCACAATTATAGCTGACAAGACCCACCACCAGGTTCACTGTAATCTGGGCACCAGACCCACCTCCTCCAGGTCCCGGACCTTTAAAGACATTACTCTTCTCATAGGCACACACATAGCCATGACTGACACGCCTTTCCTCTGCTACTCCTGTTTTCAAGAGATTCCCAAGGTCCCCAGAAAGTGGCCCCAGTCATAACCCTTCCATCCTCGCCTATACTGGCCACACTGGAAGAAATCCACTTATTCTGCATCATATTGCCAACTCTGCATATTCTCTCAATTTCTTAGAGAAATAATTGTGCATATTTTACTTTCTTTCATTTTACTTTATTTACTGTTAACTTCTTATTCAGTCCCTCCCTCTAGGACATGTGCCAAGTCCCTTGAGAGGCAGGGCCAGATGCTAATCTGGGTTACACCATTAACCAGGCATTTATGGCTGGCTGAGCTGGGCTCCAAATATGCTTGCTGAATACAACAGGCATCACTTCTGTGCCCCATCCTCAACTCCACACCTTATACCCACTCAGGTATTTATTGCAACACTAATAGGGGTATACATTTACTTCACAAACCGAAGCTGAGGGTCAAGGAAAGGGTGGAGGAGAGAGTGGGGGTATGGAGTAGAAGGTATACCTTCTGTTCCCCCAATGGTTTTCTTGGACTGACTCCACTGGAGCACCTCACACAGTCTTTAGAAGGAAGCTATTAGGAGTCAAGCTGTACGAGCTACTGCCTGGGTAATATCCTGGCTCTTTCTTTTTTTTTTTTTTTTTTTTTAATCTGTAAAAAGGGTGTGCTGTCATGATTCGATCATTATTTTAAAGTCTGACATATAGTCATCCCTCAATACCTGCTTTTATGATAGAAAAATTAGGTCTTGGGGAAAAAATTTTCCCTCATTTTGCCTTGCCTACTTTATAAATCAATGTGACTGTTGAAAAAAAGATCTTGCAGACCTTCTTATGACATAGAATATTGCCTTTCTAAGGCACATATGTAATTGAAAAATATGTGTAGACAGTGTCACAGACGATTCTCAACTCTTGCTTCCCAAGGTCTATTTAATAAAAAAGAAAATTTAATGGTTTCTGCCTAAGGAGGGGAAAGTCCATTGCAAAGTTGAGCAAATTTTGCTTAAAAAAAAAAGAAAATGAAAGAGAAAATATAAAGGAAAAGTAAGTACCATCATTGGAATCAGTGCCCCCTCCCCCCATCTCAGATTATTGTTTGCTTGGAGAATCCAAGCAAAACATTTGGGGGCTAGCTCAACATCAGCTCTTGGAAATCATTAAAAAGGAAACTACAATAATAAAGGTTGTTTATTTAGGACAATCTCTACAAAGTGTTATTTAATGCTTCCAATCTATATTCACAGCCATGTGAAAACCAAAGCAATTTCTCAGATCATAAAAGAATCTCAAAACTTGAAAATGGCAGCCAGCTCTCAACTTGCAACATATGATCTTCCATGAATAAAAGTTTTGTGATTTTCTAAGGATGCCTGGGTGGTTCAGTCAGTTTCAGTGTCTGACTTTGGCTCAGGTCATGATCTCATGGTTCGTGAGTTCCAGCCCCACGTCAGGCTCTGTGCTGACAGCTCAGAGCCTGGAGCCTGCTTCAGTCTCTGTGTCTCCCTCTCTCCCTACCCCTCCCCTGCTTATGCTCGCGCACTCTCTCTCTCTCAAAATAAAATAAAATAAAATAAAATAAACATTAAAAAATTAAAAAATAAGTTTTGTCATTTTCTGACCCCTGGAAAGAGTCAAAAATAAAATGACTATCCAATAAAGGCTGATATATTCTGGTTTATTTATGTCTCGTTCCACCTGAAGTTTCTACTCCTGTTACGTTTTAATTTCTCTTCAAAGAGGCATGCATTCAGAATGAAAACAAGCTTTCAGTTTCTCCCCAGTATACCAGTTGAAACTTCCACACTTAGAGGGAGGTGGCCACTTAAGGAAGTTTAAGACAAAATTTTAAAATTTGGCTCTATTTGCCTTTTAAACTAAGCATCACATTGGTTAGTCACTACTTTAGTAACCATTGTTCTTATAGAGTGCTGATTTTAGGAATATTTATCACATTTATCTGTAAATCTAATCCCTTCTTCTATATTCTAAAGAACATTTTGTTCACTGGAATGAACAGCACTTGGGCACAAGAGTAGAAACTAGCCATCCTAAATTTTCTCCAGGATAGTCTAAGAAATACTTACTAGTCAATCACACAGTATGCAAGGGGGGAAAAAGTATCTAGTGGTCAAAAAAGAGTGGAAAATGCTGCAAGTTATGCCATATTCTGTTTTTAATCTAGCTCTTATAAATTTTTTCTTTGCTACAAAACCCTTTTCACACAGAACCTCTATAAACATCCTGAACATCCATTATTTTTGGCCTGTCGATTGGGAAATGTTGGGTTAGGGAACAGTAAGGCAGAGAGTTATATATATGGATGATATTTCAGAGTCCTCCTAGAACGTAACCTAGGATCCTTTGATTTATGGTGTTCTAGGACTCTCAAGAAGGAACGCACTTTTATGTTATTCTGCAGTGAACTTTCTAGATCATGAAATAAATCTCAGGAACAGTTAATTGTATTCCACATCTACTTCAACCAAACCATTTATTATGCTCATCCTAAGTGCAATGTGTTTATAACAATCTGTGTGGGTAGCACTATTATTATTTCATTTTACAAATGAGGAAACTAGGTTCAGAGAGATTAATTAACTTGTATAAGATCATGTTGCTATTAAGGGGCAGAACCAAAGTCTGTTTCAAAATTCAATGCATTTTTTAATACCTTAGAATGCAGAATGAATATTAATAGCCATAATTTTGGGCATTTCTTATGGATTTTGCCTCCTGTGTTCAGCCGCAAGGGTTCAATACTCAGCAAAAGTGAACAAGATTGTTGCTGTCTAGAAGAACAGGTACCAAAAGGTAAGATCAACATTAGTCAAATAATCATGAATATGAGCAAAGCACAGTGTTAGTGATTCAAGGAATTACAGAGACTATGCATTCTCTAAAAAACTTACTATCTAATTGAGTTATTTTTTAAAAATGAGAAATTAAAAAGTAGTACACAGTATAAAATAATAATAAATTAAATATATAAGTAGTATCAAGAGGAGGTACATGAATGTCAGAATCAAAATTAACCATACGGATAAGAACCTCTAGATATTTATACATAATACACATTTAGAAAACAATGAATTGGCCTATGTTGCTAGAGTAAAGAGATAAAGATATCAAAACATTTATTTACTCACGACCAAATATTTATTGAGTATCTATTATGTGCCAGGCACAAAGTTGCATTTGAACCTATTGTAGAGGACCTGTTTAAACCAAACAAAATGTTTAGACAACAAGGCAAATTCTCATTCTTGGTTCCACCATATAGAAGGTGCATGAAGGTAAGCAAAGGATTCTCTCGGTTTCATTTTTTTATCTGTGAAATACAAACAGTATCTACTTAATTAGAATTTCTGTGACATTAAAACCAGAAAATGTATGGGAATGGCTTAACATCTTGACTGGAGCATAGTGTGTGCTCCATAAATAGCAGAGATTAGCAGTCAACAGAAGTGAAGAGTCATGGGAGTTTCCTCAGGACCCACAGGATGTGACCAATGAGTGACTTGAGAAGATTAATGAGCAGTGAGGCTAGAACAGATTGGAGTGAGGAAAGATGGAGCCATGTGCTTGACCACACCAGACACAAAAGCTGTCTGGGTGTGAGATGAACAGGAAAGCAGCGAGAGCAGTGGTCATGATCTTCAAAACTAGAGGAAAGGTAACAGGAGGCAACTAAGATCTATAGGGCCTCGTGGCAATATTGTACCTTGTCCAGTGGACTAGACTCAGTGCATGCTGAGTGCATTTGATGGAATGCCAAGTTGTTAAATATTTTGAACATCACCTCTAAGAATAACAAAATGGGCAATTATTAACCCCTCTAAGTCTCATTGTTCTTATCTGTAACAGTGGGAGGAAGAGGGGTATAAGTTTTGTTACTCTGGGAGCTATTAAGTGGCTTAAACTAATGTAAAATACCCTACATATTAGCAGGCACATAATAAATGACTACTGGTGTATTAAAAATACATCTTGTACAAGAGGTCAGACTACAAATAGCCCAGTGCCTTTCTATCATGTTATGCCAAGAAATCTGTCATGGATAGTCTTCAGTGAAAGTTCTAAGCCTCTTTTCTCTTCCTCCCATTCACATGGGCCACAGATTCTCATTAATCAGGCTTACTTGCTATAATTTCTCAGCATGCCCACAACACTGCCCCCAAACACCACTTGGTTCAAAATGACTCAAGCTTCAACTGTGACCTATGAAAAAATGAAAAGCATCATTTTTGAAATCATACAGGAACTACCATGCACCAGTTTGTGTGTGTGTAATTACTTTCCTATATAACAGATAAAACAGCAGAAAAAATAAAAACTGATCTCAGCATTTAAAAGCCTACCAAAGAAATGCTTTAGCTTTACTCTGAATCCTCACTTAACTCCAGAAATGTTTCCCAGGGGCCCCACAAGATGAGCCACAGTGTGTGCAGGCTGGTTTGATGAATAATGAGTCCTGATTATATTCAGACCCAACGCAAGGCAGGCCAACTCAGTAAAGTAGAGTTGTTTATTACAATGTTATTCAAGGGCCAGTTAGGGCAACAGCCAAAGCTGGGCTAGTATTCTGGGGCATTTGCTTGTGTCAGAGCTCAGAGGAACTAGAGAGACCGTCTACTACAACCCCCTACTCAATACCCCTGTCCCTGTATAACATACCCAACGATGCAGTCTTGCTGAAAAGTGCAGGTGGGGGAGACCATGGACTTTTTAGAGTTTGTGAAAGTTCTGATTGTTAGAAAAGAGTTTCCTTCCAATAAGCTGAATTCTACATCTACATTTCTTGGCATCTTAGAACCTGGTGTTGTCACTGACAGTTTCTTCTGAACTCTTTCAAAAAACAGCTTCAATTCATTCACAGTATGCAGCCAATGAAGCATTGTGCTTTCTCTTCTTTTCTATTATGTTTCAAATCCAGTAAGTTCAGTAAATGATATTTACAAAACAGAAGCCAACATTTACGAAATGAAAGTAATAATGAAGAGGAAGAAAAATGGGAAAGAGAACTATATTTGGAGACAAAAGGGTGAAAGTAGCACTTTCGAAAAAGATTGGTAAACTTCAAAAAGACATATGGGATTTCCGGGCCATGAAACACTTGGAAATGCTAAATAAAATAATTTAAACACATTTAAATGCATTGCTGAGCTTGTCGGGAAGACAAATCTCTAGATGCCAAAAATCAAGTAAAACCATGAATATGAAAGCCAAACCCAGCGGCAGACTATCTCCAGTAAACCTGAACCTAAGTTTTATTAGGTGACTCTTTGCATATAAATAGTAAATTAATAAAGATAAGAGAAAGAAATCACAGGTGTGGGAATAAAACCACAAATCAAAACAGACTTCTCAGTTATGTGCAAGTAAGTATGAAAACATAGATGAAATAAATTGCTTTCTAGAAAAGTCAAAGAGCAGTAAAATTATTTCCATTAAGTCAAGGACAAGACTAGGCTGTTCACTATTACAACTATTTAACAATGTTCTCAACTGACTAGACAAAGCAATAAATGAAAGAAAGAGGTGTGAACAGCAGAAAGGAGGTAATGTTTACATTTCTTGAAGATTAGAGGCTTATAACCTGTAAAATCCAAGAGAATCCCCTAGAAACTACTATTCTACAAAAAATGTGAGAATTCAGAAAGATGACTCAGTTCAAAATTAATTCAGGAAATAGCCAATGGGGAGCCTGGGAGGCTCAATCCATTGAGCATCCAACTTGGGCTCAGGTCATGATCAAGGGGTTTGCAGGTTTAAGTCCTGTGCCGGTCTCTGTGTTGACAGCTCAGAGCCTGGAGCCTGCTTCGGATTCTGTGTCTCCCTCTCTCTCTGGCCCACACTCACTCACACTCTGTCTCCTCTCTCTCTCCCTGCCCTCTGCCAACTCACACTCTGTCTCTCTCTCTCTCTGTCTTAAAAATAGGTAAAAAACATTAAATAAAAATTGTCAAAACAAGTTAGAAGACAGACTAGTGGGGAACTCAAAATAGTATTGAAAAGTCTAGAAATAAACTTAACTCTAAACGTAAAAACTCTCTATGCAGAAATATTTTAAATACTACGGAGAGATATAATATTAGACCTTAACAAATGGGAAAATATATACTATTATTGGATAGGAAAATTTAATGTTGCAAAGATGCCAGTTCTCCCTAAATCAATGTTTGTTGTCATTGTGATTAAAATAAAAATAAGAGTTTCTTTTTAAATAGGAAAGCTGATTCTGAAGTTCCTATGAAAAAATACATAGGAAAACCCTGAAGAAAAAAAGAGAGAGAAATAATGACTAGGCCCGTCAGATATTAAAATCTATTTTAAAGTTACAATAATCAAAACAGTATAATGGTATTAAAGTAGTCAATACACACTATCAGTGGATCAAAAGAAAGAATCCAGAAATAGGAGCAAATACATTGAGGTCTTTAGAATATGATGAAATGTCATTCCATTCCAGAAGATAAAGACAGATTACTGGATAAAGTTATTATTTAACAAATAATGCTGTATCAATAGGGTAGCTATATAAAGAAAAAATTACTTCATGCCTATTTTATTCTTCATATCCAAGTAAATATCAGATGGAGCAAAGATATGAAACATTTATTTAAAAGAAGAAGAAAAGAAGACGAAACCAAACCATTAGCAAGCACTGAGGGAAAAATTTTTTTTTTTACTCTTAAGGTAGAAAAGGCCTAGGTATGGCACAAAACCCAGGAGACAACAGAGAAAATATTAACAAAATCAAATATGTACAAAAAAATCCATTTTTTTTTCATGGCAGAAACCAAACAGGAATAAATATTTGCATCAATATGTCATTAGCCTGTAATTATAATGGTTTCCTCCTAAGGCCAACAGACCAACAGAAAAAAAATGGACTGAGGATATGAACAGATGATTTATGATACAATAGAAATGGTCTTGAAACATTTAAAAGATACTGAACTTTGCTCATAATAAAAAAAATTTCTAAACACAGCTGTAAGATCCCATTTGCTATCTTATTTATTATCTTATGAAGTCAGCATTGCAAAAATCTAAAGGTTTTCAGTGAGGGTAGGGATAAACAGGGCTTTACCCTCTTCATTGGTGTGAAACTAACCCTGGTAAATTTTATGTATGGTTCCTGTCCTAACAACTTTCTGTCTACAAATTTGTCCTTTAGAAATGCTCCAACATTGTAGGTGCAAAGCTGTTCATGGAGCATGAACAAAAGATTGTTTAAGAAACAAACTACAGGGGCACCTGGGTGGCTCAGTCAGTTAGGTGTCTGACTTCAGCTCAGGTCATGATCTCATGGTCTGTGGGTTCGAGCCCTGTGTCGGGCCCTGTGCTGACAGCTCAGAGCCTGGAGCCTGCTTCAGATTCTGTGACTCCCTCCCTCTCTGCTCCTCCCCTGCTCATGCTCTCTCTCTCTCTCTCTCTCTCTCTCTCTCTCTCTCAAAAATAAACATTAAGAAAAAAAGAAAAAAGAAACAAACTACAGAAAACCCATTGATAGGAGACTGGTTGAAAACATCTTGATATAGACATGTAATGGATTAATAATCAGCTGCGCTAAAAAGTACATCTCCACAGATTTTGAAACTGAACAGTCCCCAGTAAATGTTGTTTAGTGAACAAGATGAAAAACTGTATTGTATACTATTGATGTGAAAATAAAGTATGTATATATGCATACGTCTATAAGCATAGACTCTCTCTAGAAGAACCATAAAGTGATTGCAGTTCACTCAGACAGAAAATTGGGTTGCTGGTAGACAAGGGTAAGTAGGAAATTTGTTTTATATTGTATCACTTTTTGAAACATTTAAATTATGCACCATATATATGTATTAATTATTCAAAACGTAATTAAGTTTTTAAAGTAATATACACAATGGCTCAAACAAATACACTGGTTTACTGTGCTATCAGCCTGGTAACTTGTACAAGTTGAAGAAACATGTGAAAAGTGCTTTTTTTTTCCCCCCCAAAATACGAGTATCATGCCCTTTCTGAACAAAAGAAGTTTATCTTTGCCAACTGGAGTTTGCTGGAAATAACACACTGATATAAACAGAATTTGAAGAGTAAAATGCTACATGAAGGAAAATCTATCCATTTGCTCTGTTATTAAAGTCACATTAGCAATGTGAGTATAATTTTGTAACATTTGTTCTAATAAGCTTCTTAAGAAGAATTTAGCAAATCACATCAAAGAGCAAAATTATTTTAATTTAGTTGCTTTATAAAAAAACCTTATAGGTCTTTGGAAAATACGCATGAAAGGAAAAGTATGTATTATTCCACCCATCTTCCAATTAAGATGCTTTACTGGGGTATGATGCATCTATATTCATAAATAAAAATTTCTGTAAATCTGTTTTAGCAATTCAGATGTGAACAATTTTCTGAGTTTATCATAATCATCTACCTAATGATGATAATGTTAGTGGCAAAGTTTGATTTTCTTAATATAAATTCCTAAGAATAGGCATTTATAGAGATAATGTAATTTTAGGAAATGCGATGGCAATTACTTTTAATATGTGATAACTCTCAAAGCTCACTATATAAAGAATAAACATTAAAATATAATAAATTCTGTTAAGATAACGTTCAGAGGATCTGCTAATGAAAATATAAAATTTCTTAGGGAAAGAAACACAGTTGTGTGAGTATTCACCTAAAATAATGTAACTATCATATGGAGAAACCTTATAAGAAACACTCTTCTGTTACTTCCTACTTTAGTTTTTGCTGTGAAAGATCTCAAAATAAATGGAAATAAACACAGGGGGATATGGTAACTTTTTTTCCCTCTTGACTTCGAAAAGCATGCTTTAGTAAACAATTCTTAAGAATGTAAAAGTAACCAAAAAGCACACCAAAAATTCAGAAATGTCAACCAACTAACTGACGTGCGCAGTGAGAATCTACCATGAGCTCAATATTTATTGTGGTCACGGCTATAAAAGCGTCATAACCAAGTGTGAGCTATACAAGCAAAATTTACATAACATGGAGAATTTATGAGTAAGGATTAAATGGGGGTGTGCTACAGATTCCAAATATAATAGGAATCCAGAGAAGAGGGAGATCAAAGATCCACATAACCTACGAAGGTATCAGGCCTTCACCAAGATGTTGTAACTAAGGAGGACATTTTTTTAAAAAGTAAAAAGTTTAACCTAGATAAAAGGGATGCCGGTTTGTGAGCTAAGACAGAAATCAGCCTGATACGTGTGAAAGGTGCATGTTGGAAGACAGGAGGAAGTGAAACAAGGTAAGGAGAAAGAGGCCAAGACTATGGCGGCTCTCAAAATGACACAAATTAAGAAAGCTTCCCAAGGTTACACAGCCAGCAAGGGCCCCAGCCAGGACTCACTGCTGCAATATGTGTTCACAACCCCAACTCAGTTGTATTTTCCAAAATTTGCATGGTAAAAAAAATAATTTCCAGGAAATACAGCTGTTCGTGTGTGTTATTGGTTCTACATCATGAAGGCATCTTCTTCAATATTATCCCCACGTTATAGATTTTCATCTCCAATCAGACCTTCCTCCAGCAGGTTCCCACTAGGCAAAAATACTCTTTTTTTTACCTCCTTGTCTTTGCTGACTGCCTGCTCCAGCTAGAGCCTGAAATCCTTCCTCCTGGATTCTGACAGAATTCTACCTTCCCTTCAATAATAAACTCCTAGAATATTCTGCTGCCTCAGTTCCTCTAAAGCCACAGTGTTATCTCCTTTCTCCAAATGCATTTTGGCATTTACAATTTATACCACAGGATTGACCTTTTAATTATATTCCACCTTGTATGTTCCCTAATTTTTACATCAGTCTAATGACCTTACAGTGTCTTACTAAAAATTCCATATGTACAGGAAGCCCATATTTTTTTTGTACGTCCACCATTGCTCTTGATACATATTCCACTATTACTCTTTTTCCTTTTCTTCAATACAGCTTTACTCAAATGGATCCACAGGTCAGAAATACTGATGGCTAAAATGGGCAGTGTCTTCAACATCGTCTCCTGGGAGAAGAACTGAATAGGACATAAAACTAAGTACATCTTGTAAATTTCCAAGTCACTTAACCTTTTCAAAATGATCTCACTGAACACAAAGTCAGATAATACAGAGAGCTAATACAATAAAGATGGGTTTTTCCTCAGCTCATTTTTCTGTTTGAAAAACACAGAGATGCATTATGGGTTCTAAAATCTGAAATGTTCAATTCACTCACTTCGGAAAAATAAGCATATTAAGATGCAATGTTTATTTAAAAATTTTGTCCTTGTAACATCCAAAATTTAAAATCCAGATGAGTCACAAGTCTATCTGTATGTTTAATTCAGGGACCAGAAATAGTCAAAGGTCAGCTAAGAGTGGAATTGTTACAAATTGATATGAAAAATCATGTCCCCCAACAGTTCATAATGCTCCTATAAGTGAAACAGCCTCAGAATTACTCAGTTAGCAATGGATTAACTTGATGGTCAGGTAGCTAGAATTTAAAATGTTTCATTAGAAAAAGTATTGACTGAAGTGCATTGTTGCAAAATGATTTGTGCAGTACCTTTCTGTTTTATCTTATGATAATTCTTACACATACACGTGAATGGGGTACGATGATTTAAAAGGGGGATTTATTATGCTAAGAGGTGCTTCTTTAAAACTCTTCCATTTAAGATTGACATTTAGGGGAGCCTGGGTGGCTCGGTCAGTTAAGCGTCCTTCAGGTCATGGTCTCACAGTTTGTGGGTTCAAGCCCTGAGTCCAACTCTGTGCTGACAGCTCAGAACCTGGAACCTGCTTCAGATTCTATGTCTCCCTCTCTCTCTGACCTTCCTCCACTCTCTCTCTCTCTCTCTCTCAAAAAAAAACATAAAAAAAAAAAAAAAAAAAAAAGATTGACATTTAATGTATACTCACGGGGCCAAAAATTCTCCATTTTATTCCCAGATGATAATTTGACATGTCAGGAGATATGGAAAGATTTTTATATATAAGAGCATTTGTTTTCATCACTCTGCATAGTATCTAGTAACAACTGAGTAAGGCATTCAGTGTCTGGGAACCACCACAAACAGAGTTGAAGGACCTTATAACATGAATTATGAACTAAGAGGCTACACCTGGAATTAACCTGGTCACATGATCTAATTTTTGATTAGGTGATTATGGACATGATTAGGGGTTGGGCAGCCGAAGAGGTGTTAATGAAGAGAGAACATAACAAAGCAAAAGCAAACAAAAACAAAAACAAAAAAACAAAACATGATTCCTGCCTTCAAAGGAGCTTATATTCTAGACAAGAAAAAAGGTTGATCATTGTTATGGAGTGAATTGTGTGCCCCCCAAATCCATATGTTGAATCTTTAACCCCCAATATGCCTGCATTTGAAGACAGGGCCACTAAGGGAGTAATAAAGTTCAATGAGATCATATAGGTGGAGCCTTGATCTGATAGGATTAGTGCCCTTATAAAGGAGAACCAGGGTGTCCTCCCTCCCCTTCCCCTTCCCCTTCCCCTTTTCTACCTCCCTCTCCCTCTCCTCCTCCCTCTCCCTCTCCTTCTCCCTCTCTCCCCTGTATGAGGACAAAGTGGAAAGGCATCTTTCTTCAAGCCAGAAGAAAGCTCTCACCAAAAAACAAATTGGCCAGCATCTTGATCTTGTGTTTCTTAGCCTCCAACACTGTGAGAAATTTCTGTTTAAGCTGCCTAGCCTGTGCTGTTTTGTTAGGGCAGCCTGAGCTGATGCATACAATCACCCTTTCAAAATAAAGTAAGAGTTTACATAAAACAAAGTACTCTTGTGCTTACACAGAATAAGGAGTGGTCAGCTTATAATTTAACATATACAAGAAAGCCTCTTTGTTCCCATCAGCTTCCCCTTACAAGTTCTACTGGCCATTGCTTCAGTCACTACAAGTTCGAGGATATAAGCACAGCTCCTAATTCTAAACAAAGTATACTATCACTTAACCAAAGATCAATCTTAGTTATTAAACAGCTTTAAAATCAAATCACTCTCCAGGGAAACCCATTGGGTGACAAACTCCACCCACAAACATTGAGTTTCCAATCAGTTCTAGTATCCTCCTCTTACATATGAATAGCCTAGAGTCACCAGGAGCTTGAAGAAAACCTTGATTATAGCCAAAGACAAAGACCAAAATAAACATGGGGGGAAAATTAGAAAAACAAAAACAAAAGGCCTGGCCTGGAAGAAAGAAACTCAAGAAGAAAACAATCACCAACATTCTCAGAAAGAAGCTTCTGAACCCCATCATGATAGAGTCGAGGCAACTGGATATATTTACACTCTTGCATTAAATGCCGAGAAAAAACAGACAGGAAAATATGGTATTCGGCAGACAACAGGCAGTACAGGACTGTGGTCTCTGAAAGAAGAGAGACAAATGAGCCCTACAGCTGGCCCCGATTGAAGTACTTTCAGGCTGCAATGAAATGGGAGGTGGGGTGCTCTGAAGGTCCCTGAGTCAAGGAGTTGGAGATGGAGTTGAGGGAGGGGATGGTTAGATGCTTAGAATTTGCAGGAGAGGACCAGCCACATGGAGAGAGAGCACCTGAGCCCCAGGAACCTGCAGGCTGAGAATTAATGGCACAGGTATGAAAGGCCAGGAAAAGAACTATCAAGAAGGGATCAGATCAATTTTCAAAGATCATAAAGATTCAGAAATCTTTACTATTCTACCGACTTTAAGGGAGCAGGGAAATTCAGCAGAAAAGTGTTAGGAGCGTTGTTTCCGTAATGACTGCTCTGCATAAGAGGGCTTGTAGAATTATTTGATTCTCGAAACTATGTGCTTACATGGCTTAGATTTAAAAAAAAAAAAAAAAAAAAAAAAAGCTTAAAAACATTTAGTACAGTAGCCCTATTCACAATAGCCAAAAAGTAGAATATTCCAAAAGTCCATCAACAAATGAATAGAGAAATAAACCATGGTATAGCCATACAATGGAGTATCATTGAGCCATAAAAGTAATGAAGGGATGATTTTTGAGTGATAGCACCAAAATGGCATCATAGAAGGATTGCGAATTTCCTTCTTCCCACAGAAGCACGGGCTATGAAGCTATACAGAGGAATTCCCTTTGAGAGAAATCCAGAAACTAGTTGACTGACCCTCACATACCAGGGGACTGAGAAAATATCCACATCCAAACAGGTGGGAAAGACTGAGATACACACTCACCATCAACCTGTGGTACAGTATCTTACAATCAGGAGGGAACCCCCAAATCTCAGCTTCTTTCTGAGAAGCTAAGGGCTTGGACTACACATATAGCACCCCAACTTTCAAGGCTGACCCCAAGAGCCCCATAATCATCAGTTCTGAGAGCAAATGGAGCTTGTATTCACAAATCTAACAGGACTACAACAAAGAAGCAGTGGGTTTTTTTTTTTTTATGTTTATTTCATTTATTTTGAGAAAGAAAGAAAGCATGGGAAGAGGAGAGAGAGAGAGAATTCCAAGCAGGCTCTGTACTGTCTGCACAGAGCCAGAAGTGGGACTCTATCTCACTGTGAGATCATGACCTGAGCCAAAATCAAGAGTCAGATGCTTCACTGACTAAGCCATCTGGGTGCCTCCAAGAAGCAGTTTTTAAAAAGGACATGTCAGCATTCTCTGTGGCTATCCCATTAAGCACAGAGAAAGCAGACAAAAACTCCAGTCTCCAGTTTTACCATGGAAGGGATTTGACTATATACCTTGCTAGCTACTCCATGAAGGTCTGGCTTCTAATTAGCCAGCATGACTCCTGGGATCAGGAGCCCAAAAGAGCAATTAGGTAAGAAATAGAAATAGAAGACATCCAAATCAGAAAGGAAGAAGAAAAATTGTCTCTGTTTGCAGATAACATGATATCATATATAGAAAACCCTAAATACTCTACAAAAAAAAAAAACAAAAAAAAACAAAAAACCCTGTTTGAACTAAAAAAAGAATTCGGTAAAGTTGCAGAAAAGAAAATCAACATATAAAACTCAGTTGCATTTCTATACACTAACAACAAACTATGGGAAAGAGAGATTAGGAAAACATTGTCATTTATAATAGCATCAAAAAGAATGAAATATTTAGGATTAAATTTCACCAAGGAGGTGAAATACTTGTAAACTGAAAACTATAAAAGACTGATGAAAGAAATTGAAGAAGACACAAATAAATGTTATGGAACCATATAAGGCCCCGAATGGCCAAAGCTATCTTGAGAAAGAAGAACAAAGCTAGAAGCATCACAGTTTCTGACTTCAAACTATGTTACAAAGCTATAGTAATCAGAAAAGTATGGTATTGGCATAAAACAGATACATGGATCAGTGGAACAGAATAGAGAGGCTAGAAATAAATTCATGTGTGTATGGTCAATTAATTTTGAAAAAGTCACCAAGAATATACAATGAGGAAAGGATAGTCTCTTCAATAAATGGTCTTGGGGAAACCAGATATCCACATGCAAAAGAATGAAACTCGATGCCTATCTTACACCATACACCAAAATCAATTAAAAATTAATTAAAGACTTGAATGTAAGACCTAAAGCTGTAAAACACCTAGAAGGAAACACAGAAGATAATCTTGTTGTTGGTCTTGGTAATGATTTCTTTGGATTTGACATCAAAAGCAAAAATAAACAAATGGAACTACATCAAACTAAAAGGCTTCTGCACAGCAATGGAAGCCATAAAAAAATGAAAAGGCAGCCTATGGATAGGAGAAGTTATCTGCAAATGACAGGAGTTTGATCAGGAGTTATATCCAAAATATATAAAGAATTCCTACAACTCAATATTAAAAAACATATAATCCAATTAAAAAATGGAGAAAGGACCCTAGTAGACATTTTTTTCCCAAGGAAGACAAACGGGGTGGGGGGGGGGCCTGGGTGGCTCAGTTGGTTGGGATTTTGGCTAGGTCATGATCTGATGGTTCATGAGATTGAGCCCTGTGTCAGGCTCCACACAGACAGTACAGCCTGCTTGGGATTTTCTCTCTCTCTTTCTCTCTCTCTCTCTTTCTCTCTCAAAAATAAATAAACTTAAAAAAAAAAAGACAAACAAATGACCAGCAGGTACATAAGAGGATGTTCAATATCACTATTCATCAGATAAATGCAAATCAAAATCAGTGAGAGATCACCTCACCCCTGTCAAAATGGCTATTATTAAAAAGACAAGAAATAACAAACGTCAGTGAGGATGAGAAGAAAAAGGAACTCTTCTTCACTGTTGATGGAAATGTAAACTGTTACTACCACTACAGAAACCAGTTTCCTCAACAGATTAATAATTGAACTACCATATGACCCAGCAATCCACTTCTGGGTGTATATCCAAAGGAAATGAAATTATTATTTTGAGGAGTTATCAGTACTCTCATGTACCTCACAGCTTTAATCACGATAGTCAAGATACGTAACAACAACGTAAGTGTCCGTTGACAGATAAATGGTGAAGGAAAGGTAATATATATATAATGGAATAGTGTTTGGTCTCAAAAATTAAGGAAATTTTGTCATCTGCAACAACAGGAAGAATCAAGAGGGAATCATGCTAAGTGAAATAAGATGGAGAAAGACCAGCACTGCATGATCCCCCTTGTATGCGTGATCTAAAAATATAATTGAACTCACAGGAACAGAGTTGAATGATGGTTGCCAGAGTCTTGGGGTGAAGGAAGGAAAAGAGGTTGGTAACAGAGTACAAACTTTCTATTATAAGATGAATAAGTTCTGTGGGTCTAGTGTATAGCACAGTAACTAGAGTGGATAAATTATTGAATACTTGAAATTTCCTAAGACAATAGATCTTAAGTGTTGTCACCCAACAGCAACAACAAAGGTAAACATATGAGGTGATGGAGGTGATTGATGTGTTGACTCAATTCTGGAAATCCTTCCACAATGTGTATGCATATGAAACCATCACATTGTGCACTTTTTGTTTTGAGATTTTAAGTAATTTCTACATCCAGTGTGGAGCTCAAACTCACCAACCCTGAGATCAAGAGTTGGACGTTCCACTGACTGAGCTGGCCAGGTGCTCTCCCACCACATTGTACACTTCAACATTTTACAATTTCGTGTATCCCTTATACCTTGGCTGGAAAAAAAAAAAAAAAAAAGCAGAACAAAAGAGGGAATGAAGTACTGATACATGCAACAATGTGGAGGAAACTTAAGTACATTATGCTGAGCAAAAGAAGCTGGACACGAAAGGTTACGTATTGGATGATTCTATTTATATGAACCATCCGGAAGAGATAAAGCCAGGAGCTGATGGTTGCCAGGAGCTGGGCAGTGGAAGGAATTTGAAGAAACTGCTTCATGGATAGGAGTTTAACTTCTGAGTGATACAAATGTTTTGGAACTAGATAGGGCTGGTGATTGCAGACATCGTGAATGCACTAAATGCCATTAAATTGTTCACTTTCAAATGATTTGCTTTGTTATGCGAATTTCACTTTAATTTGTTATTTGAAAAAACATTTAATAGACAAAAACAATAGATGCCATATGTAATCCAGCTTTAAATGTGAATTGTTAATTAGCTGAGCTCTAATTAAGCTTTGTAATAACTAACACAATTTATTTTCTCCAGAAAGACTTCCAAAAGATTAGATCCACAGTATATGACACTCATCATTGCTAAAATATTAACATAACAAGCAAAGTTGCAAATTTGTTTGCAGTTTACTGAAGAAACACAAATTATCAGGAGAGTGGGGGGAGGGTTTTCTGGTTGCTAAAACTCGGCCACATTTGTACAGAGAAGCCTTGAAGCACCTTTATCCTCTAACAAAATACAAATTGCTTTTTGATTCAACACTGCTACCATAGCAAGAGGGAAATTTCTCCTACTTTAAACTCTGCTGAAGATGAGAATTATATATAAGTGTGTAATGAATGGGAGCTATTTAGAAACATGAATATAAATGTCTTATGGCTTATGGTCAATCCTTTGTTTTCAACAGCTTATGTGCTTGGCTTCCCTAGCTTGTATTTATATTCTGATATGAAGATTCCATCTGAATCTTTGTTTCACATATCCCAATTGCCATTTGACACTTGGAAAAGCTGGAGGATATGCTTACTTTGGGCTTGGTTTTCTTTTTGTTTGAACACAAACCAAAATGACATGGAAAACTCACAAGCATTTTTGAAATCTGCATTTTCTTTTATTTTTAACAAGAAAAAAAATCAAACACTATTTTCTTCTCCCTTGGCTCACAGATAAATGGAGAAGTTATGGATACATCCATATGGAAGCAATATGATGTAGAATTTGAGAGTCAGAAGGACCTTAGATTTGAATCCTGGCCCTGCCCATAAACTTATTTTGTCATGCACATCGTGGTTGGCTGTAATTATTAGCATTATCCAGAAAACAGAGGTTTGAAAGAGAAAAGAAGTTTATGAGAAGGGAAGGAGAAAGGGAAATACCAAAAGGAAAGGGGCAAGTGAAGGTAGAGTATAGGACTTTGAGAAAATCTCTTGGGTTGTATGTGCTGAAATGGAGGGCAAGAATCCTGAGCTTTGCCCCAGTTATTCCTCTGCTTTTACCACTGTGTTCTTCACTTCCTTTGCTCTTTTCTCTTTGGGGGTGTTATGTGAAGTGTGTCATCAGTTTCTGTCTCCTATGGGTAGTACCATATGAATACACAGACTTCACTAATGGGATAAAGGAACAACAAACCAGTAAGGAAAACAGCTGTGGGGTCACATTTTAACTAGATCTGAACGTAATAGAAATCTCACTGTTCAAGCCTGAAAACCAGGAAACAACTTTGCTTTTCCTGATGAATCTCTTCTCTATTAAACTAATCATACATGATCACCACAGAGAGTTTGGAAGCACAGACAAGCACTAAGAAAAAGTTAAAATCACAGTGAACATCCCCACCCAAAGATAACACAGTTAATATTGTATTTATTGTATTGTATTTCCAGTCTTTTTTTTCTAGTCTGGTGGTCTCAGTCTAGAGTATGGTATTGTCTTCTGAGTTTTCAGTGTTTTTGTATCATGAGCATTTTTCATGTCATTATTTCCCCAAAATACCATTTCTATTGTGTAGATGTGCTTTTACCTCTAACATTAATCAAACATCAATGACAGACATTCTACCCCAACCCACACCCCCACCCCAAGCCCACGGCCTCAGAATCCTACCACAACTGTAAAAGAAACGGGTGCTGCAAAAAGTAACAAGGGCCTGAAGATTTAAGTATCGCCATATGTGTCTTAGTTGTATAAATACAAATTATAGGTATATCTCAAAAATCAAAGAAGTCGGGAAAGATTGAGAAATAATACCACCCCTTCCCAAGCGTGTTTTTCCTCTTCATGTTGACCTATTATTTCTGCATCAATTTCCGCACCACCACAAGCAAAAAGAAAGCTCTTCCCCCTCAAGTCCTTTTCCAGAATGAGTTTGTTACTTGCTTTAAAGGAAGCAAGGCTGCGTCCTCCAGGATACAAAGGGATCATTCTGGCCACAGACATGCTGAGGCCTTGACTTTTCCTTAGTCAAGGAGGCAATTTGCCAACAAAATTAACTAGATCATGTCTCATTTGACTGCAAGTCAATGGTTCTTGCATGAAATTTGATTCCAACCTACGCCAGACCTGACATCAAAATTAAAAATAAAAATGAGGAGTGCCTAGTCAGTTGAGCATCAGACTCTTGATTTGGGCTCAGATCATAATCCCAGGGTTGTGGCATCAAGCCCCACATCAGTCTTTCTTGGGATTCTCTCTCTCTCCCCCTCTGCGCCTCTCCCCTGTTCTCATTCTCTCAAAAAAATAAATAAATAATAATAATAATTAATTAAAAAAATAAAATACATAAAAATGAAAGTTGAGTCAGGTGCTCCCTTAAGTCTTTAGGCATTCTGCTTATTTCAAACATGAAGCACAATTTCTTTTTAATCTCTGGGTACAAGAACCAGAGAGAACGCATCTTCCATATTTCAACTCCCCTAAATATTTTAACCTTCTAGGAAAACACCAGGCACCAAATAAATATTTGTTGATAAGTGAGCACACTTCATTTGTTGATGAATGAGCACACTTCAGCATTTTGTGATGTCAAGATCAGAAACCAGGGAGCAGGGTGAACTCTTATGGGCTTCTGTGTGTGGTGGAAAGAGGTGGCAATTAGAAAGGCATTCCATTAGGGCTGTGGTCCCTCCCTAGTTCGAGTTCTTCCAGGCTCTAGCTCTTCCTCCAGGGCTGTACTGCCTAGTCTTTCTTCAGCCATTAAGTACTCATTTCCAATGGAATTAAAACTGTTTAAACTTACTAAGGACTTCTTAGATCTAGATTCAGTCAGAATTATATTTCAAGAACTTTTGATGCTAGAATAATAAAAGTGGGGGGAAATCCTTGTTGGTATTTAAGTTTTTCTTCCTCTTTTCCCCTCTGCTAGTTTCCTAAAAATAGAATAACTTTTACTATTCATGACATAGATACCAGGCTGAAGAATGTTAGGGAAGTCATATTAGTGTTTAACTTCAAAAACATTGGGCAGGTATCAGTGAGGGCAGTTTGTGTTCATACACTAATAGTATTCATAAGTTTAAGTTCAGAATTATAGTTATGCTTCCTTAATGAAATGGTTACCAGCAGATTGTACAATTTCAAGAACATATTTTGTTAATAAAAGCATAATGAACCAAAATCAATTATAATGTTAAAGTTGCTAACGTGATTTGTTTGAAATATTTTTGCGACCCTGCAAAGTGAATTTTAATGGTTTTCAAATGGAAGGAATTGAGCCTCCAGATACACTCTCCCCAAAGGAGTTCACCCATGAAGAAGGCATGCAAACTCCAGCAGGAAACTCTTTAATGCACAGTGTAGACTCTGGCCCCGAGAGTCATGCAATAGTCGATTCACATACCATACAAATAATAGTCTTTGTGATTGCTTGTTTCCAGATAGTTGACATTAATTTCTACCATCCTGGTACCATTTCCCCATCAATGAAATCTATTTTTGATGTCATTACCCATAAGAAAGTGGAATCTGTGGGCGCCTGGGTGGCTTAGCTGGCTAAGCATCTGACTTTGTTTCAGGTCATGATCTCATGGCTCGTGAGTCTGAGCCCCGCATCAGGCTCTGTGCTGACAGCTCTGAGCCTGGAGCCTGCTTTGGATTCTGTGTCTCCCTCTCTCTCTGCCCCTCCCCCACTCACGCTCTCTCTCTTCTTCAAAAATAAATAAGCATTAAAACAATTTTTTTTTAAAGAAAGTGAAATTTGTTCTCACCCTTCCCTTGAAAGTAGACTGAACTGGGAGGCTCTGGACAAATGACATGCAGATGACTGATACTCTGGGACCTTTGAAGTTAAGTAATTAGAAGCTTCCAGCTTGATACACTTTTGCCTTCTCTTAAAACACTGGCTCTGTGGAACACCAGCTACCACGTGAGAAGTTTCACTCCTTTGGCGTCACTGATGTTATAATCCCGAGCAACTTGGAGAGCCCCTGGAGGGTGAGAAGCTAAAGAGACAGAGTACCAAGGAGCACTGAGAAGCCATATGAGTGAAAAACCCATTTCGGGAACGGACCTTTAAGCCCCAGCCTCCCCAGTTAACACCACAGGGATGGGAGAAGAACTGCCCAGAGGAGCCTGTCCTAAAATCCTAACTTACAAAATTGCGAGCAACGCAAAATGGTTGTTTAAGCTAATAAACTTTGGCGTTGTTTGCTATTCAGCAGTAACTGCAATACAAAAATTACTCTTCTTTTAGAAATTTCCTGTCACTGATTCATCAACAGCTCACAAGTCCTCAATTTTTTCACCATCTGGTGTCACTGATAGGGGCTAATCTACGTCCAGTCTTTCGCCTAGTTTCTACTGTGATCAAATGATGATGATGCAACTGGGCTGGGGAAGACAGAGAGGCTAAACAACTTATGTAGCAGTTGAATTTATGACCCTGGTTTCATGTGACTCTAAACTCTTCCAAGGAATAATGGGAAAAGTGTGCAGGATTCAGCCTGTTGGGTCAATTTCATAAGGGTATATATCTTATGTTAATATTCAAATTAGTATGATCTCACCTATCAGCTAACAGGGAGGAACTGAGTGGGAGAGTAAACTGTTGCCTTGAACAGGTAATACAAATTCAGTCTAATCAAGCATAGGATCTATGATTATTTACGTTATTATCTAATTTGCCCTACAATTGCCTTTAGTAAGATAGCTACAAAAATTTTTTAATATAATTTATTGTCAAATTGGCTTACATACAACACCCAGTGCTCATTCCAACAAGTGCCTTCCTCAATGCCCATCACCCACTTTCCCCTCTCCCCCGCCCCTTCAGTTTGTTCTCTGTATTTAAGAGCTCTTGTGGTTTGCCTCCCTCTCTGTTTGTATCTATTCTTTCCCGTTCCCCTCCCCCATGGTCTTTTGTTAAGTTTCTCAAGATCCACATATGAGTGAAAACATATATCTGTCCTTCTCTGACTAACTAATTTCACTTAGCATGAATGGATAAAGAAGATGTGGTTTATATATACAATGGAATACTCCTTGGCAATGAGAAAGGATGAAATCATGCCATTTGCAATAATGTGGATGGAATGGAAGGTACTATGCTGAGTTAAATGTCAGTTATCTCAAGATAACTACAAAATTTAGATTGTAAGCCCTGAAATCAAAAAAGTCAATAATTATCAAATAGAGACTGTGACAGACTTGACCATGGAACACCAAGTGTGAAATTCTTTCTAAAATTATAAGAGGTTGAGGGGTGCCTGGGTGGCTCAGTCAGCTAAGTGTCCGAATTTGGCTTAGGTCATGATCTCGGGGTTCGTGAGTTAGAGCCCCGCATCAGGCTCTGTGCTGTCAGGGGAGAGCCTGTTTCCAATCCTCTGATCTACTTTTTCCCTGGCCCTCCCCAAATTGCACTTTCTCTCTCTCTCTCAAAAATAAACATTAAAAAAATTTAAATAAATTAATAAATAAAAGTGTAAGAGGTTGATACATCAAAACATTGTAGTGATGAATCAAAATGTCGGTTTTTCTTTAAGAAATCAACACGACCAAGCTACAGGAATTCAAATTACTTTAATAAAATATATTTTCTTTACTAAGTTTTAGGAGTGAGAGGTAAGAGGAATGAAACCAAAAAACATGACTGGAAGTGACAGTATAAAAATTCTGCTCTGGGGCATCTGGGTGGCTCAGTCGATTAAGCGTCCGACTTTGGCTCAGGTCATGATCCTGCCATCCATGAGTTCAAGCCCCAAGGTGGGCCTGTGCTGACAGCTCAGAGCCTGGAGCCTGCTTCAGATTCTGTGTTTCCCTCCCTCTCTCTCTGCCCCTCCCCTGCTCATGCTCTGTTTCTCTCTCAAAAATAAATAAACATAAAAAAAAATTCTGCTCTAAGGTAATGCTCAGATGAAAGCAACATAGTCATCTCTCATAAATATATCTTATCATATTACATAGCATTGTAATATGTATATACTTTTATTTCCTTTATATGAAATTCTTTTAGCCCTAGTTGGGGACCATAAAATAGAAATGAAAAGACATTGGAGGAGCCAAGATGGCAGAACAGCATGGAAGTTTTTTGCGTGTGTGTCTCACATCCTTGAAATACAGCCAGACCAACACTAAACCATCCTGCACACCTAGAAAACTGATTGGAGGATTAACACAACAATCTACAGAACCTGAACCACAGAATTCAGCAGATATGCGGCGCGGAGAGGTGAATTTGGGGAGTGAGAAACCCCAGAGGATAGGGAACCAATTTTGTGTGCGGAGAGAGTACAGAGACTGGGGAGGGAGGGAAGAATACGGGAAAAGCACCCCTCCCCAAAAGCAGCCGGAGAGAAAGTGGAAATTTGGAAACGGCCACAGGGACTAAACTAAAAAGGGAGAAAGGAGAGGGTTTGAATTCCATTAAGACTGTTAACAAGGGGAGCGCAAAGGCTGCAACTCCGCAGCTCCATACCTGGCGGTGCTCTGGTGGGAAGGGCGAATCCCCAGGAACAGAGTGGGGTCCGGGAGGATCTCGGGCCACACGGGGAAAAGCGGTTCCACTGCTGGAAGGACATTTGGTAGAGACTGTTGAAGCCACCTGGTCCCAGCAGACCCCAGAAAACGGCCACATTCGCTCGTTGCTGGGGCAAGGTCCTTAAGGGGGATGCCTGGTCCCAGATGTGTGTTGTGATTTTTCCATAATCCCTGAAAAGCTGCTGCTACACTATCTCACGAACTTTTTCTGGGGCGGGTGGCACCTGGCCGCGGTCTCGGGGCACCGGCAGCAGCAGGGTCCAGCAAGCGTTCCTGGGTGCAGCTGACATTCAGCCATTGCTCCCTGAGACCCTCCCGCAGAGGGGCGGAACGGGTCAAAGCCGTAGTCCTTCAGAAGTAAGGGGCCGGGGAAAACAGCCGCATCTGAGACAGAAGTCGGGAGAGAGGTGCTGCCTGGGGCCTGGTCACGGAGAGTGAAGAAGCGGGGAGTGGACGAGAGCTGAAGACAGAGGAACGGTGCGTGATTGCTGATCTGGGAGAACAGACTGGGTAGCTGAGTGGCGCATTTTCACCTCTCCCGCGCATGCGCATACTCACCTACGAGCACCACAATACTCCACCCCAGTAGGCTAGCAGCGCCATCTAGTGGAGAACGGAGCCATTACACTGAGCCCCGCCCAACTGAGCCAACCTCGCTCTGCAAGAACACAAGTCTCACCTCCGGCTTAGTTTATGGACCAAAAAGCGCTTCATAGTCTGACTTCTAGGGTAAAATGAAGTAATTTCAGTCCTATTTCAATCTGTTAGCAGGCCCATCTATTCAATTTTCTTTCTTTTTTTTTCTCTTCACTTTTTTTTGTTGAATACAGAAAGAGAAAAAATTCATTTTTATTTTCAACTTTTATAAAAATACTTTTCTTTAAAAGTTTTTACTATATTTTTTACTTTTGTGTAAATTTTTTCAAATTCTATTTTACTTCCATCATTTTATTTTAGTCTATTTCAGTGTATTCACTTTTCAAATTTTCAAACGATTTCCTTTTTTTTCTTTTTCTTTTTTCTCTTTTTCGTTTCTTTTCTTTTTCTTGAATACAGAAAGAGAAAAACTTCATTTTTATTTTCAGTTTCTATTAAAAATATTTTCCTTTAAATATTTTTACAATTTTTTTTGCCTCTGTGTAAGTTTTTTCAAATTATATTTTACTTCCATTTTACTGTTGTCTACTACAGTGTACTCACTATTTCAAATTTTCAAATGATTTCCTTTTTTTCTTTCTTTTTTCTCTTTTTCATTTCTTTTCTTTTTCTTGAATACAGAAAGAGAAAAAATTCATTTTTATTTTTAATTTTTATTAAAAATATTTTCCTTAATTTTTTCTACTATATTCTTTACTTCTGTGTAATTTTTTTCAAATTCTATTTTACTTCCATCATTTCATTTTAGTCTACTTCCATGTATTCATTTTTTCAAATTCTAAAATGATTTCCTTTTTTTTCTTTCCTTTCCCTTTTTTTTCTAATCTATCAAACAACTTTCAACACCCAGACCAAAACTCACCTAGGATCTAGCATCATTTATTCGATTTTGTGTGTGTGTGTGTGTTTAATTTTTTAGTTTTAATATTTTTTTAATTTTTTAATTTTAATTTTTTTAACTTTAATTTTTCTACCTGATTAATTCATTTTCTCCCTTCAAAATGACAAAATGAATGAATTCACCCCCAAAAGAAAGAGCACAAAGAAACGACAGCCAGGGATTTCACCAACACAGATACAAGCAAGATGTCTAAACCAGAATTTAGAATCACGATAATAAGAATACTAGCTGGAGTCGAAAACAGATTAGAATCCCTTTCTGCAGAGATAAAAGAAGTAAAAACTAGTCAGGATGAAGTAAAAAATGCTATAACTGAGCTGCAATCACGGATGGATGCCATGGCTCCAAGGACGGATGAGGCAGAACAGAGAATCAGCGATATAGAGGACAAACTTATGGAGAATAATGAAACAGAAAAAAAGAAGGAGATTAAGGCAAAAGAGCACAATTTAAGAACTAGTGACTTAAAAATCAGTGACTCATTAAGAAGGAACAACATCAGAATTACAGGGGTCCCAGAAGAAGAAGAGAGAGAAATAGGGGGAGAAAGGTTATGTGAGCAAATCATAGTGGAAAACTTTCCTAACCTGGGGAAAGACACAGACATCAAAATCCAGGAAGCACAGAGGACCCCCATTAGATTCCACAAAAACTGACTATCAACAAGCATATCATAGTCAAATTCACAAAATACTCCAGCAAGGAGAGAATCATGAAAGCAGCAAGGGAAAAAAAGTCCCTAACCTGCAAGGGAAGACAGATCAGGTTTGGAGCAGACCTATCCACAGAAACTTGGCAGGCCAGAAAGGAGTGGCAGGATATATTCAATGTGCTGAATCAGAAAAATATGCAGCCAAGAATTCTTTATCCAGCAAGGCTGTCCTTCAAAATAGAAGGAGAGATAAAAAAGTTTCCCAGACAAACAAAAATTAAAGGAGTTTGTGACCACTACACCAGCCTTGCAAGAAACGTTAAGGGGACTCTCTGAGGGGAGAAAAGATGAAAATATAAATAAATAAATAAATAAATAAATACCAAAAGCAACAAAGATTAGAAAGGACCAGAGAACACCACCAGAAACTCCAACTCTACAATCATCATGATGGCAATAAATTCATATCTTTCAGTACTCACTCTAAACGTCAATGGACTCAATGCTCCAATCAAAAGACATAGGGTAACAGAATGGATAAGAAAACAAGATCCATCTATATGCCATTTACAAGAGACCCACTTTAGACCTAAAGACACCTTCAGATTGAAAATAAGGAGATGGAGAACCATCTATCATGCTAATGGTCAACAAAAGAAAACCGGAGTAGCCATACTTATATCACACAATCTAGACTTGAAAATAAAGACTTTCTCAAGAGATGCAGAAGGACATTATGTCACAATCAAGGGGTCTATCAACCAAGAAGACCTAACAGTTGTAAACATTGATGCGCCAAATGTGGCAGCACCCAAATATATAAATCAATTAATCATAAACATAAAGAAACTCATCAATAGTAATACCATAATAGTAGGAGACTTCAACACCCCACTCACAGCAATGGACAGATCATCTAATCAAAAAATCAACAAGGAAACAATGGCTTTGAATGACACACTGGACCAGATGGACTTACTCAGACCATTTCATCCTAAAGCAGCAGAATATACATTCTGCTCTAGTGCACATGGAACGCTCTCCATAATAGACCACATACTGAGACACAAATCAGCCCTCAGCAAGTACAAAAAGATGGAGATCATACCATGCATATTTTCAGACCACAATGCCATGAAACTCGAAATCAATCACAACAAAAAATTTGGAAAGGTAACAAATACTTGGAGACTAAAGAACATGCTACTGAAGAATGAATGGGCAGAAGAAGTATTCTTTAACTTCTTTAACAAGAAGTTAAAGAGGAAATTAAAAGTATATGGAAGCCAATGAAAATGATAACACCACAACCCCAAACCTCTGGGATGCAGCAAAGGGGGTCATAAGAGGAAAGTATATAGCAACCCAAGCTTTCCTAGAGAAGGAAGAAAGATCTCAGATACACAACCTAATCCTACACCTTAAAGAGCTGGAAAAGAACAGCAAATAAAACCCCAAACCAGCAAAATACAGGAAATAGAGCAGAAATCAATGCTATTGAAACAACAACAACAAAAAAACCAGTAGAACAGATCAGTGAAACCAGAAGCTGTTTCTTTGAAATAATTAACAAAATTGATAAACCTCTAGCCAGTTTGATCAAAAAGAAAAAGGAAAGGACCCAAATAAATATATCAAGAATGAAAGAGGAGAGATCACAACCAACACAGCAGAAATAAAAATAATAATAAGAGAATATTATGAGCAATTATATGCCGATAAAATGGGCGATCTGGAAGAAATGGACAAATTCCTAGAAACATATACACTACCAAAACTGAAACAGGAAGAAATAGAAAATTTGAACAGACCCATAACCAGTAAGGAAATCAAATTAGTAATCAAAAAATCTCATAAAAAACAAGACTCCAGCACCAGATGGCTTTCCAGGGGAATTCTACCAAACATTTAAGGAAGAGTTAATTCTCTTGAAACTGTTCCAAAACATAGAAATGGAAGGAAAACTTCCAAACTCTTTCTATGAAGCCAGCATTACCTTGATTCCAAAACCAGACAGAGACCCCACTAAAAAGGAGAACTATAGACCAATTTCCCTGGTGAATATGGAGGCAAAAATCCTCAACAAGATATTAGCCAACTGGATCCAACAATACATTAAAATAATTATTCACCACAACCAAGCAGGATTTATACCTGGGATGCAGGGCTGGTTCAATATCCGCAAAATAATTAACATGATTCATCACATCAATAAAAGAAAGGACAAGAACCATATGATCCTCTCAATAGATGCAGAGAAAGCATTTGACAAAATACAGCATCCTTTCTTGATAAAGACCCCAAAGAAAGCAGGGATAGAAGAAACATATTTTGAGATCATAAAAGCCATATATAAATGACCCAATGCTAATATCATCCTCAATGGGGAAAAACTGACAGCTTTCCCCCTAAGGTCAGGAACAAGACAGGGATGTTCGCTCTCGCCACTGTTATTCAACATAGTATTGGAAGTCTTAGCCTCTGCAATCAGACAACACAAAGAAATAAAAGGCATCCAAATCGCCCAGGAGGAGATCAAACTTTCACTCTTTGCAGATGACATGATACTCTATATGGAAAACCCAAAAGATTCCACCAAAAAACTACTAGAATTGATTCATAAATTCAGCAAAGTTGCAGGATATAAAATCAATGCACAGAAATCTGTTGCATTCCTGTACACCAACAATGAAGTGACAGAAAGAGAAATCAAGGAATCGATCCCATTTACAGTTGCACAAAAAACCATAAAATACCTAGGAATAAATCTAACCAAAGAGGTGAAAAGTCTATACGCTGAAAACTATAGAAAGCTTATGAAAGAAATCAAAGAAGACACAAAAAAATGGGAAAAGGTTCCATGCTCCTGGATAGGAAGAACAAATATTGTTAAAATGTCGATACTACCCAAAGCAATCTACATATTCGATGCAATCCCTATCAAAATAATACAAGCATTCTTCACAGAGCTAGAACAAATAATCCTAAAATTTGTATGGAACCAGAAAAGACCCCAAATAGCCAAAGCAATCTTGAAAAAGAAAACCAAAGCAGGAGGCATCACAATCCCAGACTTCAAGCTATACTACAAACCTGTAATCATCAAGACACTATGGTACTGGCACAAGAACAGACACTCAGATCAATGGGACAGACTAGAGAACCCAGACATGGACCCACAAACGTATGGCCAACTAATCTTTGACAAAGCAAGAAAGAATATTCAATGGAATAAAGACAGTCTCTTCAGCAAGTTGTGCTGGGAAAACTGGACAGCGACATACAGAAGAATGCACCTGGACCACTTTCTTACACCATACACAAAAATAAACTCAAAATGGATGAAAGACCTCAATGTAAGACAGGAAGCCATCAAAATCCTCAAGGAGAAAACAGGCATAAACCTCTTTGATCTTGGCCGCAGCAGCTTCTTACTCAACACGTCTCCAGAGGCAAGGGGAACAAAAGCAAAAAGGAACTACTGGGACTTCATCAAAATAAAAAGCTTCTGCATAGCAAAGGAAACAATCAGCAAAACTAAAAGGCAACCGACAGAATGGGAGAAGATATTTGCAAACAATATATCAGGTAAAGGGTTAGTATCCAAAATCTGTAAAGAACTTATCAAACTCAACACCCAAAAAACAAATAACCCAGTGAAGAAATGGGCAAAAGACATGAATAGACACTTCTCCAAAGAAGACATCCAGATGGCCAACCGACACATGAAAAAATGCTCAACTTCACTCATCATCAGGGAAATCCAAATCAAAACCACAATGAGATACCATCTTACACCTGTCAGAATGGCTAACATGAACAACTCAGGTAACAACACATGTTGGTGAGGATGCGGAGAAAGAGGATCTCTTTTGCATTGTTGGTGAGAATGCAAGCTGGTGCAGCCACTCTGGAAAACAGTATGGAGGTTCCTCAAAAAACTAAAAAATAGAACTACCCTACAACCCAGCAATGGCACTACTAGGCATTTATCCACGGGATACAGGTGTGCTGTTTTGAAGGGACACATGCACACCTATGTTTATAGCAGCACTATCAACAATAGCCAAAATATGGAAAGAGCCCCAATGTCCATCGATGGATGAATGGATAAAGAAGATGTGGGAAATATATACAATGGAGTATTACTCAGCAACCAAAAAGAATGAAATCTTGCCATTTGCAACTACGTGGATGGAACTGGAGGGTATTATGCTAAGTGAACTTAGTCAGTCAGAGAAAGACAAATATCATAGGACTTCACTCAGATGAGGACTGTAAGAGACAAAACAGATGAACATAAGTGATGGGAAACAAAAATAATATTAAAACAGGGAGGAGGTCAAAACATAAGAGACTCATAAAAATGGAAAACAAACCGGGTTACTGGAGGGGTTGTGGGAGGGGGGATGGGCTAAATGGGTAAGGGGCACTAAGGCATCTACTCCCGAAATCATTGTTGCACTATATGCTAACTAATTTGGATGTAAATTTTTAATTTGTAGTTAAAAATTAATTAATTAATTTTTATTTATAAAAAATAAAATTAAAAACAAAAAGAAATGAAAAGACATCAAGTTCTAGACTTTCCGGCCTGACATGTCATTGATTAATGTAAGTATTTAGAGATTTTGAAAGCTTTAAAATATTAGAACTTTATTTAGAAAACAGGGGAGCCTGACATACACTTATAATTTGTACCTGTTATAACTACTGTGTCACAACCAATATCCCATTAATATTTTCCTTTTTTTAGGGAGCTAGATATTGTTTTTTATTTTATTTTTCTGATAATCTCCATTGCTTATTCTATTTCACAGGACATTTGATGGCATTTCAAACAAATATTAATAACTGGGCTTGATGAGATGGGTTAATTGAAATATCTTAAATTTGCTTTTTTGTGGTCACCTCACAGAAATGTGTATATCTGGAGCACCTGGGTGGTTCAGTTGATTGAGTGTCCAACTTCAGCTCAGGTCATGATTTCACTGTTTGTGGGTTCGAGTCACGCATCAAGGTCTGTGCTGACAGCTCAGAGCCTGGAGCCTGTTCGGATTCTGTGTCTCCTTCTCTTCTGTCCCTCCCCCGATCATGTTCTGTCTCTCTGACTCTCAAAAATAAGTAAATATTAAAAAAAAAAAAGAAATGTGTGTAACTTCCAAACCAAGCTTGAAAATTAGTTGTTTTCATCCACTGCATTGCACAGAGTAAAAAGAGCCTCCAATCTTCCTTTTACCTATTTTTCAACACGTTTTTTACTTCTGCCTCCAAAGTCTTAAGTTACAGCACGTGGATATTGTGCTTATCGGTTTAAATACTTCAGGCGTTGGTGGAGGTGCTGTTGGTCACTACGAATTTCTTCTGTCATGTGTGAAGCATAAGGAAGAATGAGCATTATCATTCTCTTGTTTTCAAAATCAGTCTCAGGGTAGATCCACTTCCAAAGCTTATGGCCCAACTTTGAAGTTCATGCCACTTCAAAAGCTTTGCCTTGAAGTGTGTTATGGAGAGAAACGTACACCAAGACATCCTGAATTTTAAGGTTTATTGCGAATTACTTCCTGTGGTGAAAAATAAAAGCAAAATAATAAATGTGGGAAAGTCCGTCTGAAAGAAAACTTGAAGAGATATGGAAATCAAATTTTCCCTTATAAAAAAAAAAACACCTAAATGTTTACTTTGCAAAGGTTTTAGCATGCTTTTTTTTCATGGTTTATTCTATGAATAACTTTCAACTGAAAGATACAAGTTGTTCATTCTAAATAAGATTATATTGGGAACAGTTTGAGTATTTTTAAAAATCCTAATAAATCTTAAAATTGTATTAGGTAGAGACCCACGCATAGAACCAAGGGTAAAAAAAAAGAGTAGTCTTATTTGTCTCTGTCATGTATAAATAATTTAAAGTGTTAGTGAAGAACAGAAAGAAGTTTATATGAAAGGTAAATACCGTTTGCTTATATTTAGAAGTTATATTTAATTTCCTTTAATGTGTATTTAGTTTTGAGAGAAGGAGAGAGACACAGAGTGCAAGAGAGGGAGGGACACAGAGAGAAGGAGGCACAGAATCCGAAGCAGGCTCCAGCCTCCGAGCCATCAACACAGAACTCGACACAGGGCTCGAACTCATGAACTGTGATACCATGGCCTGAGCTGAAGTCAGACGCTCAACCAACTGAGCCACCCGGGTGCCCCGTACTTAGAAGTTATATTTAAACCATGGTAGTTCCTTAGAGACAGGGCCACTTGTCTGTTCTGTTCACTGGTATGCTCTATCACTTTATTAATGCCAGCCACAATGTAGGTGCTCAAAAAACATTTGTTAAATAAATGAATTAGTCACTGATAAATCACTGAGAGGATACAGAGAAAAGATAGCAAAATGTTCCCAGAAATAGAACATGATGGTTTTCTACTCACAGATCATTAAAATCTGGAGCTGGAAGAAACCTTCAAAAATCACCCAGACCTTTGTGACCTATGGATCACAAACCGACAGCATTGGTATCCCCTGAGAGTTGGTTAGACATGCAGCATGTCACAGCTCACCCAGATGTATTGAATCCAAATCTGCATTTAAGCGACCCCCCCCCCCTCCACCGGGTGATTCACGTGCACAGTCAAGTTCACAAAGCCCAGACTTAAATGACTCTGAAGCTCACAGCAGAATCACATCTAGGGACCCAGGGGTCAATGTGATCACCTATCACAGGAAGGGTTGAAAATTAAAGGCCTTGGGAAAGTGGATCCCACAGCTGATATGATAGAGTCAGTCTGAGGAGCAGGTACAGAATCTAACAGAACAAAGGTCTCTGGTCATAAGCTGAGCAAACTGTCAATAAAGTATGGTTGAAGACCGAGTAGAAGTCCTTCCCAAAGGGTGTGAGAAAGACAGCAATGGTCAATTCAGATAGACTTCTTGGAAGTCCAAAAAGGTAGTAAGCACCTTTTGGCGTCTCAGATGGTCCATGTAGGTTACAGACCTTTAGATACTGAGCTGAAACATGAGAGAAGGGCTCTGAGGTGGGGTGACAAAAGGAAGGAAAGAAGAAGGGAGGAAAGTATCCAGAAATGTGTAAGAAGACCAGAAAATAATGTCAGGAACAGAATATCAATTTCTATTAAAGGGGGAAGAAAACAATTTATATTAAAGATCTACTACATGACAGACACTGGACCAAAGGCTTTGTATAGAGTATCTGGCTGCATTCCATAAAATAGGCATTGTTATCTGAATTTCTAGATTAAAAAAAAAGAAAAGGAAAAAACTAAGACTCAGAGAATAACAGAACAGCCATCTCAGAGGGATGGATCATGTATGACCTACATATATGAAGAGCTCAGCTTCACAAGAGATCAGGGAGATGCAAGTCAAGGCCAAATGAGGCTCCATTTTGTAACTATAGGCTGATACAGATGAAGAAGCCTGACAACATCAAGTGTTCCAGCAGATGTTGGATTGATCCAGATGTTGGATTAATACAGCTCTTATACATTACCAGTGGGACTATAAATGGGTACAACTACTTTGAGAAAAAAACTTTAGGTTTATCTTATAAAATTGAGGGTATGCCTACCTTTCATCCTAGCAATTCTATTCTGAGACACATAGTTTAACAAAAGACAATCTTGCACATGTGGATATTAAAGAGAAGTTTTTGTGGGGCACCTGGGTCCTTCAGTAGGTTGAGTGTCTGACTCCTGATCTCAGCTCACGTCTTGATCTCAGGGTTGTGAGTTCAAGACCTGTGTTAAAAGAGAGAGAGAGGGAGAGAGAGAGAGAGAATTTTTGTAGCAGCATGAAATGCTAATAACAAAACTGGAAACAGCTTCGGTACTTTGAAGTGCAGATAGATACATGTTTGGTAAAGTCATATAATGGAATGGTCTGCTGCAATAAAATGAATGAATCAAAGCCACATTCAGCAATATGGCTGAATTTTTGTGATAGTACATTTAGAAAAATAAGCAAGTCCTAAAAGACTACATATAATATAAAACTTTTGGTTTTAAAGTTCATAAGCAAATAAAACTAAACACTGAGGCAAATGTGAGTACAAAAACTAAAAAAATAAGGCAAGAGAATGATCAGCATAAAATTCAAGTCAGTGACAACAGGAAGGGTAGAGGCAAACAGAGAGAATAGAGAGAGGCACAGAAATGAAATTTGCACTATGACCCATGAATTGGGTCATGGATTCAAGGGTTATTCATTATATTATTAAATAAATAGCTCCAAAGGCCCATGACTAAACTAAACATATAATGAGTAAGGATAATGACTAAATCAGTACTGTACATGGGGCGTCCAAATTCGGAAAAGAAAAAGAAAAGAAGAGAATAATTTTTCAAGCATTAATTTTTTGACCGGGTTACAAAAGTCAAACTTCTCGCAAAGACTATCAGATCATGCCATCACATATTGTAATCAGAAATATTTTTTAAAAAATTATTTGACTTATTTTTTACCCTAAGAATTAGTACCTATGTACATTTAAAACCAGAATTTTGTCAACTCTAAAATAAAATAAGTTTATTTTCCTAATTTCAGTTTCAGTATTAGATTTCAATCAAACCTCTTTTTTTTTTAATTTAGTATATTTTCTGTTCAAAGTGGTATTACTTTAATTGGTCCTTTCCCAGAATCAATAATCTTAAACTAATATGGCTCTTCCATATTAGAAAGAGCTTCCTTATGTTAGACCCAAATCTGCCCTTGGTAATCTCTTTTGGCTCTATTCCTGCCTTCTGGGATACTTCTCTACTTATTTGAAACCACCTTGCTTCCAGAGTTTCACTTTCTCTGTTGTAAATCCTACTCTGAGCAGTCCAACACTCAATGATTATGGTCTTTTATGAGTCCCTGTCTGCATCAGTAAATTGAAACTTACGATACTTTAAATTTTTAATTGAATTTATTTGTTCATTCCTGGCTTCCTCAGCTACAGGATAAGCTCCCCAAGGGCTGCTGCCTTACATGTTTTATATCTCATAATATTAGAGATTTGGAGTGTCAGACACTCACCTTTTCTTCCATCCAGGCCCTTCACAGTAAAGAGCAGACGGTGGAAGTGTATAGAGATCTAAAAATTAGTTTTGTTAATCATGATCTAATAACGACAACAAAAAAGAGACAAGACTGATAAAGCTGGATCGAAGAATATAGATGGAACCTGAGGCCAAACTGGGAGCCTTTGAAAACTACTGAGCCTGCAAAACAAAACTGAACTGTCAGACTTTTCCCTCTCTACCCCTAGTCTCTTAAAAATCCCCTTCCAGTGGGCCTATGATGTAGAGAATAGTCATGCAGGCCCATCTTGCATGAGCATAGGCCATAGGCATTTCCTGAGAGAGAAATTTCCCATTGTCAGGGAACAGCACTGACCATTGAACTTGGTTAGTCCATTTAATTAGGTGAAAAGAAAAAGAAACTGAAAGGTTCACTCCACTAGTGTTTCACCCAGTGGGAAAGACATAGCACTCTCCTCTGGTAGAAATATGAGGGGAGCAGTGGCATCTTCTGTTGAATGAATGAATGAACAAATGCATGAACTAAAAATGCTCATGGGACAAAAGGCACATTGTTTGTGATGAGGTATGCCTCTGTACCAAGAAAAATGAACACTGATATTCAGATGCAAATGACCTCCAACCTACTTTATCGATTCCTTGGACAACAGCAACAAGTCCAAGTGTTGTAAGCTGAGCTGTTATTCCCTGTAGGTGTGATATGTCTGGAAACACATTTTATACCTAAAAAAATGAAAATAAAGCACCAACATAATGTTTAAAACAACTATATTTAAATGACATATAAATGTTTCTTATCTGTGGAGAGGGTTCTCTAGATGATTTGGACTAGGCGAGGCTTTTTCAAATATATGTCCAAAGATACGTCTTTCCCAAACAATCTCCATGCATCAACCAAAGATACTTCTTTCCTCCAAGGAATTTTGATCTGCATTCAAAATTAAAGTCATCTTTTCTACAATTATCGTTGCCCATGCAATGTTTGTGAATGCATCCAGAAGCTGTTGAACGGTAAATGGTAAGAGGGTGGGGGAGGGAAGGGAGAAGAGATCACTGTTTCCATAGTGACTTCTTCACTATGACCAATAGATACATTCTTTAGGGTGTCATCGATAAATAAGAATTAGGATCAGGACAAAGCAGCGATGGAAAGACTTAGATCAAACTATTTATGGGGGCGCCTGGGTGGCTCAGTCGGTTAAGCGTCCGACTTCGGCTCAGGTCACGATCTCGCGATCCGCGGGTTCGAGCCCCGCGTCAGGCTCTGGGCTGATGGCTCAGAGCCTGGAGCCTGCTTCCGATTCTGTGTTTCCCTCTCTCTCTGCCCCTCCCCCGTTCATGCTGTGTCTCTCTCTGTCTGAAAAATAAACGTTAAAAAAAAATTAAAAAAAAAAACAATTTATGAATGTCCTGTGCCAGTGAGTGACTTAATATATGCCTGTTTATTCGTATCCTAGCCTCTGATTTTTTAAGTGAACTAAGAATTTTTAAAAGTGGAAATTTATACATGTTAACGAATTCAGGGATCCAGAAATAATGACTCTTATTCTTTCTTTCTTTCTTTCTTTCTTTCTTTCTTTCTTTCTTTCTTAAGTAGGCACTTAGACTAGCACAGAGCCCAACACGGAGCTTGAACTCATGACCCTGAGATCAAGACCCAAGCTGAGATCAAGAGTTGGGTGCTTAACTGACTGAGCCACCCAGGCACCCTTTCACTTATCATTTCTAGCAAAGTGATAAACATCACAATCTATTTGAGGTGAAGAGAGAGGAGTTTTAAGTGTCTTCAGCAAACAGTGAAGTAGACATACACATAGAGCTATGGGATAAAAAATAAGAAGTGGTAGTGATTTTGTTCTTTCTAAGTTATTTAGCTTCATGGGATTAGGGAAACCAATAAATGCAGAGTTGGAGTAAGCACTGTCATTAGCTCTCTACTATTTTACAGGCTTGAAGCATGCATCTACATGCTCAAGGGGGAAAGGAGAGAAAGAGAGGGAAAGTTGCTCAATGACCTAGGTCAACATATGAGCCACGTCAAAAGGAAGAATATAATCATTTACTTGCAATTCTTAAGCTTCTTGCTTGCTCGATGGACCTGTTCAGCTGGACATTGTCTAGGGTATGACTCTCCCAAGAGGACAATTCTTTACAGTCTGGCACAAAGAAATGCAGTCATTATAACCAGCCATGACAACAGTGCTATGTAAACATCAATTTAGTAATTTTCTACTGTAGATTATCAGTTTTATCACAGAAGTACACTGAAGCACTTATAGAGGTGTAGATATTTGTAGTTGATGTTTTAATGATTTACGATGAGAAAAATGAAACAATGTCTCCCTCCAGGAACTTATGGTCTGGTCCAGAGGTGATAAAACAAAAGTGTGATAGCTGGTATGTTCAGAAACAAAAAGATGTTCTGAAAGAAAAGGAAATCTCTAACTTGAAAAGATATATGCATCCCTATGTTTATTGCAGCATGATTCACAATAGCCAAGATATGGAAACAACCCAAGTGTCCATCTAGATGAACAGATAAAGAAGACACGGTATTATATATATTTTATATTATATATATATATGTATGTATAATGGAATATTATTCAGCCATAAAAAAAGAATGAAATCTTCCCATCATGACAACATGGATGGACCTCGAGGATATTATGCTAGTGAAATAAGTTAGTCAGAGAAAGACAAATACCATATGATTTCACTTATATGTGGAATCTAAAAAAACAATGAACAAACAAAAGCAGAAACAGACCCATAATACAGAGAACAAACTGGTGGTTTCCAGAGGGAATGAGGGGTGGGAAAGTGGGCAAAATGGGTGAAGGGGAGTGGGAGATACAGGCTTCTAGTTATGGAAGGAATAAGTCACAGGGGGAAGAAGGCACAGCATAGGGAATATAGCCAATGGAATTGTAATGGTGTTGTATTGACACACTATAGTGACAGATGGGAGCTATAGTTGTGGTGACCATGATACATAGGGTTGTCCCAACCACTATGTTATTCATCAGGAACTAATGTAGGAGTGTGTGTCAACTATACTTCAATAACAACAAAACTGATGAGTAAGCAAAAAGAGAAAAGAAAGAACTATGGAGAATATCTTTAGAGGGCAGAATGGGGGAGAGAAATCAATGGAGACGGTAAAAGCAAAAAAGTAGGAAAATTAGGATTCACTATTGTGGCAGTTCAGAGAGATGGTAATCAAATACACAAAATAAGACAAATCAAGGAGATAAAGATTAAGAAATTCCAAACGGATTTATATATTTTTGTTTTGCATTGTATTAAGTATCTGAAGGCAATTTCAATAGAGGATGGGAGAATAAGGAAATAAAACATTTAGTGAATATTTTTCTCTTCTAAGCATTTTACATATATTATCTCATTGAATTTTTCTACCCTAAAATGTAGACATTATTGTCACTATTTTATGGATTAAGAAAAAACTGTCATCCAAATGGATAAAGAAGATATGGTGTGTGTGTGTGTGTGTGTGTGTGTATTGAGCTATACACAGTGTATATTGAGTATACACACACACACACACACACACACACACACACACACAATGGAATATTACTCAGCGATCAAAAAGAATGAAATCTTTCCATTTGCAAAAATGTGGACAGAACTAGAATGTATTATGTTAAGCGAAATAAGTCAGTCAGAGAAAGATAAATACCATATGATTTCACTGATATGTGGAATTAAGAAACAAACAGAGGAACATAAGGGAAGGGAAGGTAAAATAAGATAAAAACAGAGAGGGAGGCAAACTGAGGGTTGCTGGGGGGATGGCCTAAGTGGGTGATGGGCAATAAGGAGGGCACTTGTTGGGATGAGCTCTGGGTGTTATATGTAAGGGATGAATCACTAAATTCTACTCCTAAAAGCATTATTACACTATATATTAACTAACTTGGATTTAAATTAAAAAAAAATTTTTTTTTTAATGGGGCATCTGGGTGGCTCAATTGGTTAAGTGTCGACTTTGGCTCAGGTCATAATCTCACAGTTTGTGAAGTCAAGCCTCATGTTGGTCTTTGTGTTGTCAGCACTGAGCCTGCTTCGGATCCTCTGGTCCCCTTTCTCTGCCCCTTCCCCACTGTTTCTCTCTCTCAAAATAAATGTAAATTTTTAAATAAATAAATAATAAAAAATTTAAAAGTTAACTAAATAAATGAAAAAAACTGTCATAAACTCCCACAGTGAAGAATTCAAACCAGGTCTTTTTAACTACAAAATCCATGTTCTGTGCCCAAAAAGCTCTCCAGGGTTTAAGAAATTAATGAATGGTTAAAAATAATTTTTAAATTCTCTCTGTAAGGAAATAATAATAACTAGAGCTTACCGAATACTTACAATGTGACAGGTCCCATTCTGAGTGCTTTGCTTATATTACCTTGATTGCCACAACAACCCTGCGAAAGATGTGTGCTGGAACCAGCTAGAACCAGCTAGAACCTGCAAGACACATAAATCTGGGCTTCCTCTCTCACCTGCCCCCAGAGCTGATTTAACAGAACACCACTGTTATTATCATGCCCATTTTACAGAAGAGGGGCTCTTGCACAAGATCGCACAGCTAAAAAGAGTCAAAGCTGAAACTGAACTCAGGCAGGCCAGCTAGATTCCAGATTTTAACCCTTGCCTTATACTGGGATACTTAGAACTTGAAACAGTGGCATGATCGAGGAGAAGCATGTTGATCCCATGCACCTGATACGTTTGGAGGCACAGGAGGCGGAGCAAGAGACATTGCACATGATGTGTGATCACACGTGAGGATAAGCAGGATGGAATCGTGAGCTCCGATAATCAGCTTTGGATTCAGCAAGGACGAGGGACGTTTGTACCTAGAAAAGAAGTGAACGAGGGTCTAATGAATATACATGGGGGTTTTGGAGGTGACAGGGAAGCAAACTGAGACATGCATGTAATACGGAGCTCAATCTTGTCTATAATATTGAAGCCAAGGTTATTTGTCAAGAGACAGAAGAGGAGAGATTAGTTGAAACCATTTAAAAAGTAGAAAAGTCTTGAAATCTCATTAGCGACAGTGTCTCATCAGCCCTGTTTTAGAGATTTGAAAATGAATGTTATATATAGAAAAATATTAAGCGACCGGTTGAAATCCCACCATGTGGGTAATATGCAGCAGTTTGCTAAACTGTTCTTGCAAACAATCACTTCCTTTATTCAATGTGCAACATATGTATTGCAGTTGGCATATTGGCTATCTGGCCAGCAGGGTTGCATGCCCCGTCAGACAGCATGGAAGAAGCTGGCTTTATTTACTGAGTTAGCATTGCCTCGGGAGAGGCGTGATCAGTAACTAAAATGCAGTAGGATGATAAACGTTTGCACTTATTTTGACCACAGGGACGAGACCTTTAAGATACAAACCAGAAATCTGTCCTCAAGGAAACGTGTTTGCAACCAATTTCATTTTATCTAAAATAATGTATTTGCATCTTAGTAGTGATCACTGCCTCGAGATTTCCTAATAATATTCATGTGAGTTGAACTGTTTTCTGGTAACCAAAGCAGAAGCAGAGGATATGCCTGAAATGAATGTGATATGGTTTTAAATGTATTCAAATTGTGGAGACATCAGGTTGACTCTACTGTTTTGAACATTTGCCAAAACTTGTCTTTCCCTGGCATTATCTTTTCACACACAGACAATGTCAGCATCTTGATGGCTGGTTTTATATTCTTTTACATGATAGATAGGTGGGAATGTACACAATGTAGGAAAATTGAATCACAGTCGACACACTTCGAAAGAGCACTAAATGCAAAAAGATATCTTAGATTCTTTATGAGGTCTTGATCAGTATCGAACCGATATTTTCAGTGGTTGCTTACATTGTAATTTGAATGACGTTAGTAAGCAGTGATTAGTCACTTAAGGAGAAATAAGTTGAAATCTTAAACCAGTCAATCTTCTTGACAAAGAGGAACTATATAGAAAGAAATGATCCATGCTGTCCCCGCCTCTTGGACTCACTTCAGAATTGTTTTTCCTTTTTAATAGCCTCTCTTCCATACGAGTGCTAATTTTCCAACTAGTTGTTGCCATTTGAGTATTCCCTTAAAAGTCAGCTCTCAGCATTACCTTATAGTCACTTGGAGTCAGCCAAAGGTATAAATGCCACCTCTCTCTCCAACACATTGTGACACACGTTCTTTGGAATCTATACCTGTATGTTTTTATTTTATTTATTATTGCAGTCATTATCGTCCATGCATGTTCCCAAGTGAACAAGGACCACTCCCGGAGAATAACTCTAAAAACTCTGTAGAGTTCCATATCTTTTATGTTTCCCCTCTTCGACTAGAGTGAACAGACCCAGAGACAATTACCGCACACAGTACAAGAAACAAATGACCGTGTTTCCTGCTGCTTTTCCTTTTATCTGCCTTTCGCGTGCAGTCACTGTTCCATATTCAGGAGCATTCTGTAGTCTGTGATGTACTTCTTAATAATACACCAAGGAGATGGTATTTGGCAGAGAACGGCTGTCAGAAACTTAGATTCAAAAGGTTGTAGGATTTTTAAAATGTACACGGGCTACTTGTGCCAGCAACTGGAACAGCTAATTCTAGAAACCCAACTATGTTTCCAATAGAGAACTGCGGCTTTGTTCCTCCCAGACGCATGTTTGTTCATAAATTCAAACCACTTCTCAAGCGATACAAGCACAGCACACAGATCTGTCTATGAGGGAAAAAAACCAGAGCATTCCAGGGAATTATTCTATAAAGCACCAAATAAATAGAATAGGTCATACACCAGGATAGAAATAGATGTGAGGCTCTGCTCCTTTTTCTGTAGTCCTGTATCTTTCCACGATTCCTTTCTCTATATTTTCCACGTTATTTTGTCCTGCTTCTTCAGCATTAATTGCAGGTCCCTGTCATGCTGGGAATGGCTTGTTCCTCTGTCGTTGGAATGATCCAGACTCTCACACCTCAATGCACTTGTTGGTGGGGGGCGGGCGGGGGGGGGGGGAGGGTGTGGAGCAGTGGTGAAGTTTTGATAGTTGGCCTGGCAGTAAAGTTCAACCTTTTTAAAATTGCCCTCCTACTGGGCCGAAGGGCTGGTTTTCTTGTTCCCTGTGTCATGTGATCCAACGTGCTACACCTGCTCTCCTCAACTTTATCCCCACTCACCCACTATAATGAGAATAGTCTAGGATTTTGCTATTTAAAAATGTCTTGCCTAATACGTGTGGTCTGTCTAGGCAATTTTTATAGATTGAGCCCTATGAAATTGTCCATATTGGCCCTACAAAAATGGCAATTCCATGTGGTTCCAGCCTAAAACCTCTATTCAAATACTACCTTCCAGGGCAGTGAAATATACTGTTAGTTTTAGTAATGTTCCTTTTCAGGCTATCGAATATTGTATTAGCATTACATTTCCACAGTTCATTAATCACATAGCATTCTTTAATTTTGTACCTACATCATGACATGAAGACATTTAATTGGTATTTCAGACTATACTTTGAAGAGAGAATTTTCTAGCCAACTGTGGCTAATTTGCTTCTCTTTGTTATTATTCCTACCCATCTTGCATATTGCATTAGCAAGTATCTCAGGAAATAGACAAGTAAATGGCAAGTATAAATCAAACTAATTTTCCTGGTAGTTTATAGTTCAGGTAACTTTTTATTATGAACAAGGCTGAAATGCGGTTTAGAGCTTAATCCAGTGCCAATGTCCCCTTTCCTTGGAGAAAAATTGAATGCCAATTGCAGATATAATGGTGAAATAGATATCTACATTAGCATCCATAAAATTTCCCAAACCTTCCAAGGTAATTTTCATCCAGTCAAATATAGGATATGTGATTATGTGAGGCCAGTAACACAAAACCAAGCAAAGTAATCCACTAAAATACTTTTCAGAGGAAACTAGATATTCTCAAGAGTATTATGTTCACAGAATTAATACTATATACAAAAAGCACATAAGAGGCTGAAGGCATCTTAGGAAACAGGAAAAGGAGGCCATTACACTAAAAGGAAACTTATATTTAGATAATATTTATTTCTTTATTGGGGCCTAGTACTTTGAGGCATTTAGTAAATTACAGTTTGGTTCTATTATACCCTTAGAAGATCATTCAGCCTTCATAGAGACAATATGTCTTACCTAGATCACTAAGAATTCTATGCCTTTGAAAGGAATACTTCCAATGCTTTAATTGTATATCTCTTTTATAAATTGCACAAAAATAACAAAGTAGAATAAAATAGATTCTTTACACCTCTAGTTTTAGAAGAATCGTTAACATCTCCATGGTATTTCTTACAAATTGAACGTCTTCATTTGACTTTATAAATATTTTTTGTGTTTTTAACAGCTAGTGACATCATAGTAGTATGAAAAAATTTAAGCAGTTTTTTAAGTTCTTTAAAAGTACAGGAAACCATGAACTGACTGATATTTCACTAAGTTTTTTCATCATGGCTTTTACATTTTGAACCTTAAAATGTAACCTTAAGACCTTTCATTTGAAAAACAAACAAACAAAAAAACTCTTTCATTTGTAGCACCTCTCCACCATTTTCCTTCAAAATGAATTTGTTGGTACCAAATTTCATATACTAATTGTTAGCCAGTCATATTTCTTTCTTTTTTAATTTTCCTATTTTCTTTTAACAGTTTTTAAAATTTTTTGTCTTCCGAAAAATTCTTGTGAATGAAATGGTGAAAGATTTTGAAAGCAAAATTAAGGGGCACCTGGATGGCCAAGAGTTAAGCTACCAACTCTTGGTTTCAGCTCAGGTCATGATCTCATGGTTTCGTGAGTTTGAGCCCCACATCGGGCTCTGTGTTGGTGTCAGGGAGCCTGCTTGGGACTCTCTCTCTCCCTCTCTCTGCCCCTCCCCTAGTCGCACTGTCTCTGTCTCTCTCAAATAAAATCAAATAAAATAACCTCAACATAACATAACATAGCATAATATAACATAAAAAACTTTAAAAAACAAAGAAAGCAAAATTAAAAGACAAGTTGCATCTGGAAGAAATTGCCTGTAATACAAGTAACAGAAAAAGTATTCATATCCGGATATTACAAGAAATTTTAAAAACCAATGAGGAATACTTTCACACCTGGAAAGATGAAATAGATTTACTTTTCCCTGTTCCTCTCACCAAGAACAACTAAAAACTCACCATTGTATATAAAACAAACACAAGAAGACTCCAAAAGATAGAGAAAGGCAGATTGACTAAGGACCATGGGATGCACAGAACAGCACATTGATGAGTTTCCCTTGTTTTCTTTTTGCCTCGGATATTTCAGACTTCAAGTTGAAGTAGCTGCCAACCCAGAAATGCCAACCCATAAATGCTAATAGACAAAAGAAGTCCCAACAAAAGTCTGCTATCTCTAGTCAAAGAGCCAGGAGAGGGAGAGCCTAGCAAAGTGGAACTATTTTAGGCAGTAATCACTCTACTCTACCAAACACTGCAGAAAACTCTGAGACCGCATTCCTATCCATGCCAGCAAAGAGTGAGTGAGCCAGGTTTCTGCTCTAGTAAGACTGTAACAAGGCACCCAAACACTTTTTTCTACTGGGGTGGCATCAGCGGAGGTCTAGGGGAGACTCAGGATTTTCTCTGTCACCCAACAGTAGTAAAATCACCCCACTGTGGTGTCAGTAGAAACTATCCGGGGAGCAAGAATTTTCACCCTCACTCAGCAATAACAAAGAGGCTCTGTTCTCACATGTCAGTGAAGGCCATGCAGGGAAACTAGATTTCTACCTCCACTTGGTAATAACAAGGCAGAGCTCCCTGTCTGTACCAGAGTAGTGTCAGGAAAAGCCAATTAAAACAGAAGATTTAAATACGATTCAGAGTCTTATAACATAATACAACATTATCTAAGTTCCTTGTGAAAATCACTTGTCAGATCATGACTAAGGAATATCTCAAACTGAATGAGAAAAAAAGATCAACGGACGTCAATACCAAGAAGACAAAGGTGTTAAAAGTGTCTGACAAAGACTTTAAAGCAACTTTGATAATGATGAGCAATTTGGAACATGCTTGAAACAAATGAAAGAAGAAAGGCTCAGAAAATAATAGAAAGTCTCATCAGAGGAATAAAAATGATACAAGGAAGAACCAAGTGGAAGTTTTAGAAATGAAAAATACTGGGGTGCTTAGGTGACTCAGTAAGCTAAGCATCGGACTGTTGGTTTCAGCTCAGGTCATGGTCTCACAGTTTCATGGGTTCAAGTCCCATGTCAGGCTCTGTGCTGGCAGTGCGGAGCCTGCTTGGGATTTTCTCTTTCTCTGCCCCTTCCCTACTCTGCTGTCTCTGTCTCTCTCAAAATGAATAAATAAATTTTTAAAAGAGAAATGAAAAATACTATAACCATTATAAAAAGCTCAGTGAATGAGATCAACAGCAGAATGGAGAGGACAGAGAAAAGACGCAGCGAATTGGAAGACAGAACGATATAAATTACTCAATCTGGACAACAAAGAGAAAAGAGACTAATAAATGAATAGTGCTTCAGGCACCTGTGAGACTCTAACAAAAGTTCTAATATTCATATCAATGTAGTCCTAGATGGAGAAGAAAAAGAGGGTGAGGCTAGAAAGTCCTCAAATAAATAATGACTGAAAACTTTCCATTTAGCAAGAGGCATAAACCTATAGAACCAAAAAGCTAAATGAATCCCAAACAAGGTAAATCCAAAAACAAAACAAAACAAAATGCATTCTAAAACACACTGTAATATGGGGCACCTGTGTGACTCAGTCAGTTAAACATCCGACTCTTGATTTCAGCTCTGGTCATGATCTCACAGTTTGTGAGTTCAAGCCCTGTGCCTGTCAGTGCAGAGCCTGCCTGGGATTCTCTCTCTCTCCCTCTCTCTCTGCCCCTCTCTCACTCTCTCTCAAAATAACTAAATTCTCTCTCTTTCTCTCAAAATAAAAAAATTAACATTTCTCTCAAAATAAATAAAAAAGTAAAAAAATTTTAAAAAACACATTGTAATAAAAATTCTGAAAACAAAAGACAAAGAGAAGATCTTGAAAGCAGCCAAAGAAAATAATGCCTACCTACAGGAAAAAAAAAAAAAAAGAAAGAATTAGAAAGAGAGCTGATTTCCTATCAGAAAGCACGGAGATCATAAGGAAGGGGCACCATATTTTGCAGGTGCTGAAAAAAAAAAAAAGCAAAACAAAACAAAACTCTGTCCTCCCAGAATCCTATACCCAGTGAAAATATTCTTCAAGAATGAAGGGGAAACCAAGACATTCCCGGACAAAAAGACACTAAGAGAATTTGTCATCTGTAGACCTACCCTCAAAAATGGCTAAACGAAATCCTCTAAACAGAGAGTAAACAATTAAAGAAGGAACGTTGGGATGTCAAAAAGGAAGAAAGAGCACAGTAAGCGAATGCACAAGTACAAGTGAAAAGCAAACAATCCGCTTAAAGGAATCGCAAAAGACATGAGGTGACACTTCACCAAAGAAAATACACACATGGCAAATAAGCACACAAACAGATGCCCACATCACTAGCCACTAGGGAAATGCCAATTAAAACCACAGTGAGGTATCAGTACACACGGGTTGGTTAACATGAAAAATCGTGGAGACTCTGAATGTTACAAGAATACAGGGAAACTGGATCACTCACACATTGCTGCTGGGAATGTAAAATATTACAGCCTCTTTGGAAAATAGTATGGCCGTTTCTTAAAAAATGAAACCTGCAACTACCACATGACTCAGCAATTGCACTCTTGGGCATTTATCCCAGAGAAGTGAAAATTTATGTTCACACAAAGACATATCCACCAATGCCTCTATGTGGAAATATTATATTTAATATTTGTTTATGTTTATATGTATATATATAATATTATATGTATATTTGTATGTACATATTCATCTATTATGAATAGTTTTACTCGTCGCCAAAACCTAGAAATAACCCAGATGTCCTTCCAGGAGTAAAAGCTGAAGCAGACTGGTACATCCGTACCCTAGACTACTGTGCAGCAATAAAAAGGAATAAACTGTTAATGCACACAACAACCTTTAGATGAATCTCCAGAGAGTTATGCTGAGTTAAAAAAAAGAAAAAAGCAAACCCGAAAGGTTAGGTGCTATATGATTCCATTTGCATAACATCCTTGAAATGAAAAACATACAGAAAAGGAGAACAGAGTATGGTTGCAAAATATTAAGTAGTGGATAGGCTCAGAGAAAAGTGGGTGTTGTTCTAAAAGATAATTTGGAAGTTCTCTGTGGTGGTGGAAATATTATATATCTTGACTGCATGAACGTCATTATCCTGGCTGTGATATTGTACTATAGTTTTGCAAGATGTTACGTGGGAGAAAATTGGGTAAAATGTCCATCAGCTCTCTTTCTACAACTATCTCAAAATGGAAAGTTTATTGACCAAGAAAAAATTAATGACAAATTAATTTTTAAAGTCAGTTCCACCAAGTTTTTCTTTATAATTCTGGTGTTATAACTTCTTGGAAAGGTCTCTCCCTTCTTCAAGATTACAAAAGTACCCTCCTACATATAATACTTTAATAGTTTTCTTTTTTTAATGCAGAACTTTTCTCTGTTCAGATGTTTTAAAATCTGGTAAGCTGCAACATCCCTCACTTTGAATCATACCACAGGTTTCTTGATAAAATACTGGATGCTCATATGCTCTTTTCTTTTTTTTTTTTTTTTAATTTTTTTTAACGTTTATTTATTTTTGAGACAGAGAGAGACAGAGCATAAACGGGGGAGGGTCAGAGAGAGAGGGAGACACAGAATCTGAAACAGGCTCCAAGCTTTGAGCTGTCAGCACAGAGGCCGATGCAGGGCTTGAACTCACTGACCGCAAGATCATGACCCGAGCCGAAGTCGGCCGCTTAACCGACTGAGCCAACCAGGTGCCCCACTCTTTTCTTTTTTAATGTTTATTTACTTATGAGACAGAGAGAGACAGAGTGCGAGTGGGGGAGGGGCAGAGAGAGAGGGAGACACAGAATCCGAAGCAGGCTCCAGGCTCCAAGCTGTCAGCACAGAGCCTGATGTGGGGCTTGAACTCATGAACTATGAGGTCATGACCTGAGCCAAAGTCATAAGCCCAACCTACTGAGCCACCCAGGCGCCCCACTCATATGCTCTTTTCACACCACCACCACCTTATCTGCATTCTCAAGGACACAAGGGGGTGATATTGGCATATATATTATATATTCTCTCTTAGATGCCATAAACCATGCTTTTGACAGCCATGATGGATTTTACAAGTTCTCAAAAGAAATTGCTGTTAAAATACTTCATTTTTCCAGTGTGCTAGAAGTGTTTTCATAAGCAAAACCTAAACAATTAGGTAGCTGTCAATACTAAAAGTAGACCAGTACATTTTCCAGGTAAATTTCTATTGCACAGTAATACCCGGTTAAGGTCACCTCATACAGCGGTGCAGGTATGCACAAATCCAGATAGCACAGTGAACGTGGACTGCGGACCGCACTAACTTAGGTGGCAGCCAGGTCATCCCCGGGTCCATTCCCTCTCTGCCGTTTGCAACATTCAAGTGCTACAGACCACGACTCTGCAACAGAAAGAAAGCTTTGGGTGGAGGGAGGGAGGTTTAGTAGAAAAGGCAATAAGAAAGTTTCATCAAGAGAGAAGAGCGACTAAGCCTCCTTCCCAAACATCCTGGCCAGACGTATCACTGTACTGAGAGGTAGAATGAAAGGTCTTTTCCCGACCACATCCCCCCATCTCCCAAGCTGTGGCTCTCTGAATCTAGAGTAGGACCCCAATGGCCGAATGCAGAAAGAGAGGAAGTTTCACAGAGAAAATGGACCCAGGACAAAGAAAACCCAAGGGCTTGCCCTGCCTGAGGCCATGGGGCTTCCTGACTTTGGGAACGTAGTTTTTCTGACATTCTGTAGCCCACAGTGCAGCAGTGCGGCCTGGGGAGATCAAAGAAATTGCAACAGGGGCGCCTGGGTGGCGCAGTCGGTTAAGCGTCCGACTTCAGCCAGGTCACGATCTCGCGGTCCGTGAGTTCGAGCCCCGCGTCAGGCTCCGGGCTGATGGCTCGGAGCCTGGAGCCTGTTTCCGATTCTGTGTCTCCCTCTCTCT